>NW_023596805.1:21718059-21740450 GCF_011947565.3 Pollicipes pollicipes | reverse complement strand
CTCTATGGCGTTAACCGCAGTGACTGTTGTCAAGGCATACTTTAGCTTGTAAATGGCAGTCCCAGGTGATCCACGTGACGCAATGGATCAAATTTTAACAAACACGCTTCTCGGTAACAGGTCCTTGCCCGTCGGACCAATCACAAACATTCTTTCTTTATTCATACCGGTAGAGGTGTGCATGGTGGTTTTCATGACGACGGTAGTTGCACCGCAAGGAAGAAGCATAGTGCTGTACAAAGCGTTGACAGCGTAAGTTGGACTCGAAAATGATTACAATTCAATCCTCATATGTTTTCGCGGTGCGCAGGGCAGTACCCAGCGTTATTACCAGACGTAATTATTCCCGAGGTTCCAATGGCGATGCTTTCGAAATACTCAGAGTTTCGACATTCTCTGTAATATGCATACGTCGATGCATATAGAAACGTATAACCCGTACTACTATCACGTGTGAAATGCAGCTGTGTGGGTTATGCCCCACCCCTGTCCCGCCATTCCCATGCCCACCCCCACCTCTATCCCCGCCCTCTCCCCCACTCCAGATTTCCATACAGGTTACCTTTCCGCCCGGCAACAGGTAGACTTCCCGAAGCCTTTGCCAGCAGCCGGCTCGGCCAACTGCCACAGCAATAGCGTGTCTGTGCAGCCGAAGTTGAGAGGAAATTAAACCCTTCGGCGTGGGACGTTAACCATCGACGCCTGCCGTTATGAATTGCTTCCGGGAATCCGCGTGAGTGTGTGCCTGTAGTGCAGGGCGGATTGAAAGGAGTGTCGAGAACGGACGTGCCAGTCAGCCAATCAGATGGTGTGTTATGGCGTGCCAATCAACCAATCAGACGGTGTGTCACGGCGTGGCCAATCAGCCAGCCAAACCGTTTGTGATGGGCGTGCCAATCATTCAATCAGGCGGTGTGCACGGTGTGCCAATATCAGCCAACCAAACGGTGTGTCACTGCGTGCCAATCAGCCAATCAGACGGTGCGTCACGGCGTGCCAGTCCAGCCAATCAGAAGTGTATCACGACGTGCCAATCAGGCAATCATACGGTGTGTGACGGTGTGCCAATCAGATGGCATTTTCTCCAGCCTACCCATAACTTAGCCCAAACGTAAGCCTAAGTCTAGGCTCGCACTTAAGCCGACCACTTAACAATGTCTGGGGTGCAGACCGAAGCTGAAGCAAGAGCCGTTAATTTCAAAAAGTTTTTCAACTTAACCGTCCGTGATACATGGCCTCTCTCTCTCTCATGCCATGATTGTGTCATTTTGGCCAAAGATGACAAGTAGCGTTCCTTCATCACAGGAAATGCACAATATATTACAGCCCGTTTCTTGTCTTTATCAATATCACTCTGCACGTTTGCTTTTAAACTTGGACTTTTTTAGCCAGATTTGACCATTTGAAGGTCATACTTTTTATGCATTGATGACGCGTATCGCACAGGTTTGAAATATCTTTCACGTCCCATTGGTGTGGCTAGTTTAGTTTTTGATGCAGTCGGACAACCAATGCAACAATAACCTCATCACTTTGGCCTGGCATGACTTATTTGATCAGATCCCCGCACGATCCCAGCCCACATTTGCTGATGTACACTTGTGTTCATCGTATTGAGTTCTTCAAGAACTATTCAACGCCGTCCTCCGCAGCGCTGTGGTTTGCTTAGATCTGATAGCAGACAGCAAGGATAGCAGGGCCTCTAAAGTGCTGATTTGACCCATATGATGTTATTTGGCCTGCGAAAAATCACATCAAGTGTCGTTGTCCCATATTTCAGATAGGATGACAAGGCTAGTTGCTATTTGTGTTTTATTTTATGTATGCCTTATTGCGGATTGCATTAGGCACAAATGTTGTTGAAATGTCAGGAAGCTGTCCAAACCTTTCTTTGTGGCAGCAGGGATGTGAACTGGTAATATCCGCTTGCGAAATATAGAGTCGATTACACTGCAAATTGGCCACATTTTATCATCACAGACATGCCGTTTCAAATAATGGTGTAATTTCCTTACCCTTGCGGTCCAGAAGTGTGTTAACGTGCTTGGCCTCTGGCTTAATTTGTAATCTTATCATCGGCAAGGCAGTCTTATTACGAAACTTTGACAGTTTTGATATGTGAGGAAAGCTCGTTGCAGAAAATTAATTGGTATGGAATTTGAACGAACTAATGGGCACCGGGAAGGAAAATATGGACTGAGAACTAGTGGTCTCCGAGGTATCAAATATGCAATCTACACCATATGCTCCCTAGGATTTTGAGTTCTTTTCGTTGACAGGTTGCGATCGTCTGATGGAGTATGTTCATCGGTCCGCTACGCTGACTCGATTGCCTCTCTAAACTAAGACTGCCCATCCCTGACCATGCGGCATCCCGCCGTGCTCGGTGACACGGTCCGCTGTCGCTCAAACCCTCTTCCTTTAACCACCTACCCACCAATCTTGAATCCGGCCCTTCATCGACCTGCCGTCAATTTCGGAACCTAGTCCTTCACCCTGCTACCCGCCAGCTTAGAGCACGGTCCTTTACTCACTTACGGTCTTGACCCCGGCCCCTCTCCTACCTACCCATAAATCTCGTACCCAGACCCGACTCTCGTCATTCTCGTCTCTCCCAGTGGTCGCAGTCGTAGCGTGTCGTCACCGGCACTTACAGATTCACTCAATCCAGATTTAAGCCCGGGCATTCTGCACTCGGTCCCGCTCAAATCGCTGCCACCACGCTGATCCTGCCGCCTTCCAGCGTGCCACGGTATCCATCAGCTCACCGCACCGTTGCCTGCCTCACGCCCCGCTCCGCTGTGGCGGTGGGGCCGTCCGCTGTAGTCCACCTCATCCCGCTCCGCTGTGGTGGCGGAGCCATCGCTGCCGCCTGCCTTACGCCCCGCTCCGCTGTGGTGGCGGGTCATTGCTGCCGCCCGCCTCACGCCCCGCTCCGCTTTGGCGACGGAACCATCGGCTGCCGCGTCTGAGTAGCGACCCACCGGCCGGCCATCCGCGGAATGCATTAGTGGATGTAATTAAACCGCGGCCTGGGCTAATGAGGGCGCAGACAGACGACAGAGGGTGAGGACGCCCCGCCCTGGGCCACGGATTCGCGTGGCGGGGCGGCAGGGGGGTGAGGAGGCGTCGAGCTGAGGGTTGGCGGAATGGGGTCCGGTGAGATAGGCTTGGTGAGGTAGGAAGCCTTGTATCGGCCTGGTAGGATGAGTCCCGGGTAGACTAGGGCGGGTGATATGGGGTTAATGTCAGTGGAACGCGGTGAGATGAAGCTAGATGTGGTGAGACACGGCGAGAGAAAGCCATCGTGAGATGATATCAGGTGAGACGATACCCAGACGGATCTCACTAAGTTGGAACGCGGTGAGGCGAAGTGCGCTGACGGCGGCAGGCGAAGTGTGCCAGTGCTAATTGGGGCTTATTGGCGCAGCCCGATACGATTATAATACTTATCGGACCCCCCGTGATGACTGGTGGAATGCCGTCACGGCTTGCTTTGAGCCATGGCTAGATGTGGCCGTGATGCCGTAGTGGTGGTTCTCATGAGAAGTCGTTTTTGCAGCTGACGCTTTACGACGGGAATAGCAGCTGACGCAAGTACTCCATTGCCCGTCTCTCACCAGCACTCCAAGGGCAGGCACTGCAGCAATCAAACCCCCTCACCTTTGGCTTTCAGGCGCGCTGCTTAACCACTGCGCTACCGGGAACTCGGTCCTGTGAAGCAGTTCGATGTTAGATGCAGCCGTGATGAGGTGCCAGCCGCAGTTATATGCCAGTCGAGGTTAGATGCAGCCGTGATGAGGTGCAGCCGTGATGAGGTGCAGCCGCCAGTAGTATATGCAGTCGAGGTTAAAGCAGCCGTGATGAGGTGCAGCCGCCAGTCATATGCAGTCGAGGTTAAATGCAGCCGTGATGAGGTGCAGCCGCAGTTATATGCAGTCGAGGTTAGATGTAGCCCGGTGATGAGGTGCAGCCGCAGTTACTATGCAGTCGAGGTTAGATGCAGCCGTGATGAGGTGCGGCCGCAGTTATGTGCAGTCGAGGTTAGATGCAGCGGTGATGAGGTGCAGCCGGCATTATATGCAGTCGAGGTTAAATGCAGCCGTGATGAGGTGCAGCCGCAGTTATACGCAGTCGAGGTTGGATTGCAGCCGTGATGAGGTGCAGCCGCAGTTATATGCAGTCGAGGTTAGATGACAGCCGTGATGAGGTGCAGCCGCAGTTATATGCAGTCGAGGTTAGATGTAGCCGTGATGAGGTGCAGCCGCAGTTATATGCAGTCGAGGTTAAATGCAGCCGTGATGAGGTGCAGCCGCAGTTATATGCAGTCGAGGTTAAATGCAGCCGTGATGAGGTGCAGCCGCAGTTATATGCAGTCGAGGTTAGATGTAGCCGTGATGAGGTGCAGCCGCAGTTATATGCAGTCGAGGTTAAATGAAGACGTGGTGAGGTGCAGCCGCAGTTATATGCAGTCGAGGTTAAATGCAGCCGTGATGAGGTGCAGCCGCAGTTATATGCCAGTCGAGGTTAGATGTAGCCGTGATGAGGTGCAGCCGCAGTTATATGCAGTCGAGGTTGGATGCAGCCGTGATGAGGTGCAGCCGCAGTTATATGCAGTCGAGGTAAGATGCAGCCGAGATGAGGTGCAGCCGCAGTTATATGCAGTCGAGGTTGGATGCAGCCGTGATGAGGTGCAGCCGCAGTTATATGCAGTCGAGGTTAAGTGCAGCCGTGATGAGGTGCAGCCGCAGTTATATGCAGTCGAGGTTAGATGCAGCCGTGATGAGGTGCAGCCGCAGTTATATGCAGTCGAGGTCAGATTCAGCCGTGATGAAGTGCATCCGTACCTAGATGCAGTCGAGGTTAGATGCAGTCGAGACTGGATACGGTCGGGATTAGGAGGTTAGATGAAGCTGTGCTGAGGTGCAGCCGTAGTTAGATAAAGTCGACGTTAGATGCAGGCGTGATGAGGTATGGGCCGTAGTTAGATGCAGACGTGATAAGGTGCAGCCGTACTTAGATACAGCCGTGATGAGCTGCAGCCGTGGTTAGATGCAGTCGGCGTTAGATGCAGCCGTGATGAGGTGCAGCCGTGGTTAGATGCTGTCGATGAGGTGTAGCCGTAGTTAGATGTAGCCGTGATAAGGTTGCAGCCGTACTTAGATACAGCCGTGATGAGCTGCAGCCGTTGTGACCCGCAGCCGTGGTGGATGCAGTCTGGGTTAAATATAGTGGTGATGAGGTGCAGTCTGGGTTACAGCCATTATATGAAGTGCAGCCGAATTTAGATGCAGCCCTGACGAGCTGCAGCCGTAGTTAAATGCAGCCGTGGTTGGATGCAGCTGGGGTTAGATATGGCCGGCCTGTGGTGCAGCCGTAGTTAAATGCAGCCGTGGTTGGATGCAGCTGGGGTTAGATATGGCCGGCCTGGGGTGCGACCGTGGTGGAACGAAGACTACTGATTTTCCAGACGCACAGGCATCCAACCACACTGCGATTCGTGTTATCATTCGGCGAAGCTGTGATATCGTTCAACAAAGCTGTGATATCATCCGGCGAAGCTGTAACCGAGCGCTCGATGTATTGATGAGAATGTGGGGCAAGCAGGCATTCTAGGCTTTGGCGCCGTGGTGGGGCAAACACTGTTTACATGAGTGCGTGGTTACGCAAGACGAGGATTCTCCAACAATGGATTTGTGAAACTCAGCATGTACTATGCATGTAAAGACCAGCATGTACTATTTAGCTTTTGCTTATGCCTAGCACGTAAAGACGTACGATTTCCGGAGCTGCTCGATTTCTCAAAATTATAATGGACGCATGATGCAAGTGTTGCAACGATTGTGCTCGACATGGCACGTGCGCAGCTCTCTATTTTATTGGCAACTTGTTTCACGGACTCCACCGCTGGTGGTCAGATTACAGCAAATAAGATTAAGGGAATGAGATCCGGCGAGTGATATTTTTAAAAGCCGTAGACAGATACCCTGAGTCAGTGCTCACTTATTCAACACAACTGCTGTACAGCCGAGCGGAATGACTGCAGGCAGGCTGTAAGCTGAACAGTTTGGATGGCCGTGTTGTTGGCTTCGACAGCCGGCGGGGAAGTGTTCCGCCATTTATCCGCTCCCTCTCCTGACGCCCACCTTAGAGCGGGGCAATCCACCTCTCAACGGCCACAACGAGACGAACAGCAGAACAGACGGCGCCGCCGCGTGGTGCGTGCTCCTCGGGAGCCGTGCTCAGCCGTGCCTGCGGCCAGTCGGCGCGGCACTCCCGTGCCGCCGGCGCTTCGTCGGCGCCGTCGGGGACGGCCGACGAGCACTTCCGCGCCGCGCCGCCGCCGCTGCCCGGGCGTGCGGTGCCGCCGGTTCCGCGCGGCCTGGCGACGTAAACAGCGCTGCCGAATGGAGCCCGTATGCGCCGCTGAAGGGTAGCGGATGGTCCCGGTGGTATTGACGTGGGCGTCCGGCCGGCGGCGGGCGGCCCACGCACCAGGTGTGGCCCGTCTCGTGCTGATGCCGGCGCGCCGGCTCCACTGGGAGGCGTAGGGCGCGGCCCCGGGGGCAGCCTCGGCACCCAGCGCCATCAAAAGGGCTGTGGTACGCCCCCAAGGGTGAGGAAGAGTGGATAAATGCGCCTGCCTTGCGTATTGCTGCACGCCTTTGGATTTCCGGAAACAACGCGCCCAAAAAACAAGCCGCAGTCGTCTGTGGAAACTTGCTGGGGGTGACGGCGCGTTAATCAAGTCAAGCGCGGTGTGTGTAACGGCCCAAAGGTTACAGCTATCAGCTTCCACGTGCGGGGAGGGGGGGGGGGCGGGATCAGGGTCCACATGGGGGGCCCGGGATCAAGGCCGGGTTTTGGAATGATATTTTAGCGACAGCACGTTCTTGGCAGTCGGCGCTGCTTGATCAAAAGGTGCGTGACGACGTGTGTCGCGTTCATTTAAAAAATACTTACGTCACGCCGGCAATCCCGCGTAACGTCATAGCCCGTCGCCTGTTGTAACAGCACCAGACGGCTGCGCCAGCGCCATCCACCGTCCGCCGTCCGCCGCCTGCGGCGCACCGGACCGGCGTGGGTACTGCACTATGTGGCAGGAAATTAGCATCCCGAATATATAGCCTTCGGAAACGTCCGTTCGTCCGTCCGATGGGTTGGGGCGGTGGCACATGCAGGCTGTTCTGGTCGGCGACGGCGTCGCTTGCGCTTTCCGAATCGCATCCAACTTTTCGTGACCTGGCGTGGTCGCTGCTTGGGTGACGGGATTGACTCGTGGTCATGCCACGTTTTCGCTAAGTGCCGCCAGCTAGCTGCCAGGCACTGCAGCGAGGACAGGCAGACCGGTCGCTGTCGGGGAACCTTTTCTCGCGTCGAAACCGAGTGCATGGTCCAGTGTCCGTCGTAACAGATGTGGCCGTTTGGCGTGTCGTGGTGCGCTGCACCTCGTGCAGAGGCGGGCACGGGAGGCGTTGCCACGGAGCGGAACTTGGCTAGGAACTGTTTGTCTGGATGTGTCTGAGAGTGTGATAACTTCACGGGTACACTATGCTCCGGAAATGCAAGGCATGATATAGGTCATAATGCTTTAGCATTTGGTAAATGCGTATTAAGAGCACTGAGAGCCGTTTAATCAGACAAGCACCAATGCCTGTATTTTTGCCGGCTGGAAGATACTCAAATATGCGATTAGCTCTTCCCAATGACTTAGAGCAGCCCTCGACAAGTGTCATCGCTACTGGGAGTCGTGCCGCCGGCCAGTGCCGCCAGTGCCTTGGAAGCCTCGGTGTCATGTCGTCGCACTGACCAGCGCCCGTTCGACAGGTGCAGGTCTGAACGGCGAGGGCAACCACGTGTGATGCGGGCCACCGCAGCGCCTGGACCCGCCGGCTGCCCGGCCCCCTGCCCCGCCCGGGGGCTGCCGCTGACCGACGGCGGCACCGGCCCCCTGCCCCGCCCGGGGGCTGCCGCTGACCGACGGCGGCACCGGCCCCCTGCCCCGCCCAGGGGCTGCCGCTGACCGACGGCGGCACCGGCCGGCCGGCCAGCGGCGCCGCCGGTCCGCCGCCGCACAGCGGCCGGCAACGGCCGCTGGTCAGCTGCTGTGCGACCGTACTGCTGTCGGCGGCGACCGCCTGCGACAACACCCAGCAGCTATGCTGTGGGACCAGACCGACTCTGAGAGACTGGACGGCGCTGAGAGACTAGACGGGCGCTGTGGGGTCGTAGGCCGCTGTGGGACCGGACTGGCACTGTGGGACCGAACGGGCGCTGTGGAACCGGACGGGCTCTGAGGGACCGGACGGCCCGAGCAGAGGTCCCCTACGCGCCGGCCGCGTGCCCCGTGATCCGGAGAGTGACCCGCTGCCGACTAGTGAGGCTATCGCCCGCTGGTGACATGTGTCTCGCAGAGAGGTGTGGCCAGTGAGAGTGCGCTACCGGCCGTGCAGGCTGGCGGTGGACGCGGCGGCCCTTCTGGGGTGGCACTTTGGCCAGACGCGTAGCCCGCGGCCCACTGGAGAACACCAGAAACGCTCCATTCAGACTCAGTCGACGCTACGTGCGGTTCTCGGCGAAGAATGCGCGGAACGTGGACAGATTTGGTGGAGAACGCATCGAATGTGATCATTGATGGTGGATACTCTTGTTTCGTGGCGATGCAGAGTGACATTATCGCCCCTGGAAGTATGCCACCAGACAGGAGGGGTTGCTAAATGTGTCTTAGATCCATCGGACAATCAAGCGTGTCTTTTGCCAAGTCACCGTCCGCTTCTTTGACTGCCACCAACGGCCGTTCGGTGCGACGATACCACCACTCAACACCAGAAAAGACGTGGAACTTTATGAAACGTTAGACAATCGGGAACCGACACGTCCATGTTTCCCTTGGTGGTCCCATGGTGAGATCACCAGGGGAGCGCCCGAGACACGTGACACGAACAGCAACGACGTGCCGTGTCAAAACTAGTGAGTGACAACAGCGTGATGTGTTGACACTATCAGTTTTGTCACCTCGTAATCGTACAATCACCTGAGACACCATGTGATGTTACGTGTGATGTAGCATCGTTGTGACGTAGCGACGTCATGTGGGTCTACACAGAGTAGCGTCGGCGGTGCCGCCTGCCCCTCGCTGGGTCACGCCGCTGACCTCCGCTGACCTGGCCGACCTCAGCTGACCTTGTCACCCTCGGGGCACGTGGGGTCAGCGTGGAGGCAGCACACAGCAGGACTGTGAGACGCTGGTGCTGTCGGGATGTCGCAAGCCCGACCACGCGCCGCCGGCAGATCGGGGTCGCGGGGTCAGAGCAGATCGGGGTCGCGGCACCAAACGGACCGCTAATGCGCGGCCCTCGTCCGCGCGCGCCGTTGGGGCAGCCAGCTGGCGCCGCGGGAGCGTCTCTACGCGACGCGGCGTGACGCATGGTCGTGCAGGACGTCACCGGTCGGACTCAGAGGAAGCGGCCAGTGACGCTGTGCCGGTGACGCTGCACCAGTGACGCTGCACTAGTGAAGCCGTGCCAGTGACGCTGTCAGGCGGTGCGCGAACAAACGCGAACTCTGTGACGCCTGTGCGCCCTGTCCTCTGCTGCCCGCCCGCGCCTGCCGCCAGCGACGTACATAGCGACCAGAGAAGGACCGACCTACTGGAAGCTGCAGTGGAAACTGAGCTGAGGTGCCAGCATCGCCAGGCGAGGAAGCGCGGCACAGAACTGAGGGCTGCCCGGTGAGGACGTATGACCCCGAAATACTTGTATTCATGTTGTGGAATGTGAGAGCTGCTGCGGTGTACTTCTCTTCGGCTGTTTGGAATGCTGTGAGCAGTATTTTTAGGACATTCGTGCCGTCTGGATGACAATGAACATGTAAAACAGGCAGGCGCAGTGTGAACCAGACAGATGCTGACCCAGGAGTGTGTGCCTCCCCCGATCCAAGCCACCGTGTCCACCTCTCCGACGTGTGAGGTGGATGTTGTCGGGTCTGCAAGCGTGTGGGAAGTATTCGGCGACTCTCTTGCGAATTGCTCTTCGGCTCCGGAAGATTCGCCTCCGTCCGTGTTTTGAACAGCTTGTGTTGTGTTGTGTTGTGCCGCGCTGTGTTGTGTTATGTCGTCAGCCGGGCAAAAGTACGGTACTCCCGGAAACTGTCGTCAGCTGGGCACCGGTACTTCTAGAAAACTATCAGGCGCCTGACTAGCCGCCCACAAAGCGTGAAAGTAGCATCGCTTTAATTATTACACATTCTATACCGTCCTTGCAGGGCCCAGTCGTCGCGCCTTTGTGCACCTGAAATGCCAGGATCCGAGATGCAGTGCTCTTCACGGGCCATCTTCTATAATCGGGTTGAAAAGTCATTGACAGCACTAATTTATAACACCAGCAATCTGTGAGAACAATGTGACCATGGTAGCACTATTCCATGACGAGATCAACGCGTCTTCGTACATTAGTGCCATTATCGTTGTTTTTTTTGCTTGCTGTTTGTTAGTAAGATCGTCAGCTGGCAGAAGTCCAGTGCCGGATAAAAGCCAGATATAAATGCAGTGTTACTAAACAGCAAATCATTACGTGATTGCGTCAGTGCCATCGATGACACTGGCGCTGGTGGCAAAATTAACGCGCTTGTGGCGTTTCCTACAGGATAACGCTCACCAAAGCACGGCAGAACATTTCAGTCAATCCTATAAAACTTCTCTGCGTTGCGAATACGCCGTTATCACCACTCGTTGCGTCACAAATTGACATTAAGTTGCGAGGAAAACAGTGTCGTTGATCTTTTGCCGGATCGGGTTTGTGCGCTCCTTATTAACATTATCGCGACCTTAACCATTCGTCCGCGAAACCGAACCGGTGTTGTTTGCATCGTTCTGCCCCTCGACGCCAGCATCGTATATGGTAGCACCGTATATGGTAGCAGGGTAATATGGGCCTGATCGTTGTTTTCGACTCGTGCCGCGCGTGTGTTTTGTGACTGCGGAGGCTCGATCTTCATAAGCAAACACTGTCCTGGCGTACTTAACTGCGACACAACATGTCGTTGCGTCACAACAGGTGCTACTCTTTGGACTAGCACGCGTTCGTGCATGACCAGGCCTATTGTGACGTCACTGGTAACAGCCTGGGGAAGAATTCGCTGATTAAACGCGGGCTTCGGGTCGTTGTTTTTGCGGCAGAGCTACTGTGCGTGCGCTGTCCTGTTCCCATACTGTCAGTACAAAGGAGGCCGCGCTCGCTGGTAGCTAACATGTCTGTGAGCGCTGTCTCCGTGTCGCCCTTTCATCGCTGTGCGTGCCCACTAGCGGGATACATGTATGCTTGTCCGCGGTGGGTGTCGGCGTCAATGAGGCGCCACCGCCCCGCGGACCGGTCTGGGAGGCGGTGGCTCCCGCTTGGGCGGCACGCTTCATGCCGTGGTCCCGGCGCTCCCCCGGGAAAAGTTAACAGACTGTATGTACGCTATACTTTGGGGAGAGATGTTGGCTTTTCCCGGCGGAGCGCGGGCGCGCGCTGGCCTGCGAGGATGAGGGTCATGACTCTGCTGATCTGGCGGGGTGGGCGGCGACCTGCGGCCTGGGCTGGGGCCGGCCGCTCGGCGCCGTGCGGAGGGGCTGGCCGGGGCCGGGGCCTCTCCCCGCCTCTGCCTCCGCGCTCCCTCCGGCGCGGCCAGTCACTGACTGCGCCCGAGTGACCGCAGGCGGCAGGGTTGGGACCGATGCACGCCGCGGGTGGTTCTGTCCCGGCCAGCCCGGGTGTCCGCGCTGGAACCGGCGCAATGGTCAACCGGTCTCGCGCGGTCAGGGCCTCGCTGTCTGCTCCTCTCCTCATTTCCCCCAGTGTGGTGGGGGTTGACGTATGGGCAGTGTTGGTGCGGCCTGCGGCACAGCACCTCTGGCGTGATGCGGCTGCTTACTCCCCTGTCTCACGCTTGTCCGGTCGCCGAGGGCGCTGGATGGGACGTTGCGCGCTGACAAAAGCATTGGAAAGTCCACGGCGTGGCCACATCCCTTTCTCGCGTGACTCCTTCTCCTGTGCTAATAAATGGACGGAATGTGGGTTTCGTCTCGTTGTCGTGCTCGGTGCATCGGCCACTGGTATAGAGGCAGCAAGTGCAAGCATCGACGAACGATCACCATACCATAAACAAGTCTGTTGACAACGCACCCCAACGCTCCAGGAGCTTCCGCGGTGCAAGCCTTCGTACATCCTGTGTGGACTTGTTTGCCAATTTTCTCCAGCGTTATTCCGAAAATGACAGTTGAGTTTGAAAATGGAAGATGGAATTGAAAACTGATTAGGGGTGGCTGCCTGTCACGTTCAGGACCTCAGAGAGTAGGAGGGAGAGGAGAACCAAGGATACGGACACCGCCCAAACCTAATTTGCATTATCGCGGTGCCCAGCATGGTGGCACCTCACAGGAGAAGACCCGAGCCAAATCAAAGCTTGCCTTGGCCCGTGGCCTGGTTCTCAGCGAAATCCTAACGGCACGAAATGAGGAAAAATGTCGTGCATGCTGTCTTACAGCGTGGACAAGCAACACAATGTGTTGGGCGTAACACGCGGTCGGGCGGGAGTCAATCCAACCGTCGAAAGGCTTTCCGGAATGGTTTTCCGAATGGCATTGCGTAGCCGCGCCAAATTTTGTATGGCTTTAAAAACAAACGGAATAGTGGATCGCTTGGTATCACAAATCTATATGCACCCTGTAAACTCACTGACCTACGGCAGATCAAAGTTAGGCCATGGTTTCACCAAAGTTATTGTCTAGGGAATCGTTTAATCTGGTGCAACAACGGAGTGCTAGACAACGATTCCTTTCAAGGCAACGCAAGGTTTGAATAAACAAATTCCATTGACCTAGGGTCAGGTATGAAGGTCAGTCCAGGGTCAAAATCAACCTGCCTTATTACTTTAGGGTTTGCTGTACGAGGTAGATTCGGGTGCTCATTTCAAATTTATTGATACCAGGAATCGCATTATTCATTGTTCATGGACGTATTTGAGGTAAGAATGGGCCACTAGCCCAACATGACCCAGGTCAACATATTTTCTAGGAACATGCCGTCTAGCGTAATGCTTGTCACGTATTCAGATGAAAAACTCAGGACAGTCTTTTACGGTTTTGGTTACCATGACCTTCAAAATGTCAAACAAAGCTATGAACCTGAAATGGGTATGTGAGATTTTGCTTAAGACAGGCATCTAGGTTTTCGGGCACTTTGGATACCAACCTAGGGCTTGAAATTTTTTACCTTATTTGACCCGAAAGTCATGGCCTAGGAGTCTCAGCTTTGACGTGATTTCAAGTACCGGCCAATAAGCGCCGTGAATTTGGTGTTTCTAGCTCCCTTAGTTCCTGAAATCTCGCGGAGGTCAAGTGGACCTCTCACCCGAGTGAAGGGTATGTAATCAGCCTCCCGGGCGCTTGAAAGCCTCAAAGGTGAGGCACGCGATGCCTGTTGCTGCGATGGCGAAGCCTGGCGTAGTTCGCTTTTTTACGCAGCTGAATGCAGAAACTTCTTGCGGAAACATTCGACCTGATTTCGTGGTTAAAGGCCTACCGTCTATGGATGAATGTCACCTCCCATATTATGTTTTAATATGGTATTCGGAAATTGATTAGTCCTTTGTACCGAGTAATAGCGCCACTAGAGAATCGCAAGAAACCTCTCACAGTCTCAATTTCAGTTTATAAGGGAACAGTCGATGTTTTGAGCTTCCATAGATCCCAATCAAATCAGTAAGAAAGTTGAATTACCAGCCTTATACTTCTTACATAAGAACCTGCAATTTCGAGAACTGTGACCCTTTCCATGAAAATACGTTCTATTTAGCCATGAGATCCCAATTTACTGAGGTGTTACTTATTACCAAATCGTTTGAACCAATTGAACCAACAAATTATTTGACGCGAGACTGTTTGCTGTCTGGGGAACAGTGTGCACCGAGTGGCAGCTAGACCTACGCAGCTGGGCGCAGGTCATACAGTGTAAAACCGTAAATATGTATAGTCAGATTCCGTTACAGTAGCAGTTGGAACACCTCTCGGCCAGAGTAATAGCGCTTATGCTCAATGGAGTGATTGATCAGCATTCTACCGACGCTTAACACCATGTCTCTTGTTATAATCGTTTCTGCGCTTTTTCCGTGCACCATCCCTCCATCAAGGAGTCAACCCACATTCTTCCGGTCGAGTGTTCTCGGGCTGACTCCAGGAAGTCGCTCAGCTCTGGTATGACCCGTTGCCATTAAGTAGAAGACCTGCAGCAAGCACGGCGATAATGAGGGTAGTATGCCCTCAGGGCGTTAATCCCGGCCTTCCCATTTGTTCTGCTGTTGACATCGTCACTTAACACTGCGCTCACAACTCCGCTCTCGACAGATCTCCTCATCGCTGTCTCCGCACAGCCCAGGACGCTCACATGAATCGCCGTTCATAGCTACGCTCTCGACAGATTCCCTCATCACTGTCTCCGCACAGCCCAGAACGCTCCCATGAAGCACGATGGGAGTGCGCGTCAAGCTCGTGAGAGTGAAGTATGGGGTTAGATTAGTCCCACGCTGAGGGTCGTTGCATAAGACTAGGCACGCAGTCTGATGCCAGTGGATCGCTATGCGAAGAGTGCTTGTGTTGCTGCTCGAGAGCACTGAGAGTCTTTTAGAGACAGATCAGCGCAGACATAAGGACGTCTGGCTGTCAGGCGACGAGTCTACCATCGGCCCGAGCACTATCGGTGTCTTAGACTTCAGGCTAAGGAGCCCGTCACTAATCTGTCTTGCCGGGCATTGCAACCCGCCCACCCGGTTGCTTTTTCAGTCTTGTGGACTTCCGACAGTCACGCCGTCTTTCGCTGCGGACTGAAGCTGACGACAGTGGACTGAAGTCGTGGCTCTTCAGCGCACAGAGCCTTTGTCGGGAGCTGAGGCGCCCCTTGATCGGAAGGCCGCTTACAGCGCCGCGACTGCGCAAGCTGGAGGGTGAGTCACGGATAGGACACTTCATCATCGCCGTTCTGCTGCAGAGGTTGTACTCAAAAGGCGCCGAGATATGCCAGGGGCTTACAGGTTTCCTGGAAACGGCCAAAGAGCGCCTGCCCTGAAGCATGTGAGCGCAATGTCTCTTTAAGCCCACGCTGATGACCTCATGCTCCTGCGTGGAGGGCGGAGCATTTTCCTCCCCCAGCAGCACTCTCTCAGGGCAATGTTACCGTATCTCTTCGTGACAGGTAACAATTATGTTTGCTTATTGAACTGACATGTGAGATAGATGAGGCAACTCCCCAGCGTGCCGAGCTACTGACGGGCGCGCACCGTTGGTGACACTCGAACTGCGAGACCGCAGTGCCAAGAGATCAGACGTTGGTTGACCTTGGCTGCTGTTGGCTGCTATACATGTCTTGGAGCCGCAGAAGGTCTGGCTGAAAGTTTGAAGACTCGACTGGCCCACTAGTCTCCTGAATGGCAGGATTTGAATAACGTTACTATGACGTCATGAATGTCAAGGTGACTTTGAAATACTCTCCCTGATATATTTCTCCATTTTTGCGGGCGTGTAGCTTAGAAACTAGAGGGGCTTAGGTCTTAACACGGGCTCGGGTGGGGGTCAACATGACCCCAGAAGGATTTTCCGGAATGTTTTCCGAGTGGCGTTGGGTGGCCACACCAAATTCTATAAAGCTATATGCAACCGAATACCGGATCGTTTGGCATCAAAAATTTAGATGTTTCTTGCAGGGTCGCTGAGCTACAGCATGTTAAAGTAAGCTGATGGATTGGCCATGGCCGCCAATTTCTAGCAAATCGCTTAGTTTGGTGCAACAACGGAGTGTTAGACAAAGCCATACACCCCAGAGAAACTTTGTTCAGGCAGCACGACAATTTAAAAAAACAAAACAAATGATATTGATCTAGGGTCAGGTATGAAGGTCAGACCAATGTAGAATCAACCTGTCTTATTACTCTGGGGCTTACTGTAGGAGGTAGTTTCTGGTGCTCATTTCAAATTTATTGATAGCAGGAACCGCTTTATGCATCTTCAATGGACTTTTGAAGCTCAAAATAGGTCCCTGACCTAAAATGATCCAGGTCAACATTTTTCTCGGGAACATTCTGCATAGCGATGTCTTTGTCGATTATCCAAATGCAAAACCCAAAGCAGTCTCGCATGATTTTGGTCGCCGTGACTTTTGAAAGATAAAACAAGTTCACTGACCCTAAATGAGCATGTAACCGTTCGTTTAGAACAGATATCTAGGTTCTGGGGGCACTTTGGACACCAACCCGGAGTTAGACCTTCTTTAAGTTTATTTGACCTAAAGAGCATGACCCAGGACTCCCAAACCTTCATACAAGGTGTTCCACGCACAGATCAACAAACCCTGCGAATTTTGTGTATTTAGTTCTTTTAGCTTCTGAGATTTCAGGGGCTCAAATTGATCCCCAACCGAGCAAAGGGTATCCAACCGGCCATGCGGGTGCGTGTTAAGAAGGGCAGGGTTGTGAGCACCACCGAAAGGTCTTCAAGATGGCTATTTCAGTTCAAAACCCCATATGCATGTGGAACAGTACTGTAAACAGGTATAACTGTTTCAGTTTGTTCCACTCAATTTTCAAAGCCTTTTATACCGTTTTACGCAATGTAAAATGTCATTTTCAACGTCATGTGAGGTCACAAATTACACGACGTGGGTGAGGGCATACGCGAGGATTTCGGTATGTCCTATCAAGGTGCTGCACTCTCAACCATAAAGGCGAGGGATTGTGCCCAGCGGACACAGGTGGAGCTATTTCCTGGACATCGTTAATTGTGGACAACATGTTCTGTAGACATTGTGAGCTGTGGACATTGCGACCTTTGGACTTGGTGGACTACAGGCATTATAAACTGTGAATGTTATAAACTGTGAACAGGATAAAACGGACCCTCCGGGAACGCTAGGCATGTCTGTGTTTACGGCTCGGTCCAACGGAAGTAATCAGCATTTCGCGTTCCGTGGCAGATGCTTTTCGTCGGCCTTAAATTGCTCAACCTAAGCTGACCGAAGCCTTATTGTACTCCGCCTTCTGGAATTGCGTCTCATCAAGGCTTGGAAACAAACAAACAGACATCATTGTGCTCTTGCTGTGGGGCAAACAGCACAAAAGCATTTTACAAGTTTCACGAAGCCTTCCTGTTTTACGCGTGTTTGAACAGCTTTCCCTGTTTTGATGCCTGTCTTGGATATCCTGTTAGAACATCATGCCTTGCAGATGGGTGAGATCTATCGCCCCACCCTGTTATCTCGCTTTCCGAAAACTTGGAGCCACAACATTGATAAGAGAAGAAGTACGGGTGCTGACCTGTCAAATGGTCATCACTGTCACTACAGGCATAATGGGTTCAGAGTTTCTGACCAACTTCGAATGACATTCCATGTGCCGGGAGGGTACCGGTTAAACGACGGACGACAGGCAAACACTTGCTATCTTGTAAATATTCAACGTTTCGAGTCGTGTATGTGCTTGCGAGTAACAACTGCTGCGGAATGTTGCATACACATACACACACACACACACGCACACACACACACACACACACACACACACACACACACACACACACACACACACACACACACATGCACTCACGTACTTGCACAGATCATTATATATATATATATATATATATATATATATACATTTATTTGCAGAACGATTGCTAATAATTCATTTTAAACAAGATGAAGTCGAGTGCAGTCAGTAACACAATACATGAATGGAATCGGTAACTACGACAAATCGCCGGCACTGGCTTCCTCACACGGTTTACGATATGGAAGAAAGCTTGCTAGGTGCTGTGCAAACGTTAGAAGTGGCATACGACGTGTTCCTGGTCGCGATTTTCTCTCTGACCCGGGGTATTATTCTGCGAACTGTGGTGCCAGCTTTCGGCGAAGGGGTAATTGTGCGGTGTTGAGAAGGCACGAGGTCAAACCGAGCAGGGCTTTGTTGAGCGACCAACGCTTTTCTTGGAACAGCATTAGGAATATGCATCGTCCACACACGCGTACGTCTGTTCGACAAGAACCGTGCCAAACCACAGGCGCCTGTTCGTCGGCGTCGACCTTACTTTGACCTTGTCCTTGACGCAGGCTTCAGTGCCGGCCGGCCGGCAATCAATGGATTCTTAAAACACCCCTTAGCCATTTTATGATGGTTGGGAAATGTAAGAAGATGGGATATATTTTGTCTTCCTCTCAATACATTTTACGCTTCAACAAAGTCCCTTGCTTTAGGAGGTAAATACGAGCAAGCGCTCACCCGGAGCCTCGGCGAGTGGATTGGGGAACATGATAGAGAAAGGTCCCTATGATGGTGAAAGCCTCCCCCCCCCCCTTCCCCCAAAATCACCGGCTATCGACCACCTGTTATGAAGAGCATGGTTTTATTTGTCTCATTACTATCTTTATCTTCTTTGATTGGAACAGAAGCCAGAAGATGCTGCATAATCGAGTTGGTTGAATTTTGAAGGCTGTATACTGAAAAAATCGGTAGAGATCAGAAGCTTCTGCAAAATTTTGACCTGAGCTCTACAGAAATAGTGAGAATTCGGTGAACGGAAGCTATATATGCATATTTATTTATTCATTGATTTATTTATATATAGGCCATAAATGAATTGCACTTAGGATTACAACAAGCTGCACCAACCCTCGGACAGTTATGAACGTCTGGGCCGAAATCAAAACCAACCTGGTTTTACCGGATAGCTCGCTTCATTAAGTGGTGCCTTGCACCTTATCAGCTTCATTTGCTCATAAATGCTCCTCTTAAATTTTTTGACAACAGGAACCACAACAGACATCGTCCTTATACTTTTTTAAGTATCGGAGTAGATCGCTGACATCAAGTGACCCAGATGAACTCGTTGTGTTCTAGAATTTACCTCTTGGCATAATCCTTATCGCTTATTTCGACTGGAAAATAACAGCAATCTTAGGTTTTTGACCATTATGATTTTCCGAAGATCAAAGCAGGTGGTTGACTTAAAATGAACGGAAGTGATATTTTGCCTAGCACAAGTATTTAGACTCAAGGCGGTGGCATTGGGAGGTTTGCGGGCACTTTGGGCAGCAATGTTGAAATTGTTTGATCTTATTTGACCCGGAGGTCATGGCCTCAAATTTACGTCAAGTGGGTTCCCATGCAGACCAGCCCACCCTGTGAATTTAGTGTGTCTAGATCTCTTAATTTTGATATCTCTGAGGGTCAAGTTGACCCCTCCCCCGAGTGAAGGGTATTTAACAGGTCAGCCGGGCGTGTGTTAAAGAACCTAATCATGGGATTCGAGGGCTCACCATTTGGTACTGCTGGCCGTGACTGACATGGAGTTAGTCCCTAGTCTAGTTTTCAAGTCTAGTCTAGTCTAAAATAAACTCTCGTCATGAGCTTTCCGGGTTCTTTCATTGCCAGAAACCCCGACCAATGCAGGGGACCCGCTGGCATTCGGGGTTCCGTCCCCATCCTTGTCCAGTAGATGTTCCTTGGGTCGATTCGAGACCCCTTCTTGACACAGGATACTGTTAAGCAATGTGATCCCCTGACCTGACCGCAGCCAAAGGCGGTGATTGTATAATAGTAATAGTAATAGGTTGTATCATAGTATATGTATGCGCATGCATATATATACATATATATATATATATATATATATATATATATATATATATAGTAGTTTACATATATAGATCATCAACAAACTTGAGCACACTTTAGCCCACAACTATGTGTAGCCAGTTTTGTTACATGACCGTTCCAAAACAGGAAAACTTCCTTTGGTCTCGCGTGCCGTGTGGTTGAGCGCCTAAGCTGAGTGGTGCGCTGAGTAATGTAAGCCCTAAGTAATGACTGAGCGCATAAACTCAGGTAGATGTGAGGCCGAGAAAAAAGGCAATGTGTCCCAAAGTCAAACTCGAAAAATAACTTTTGGGTACAAACAAAGTGCATGCATAGTTAAAGCATCATCTTGTGCCGTTCTGCCTTTTTTCATCAATGATTTCATTTCATTTGTTTTCTTGTTTCCCTGCATTCATTAAATGCCCTGGGCACATTTGCTTTATATGGGGTGCTATGTGATGGAAGCCGGGCTTTGGAATATGGTATCACTCAAAACGTTGTCCTCAAATATGGAAGCGATTTGGACGCAGCGCAAATCGTCTAAGGAAACCATTGCTAATGTGGAAATATCACGCTTGTCTTGTATCTGTGCGGATTTAAATGTGTTTTTGTTATCATATCGATCACTTCGTGGCATTTCAAAAATGGACTTCCTTCCCCTCGGCGAACCCTCTCAAGCATCTTGCTCTCCGTAAGCGGCTTGAAAGCTAATTACATCCAACGGATCCTAGATATATCTCCGAGAGTCATAGATACACGTCTAATATGCCCTTAAGACCCCGGATCTTCTAGAATTACCAAATTATGCTAAGTAGCAGTTTCCAGGCTCATTTACGTCGTGAGATATTCTAGCAATGAATTGGTCGCTCGCAGAGCATATTTGCACTGGACTGCCGACCAGTATTTTTTCTATTTGGTTCAGAACAGACAGGCCTTTGTTAAACTGATACACTGTTGGGTGTCTCAGCATTGAAAAACTAGAAACGCGCTCTCTGGCATGCGAATGGGTATTTGCTAAAAAATGCCACCAAATTAAAAATCGTTTCCCACGACAATCCAAGTCAAGCTCGATTAATCATTTCCAAAGTTTGCTATCGATCACTGGTGGCATCTCACGATCTTGAATTGAACTGAATTACAAAACTGATCATAAAACGATACGATTGTGACGCGATCTATCAGTCGTGAGGTGTTTTTGAGCGATATTTTGTCGACTGGGACGGCTGGGACCTCCACGGCCGGCAGTACGAACCTTGGCGTGTTCAAGACGACTGTCTCACAAACAATGTGACATTCCGCAGGCGGCCCATGCCCAGCGACGGGAGCAAGGCGGCCGTCGGTAGAGCGCGCTGGTGCTCCACCGGCTGTCATACCGAAGCGAAGGAGAGCATATTTAAGAACTGGCCGCCGGCTGCTATACCGAGGCAGGATTGATCTACAGGATGCCAAACCGAGGCGGGAGAGAGCACATTTAAAGATCGGCTGCCTCTTCCGCAGCCGGGCGGGGGGGGGGGGGTCTTGAAGACCCCTTCCTCCGCCCATTTCTTTCCCAAAGATCATGCATTCGGGAGCCTACGAAGAACTGTCACAAAACGCTAACACAAATGTAAATGGAACAGGCTGCATCAGTACGCGGCACAAATAGTAATCAATCGTTTTCATTTTCTCGGGTTTCCGCTGGGGGCATGTTGAGGGCCGTAGAAGCTACAAGCTCACGCAAACATTCGAGGGTGCAGTGAGCGAAATCGGTTGGGCAGTGGCCGCGAACCATGAGACAGCAGACGTCCCAGCCGTCAGCGGCAGGCATGGCAGCCGTCAGCGGCGGCCGCTGTCGCTGTCGTTGGCTGTCATACTCAGCCCTCAGAGCGGCTGCATTAGCTGGATTGGGAGCCGACAGGACGGAATGCCCGCATGCCCGCATGTCGCGCTGTCGCAAGTTTTAATTAATATTTGTATTTTTATTTTATCTGAATTTGTCCGGAGTGATTTGTATAGATATGAACAGCGTCATTTCTTACCGTGGTGTAGGGAGGGAATGGTCGCGGGTTAGGGTGCTCGGCCATATCTTGCACCCCAAGTTACAGCATCATTTATTGCGAGTGGATCCGCAGGTCTGCCTCAGCGGCTCGTCAAGTCAAGCTTTGGCGGGCCTGTCTTTGCAACCAGAGATTTTGCAGCGATGTAGTCTTAAAGGTCAGTAGCACAATTCCCTGAACGTTGAAGTGTGTGACTGAGACAAATGTGGGCAGATTTTTTTCAGGAAAAATTGACATCCACTTCGCAAATGCTCAATAAAAATCATCCCCCCATTGGATTAGCAAGACAAACGCGAAATTCTCAGCCTGTGACACGATGAAGAGCTCTGGATGCAGGCGTGTCGAAAACTCGGCAGCCAGAGGTGGCCACGACGCAAGGGGCAAGACCATCTGACTGAGTGGAAGGCAGACGATGTATCGGCAGAAGAAGTGGGGCGACGTGTGTAGCAAGTCACCCGTACTAGGCTCCGCGGCTCCCTCACTAGGGAGCCGCAGAGTTCGAGGGCGTTTTTGTTGATTGACGTCAGATCTCGGACACCAGAGTAGATAGCCAGTGATATATGTAACGTTACTACTGTGTAATATACAAAATATATCTATATAATGCATAATGCATGCTATATATGTATGTAGCGTTGTGGAATTTGCAGTTGCATCGAAATTTTGCATCGAAATTTTGTGCACTGTGGCTATATTGTT
>NW_023596805.1:21689642-21717059 GCF_011947565.3 Pollicipes pollicipes | reverse complement strand
TGTGAAATGCATATCAAAATGCAAGGCCATCACCACGCAGTCGTGCTTGCATTTTAGGGATCTCCCTTCCAAACTGTGGGTTGCCCGTAACTCGCCGGACTTACTTTAGTTGGCCCAGTTTGTTTGCCAGTCTCGGCCACTTTACATCTGATGCCCCCCTCTCGATTGCACGCGGCTGCTAGCAAATTTGGAAAAACGTTATTTTTTAAATTTAAAGTGAGAGAAATGGTAAATTTCCTCAACAACTTACAAATATTGAGTAAATTTTATCGAGTGTGGCAGCATTGGCCGTGTCAGACATTGTCAGGACAGTAAAGCAAATATATAATGAACAAGACCGCACTTTGACACCCACACACCGTGCCGAATGACCTGGAGGAAGGATATACCCGACCACGGGCAAAATGCCCACGAGGGCTGAGAGGCTACGCCATTATGTTCAACGGGACGCCCATTCTGTGTGTGTGTGTGTGTGTGTGTGTGTGTGTGTGTGTGTGTGTGTGTGTGTGTGTGTGGTGTGTGTGTGTGTGTGTGTGTGTGTGTGTGTGTGTGTGTGTGTGTGTGTGTGTTTGTTGTGTGTGTGTGTTGGTGTGGGTGTGGTGTGTGTGGGTGTGTGTTGTGTGTGTGTGTGTGTGGTGTTGTGTGTGTGGTGTGGTGTGTGTGTGTGTGTGTGGTGTGTGTGTGTGTGTGTGTGTGTGTGTGTGTGTGTGTGTGTGTGTGTGTGTGTGTGTTGTGTGTGTGTGTGTGTGTGTGTGTGTGTGTGTGTGGTGTGTGTGTGTGTGTGGTGGTGTGTGTGTGTGTTGTGTGTGTGTGTGTGTGTGTGTTGTGTGTGTGTGTTGTGTGTGTGTGTGTGTGTGTGTTTGTGTTGTGTGTGTGTGTGTGTGTGTGGTGTGGTGTGTGTGTGTGTGTGTGTGTGTGTGTGTGGGTGTGGGTGTGGTCTGCTGCTCGTCGTGCGTGCGTGCGCGCTTGCGTGCTGCGCATGCTGCGTGCGTGCGTTGTGTGTGTAGGGAGAGGGGTGCATACAATGACGCCAATACAAGACAGGCAGACGCGACGTTGCCAGGTGCCAGCAGCGGCCTCGTGCCACGCTGGCCGGTCTCTATCACCGTCCGGCATGTTGGACTGGGTGGTATCAATAAGTTTAGCTCTGTCATTTCAGCACATTTCACTGCGCAGCGTCCGCGGACGACCCCGGTCGGCCATCACGGGCGCGGACGCTCGTGCCGTCGCGCCGTGATGGACCTGCGTCATCACCTCAACGGGCCGAGGCGGCTCGCTGGGGAGTGGTCTGCCTTGGGCCTGGATGACGTTCTGGAGATTAAAGACGGAGATTACGTTCATTACCGGAGGGCATCAACAGAGGGTG
Organism: Pollicipes pollicipes; assembly: GCF_011947565.3. Lineage (NCBI taxonomy): Eukaryota > Metazoa > Arthropoda > Thecostraca > Pollicipedomorpha > Pollicipedidae > Pollicipes > Pollicipes pollicipes. Next base: position 21,715,693 of record NW_023596805.1, on the reverse strand, counting down.
TCCGCCGCGCTCTGTGCGTGTCGGCCGGCCGATCTCAAGCAGTGAAGAATCCGCCCCTGGGCTAGACTTTTCATCTGGTGACGCAAAGAGAGTCGGAAAGACAAGGGAAGAGTTCGTGTCACCTGGCCACCGTCTGTGATGAAAAAAAATGTTTGAAAAATGCATCGGTATCTGCGGCACCATGACGCCATGTAAGGTAAAGGACCCAACGGCTGGTTGAACCAGTTGGTAGACATATTGAATGGTTGATGACATATTTTATGCATCATCAACATGAATATGTTTTACATATCTTATGTATCATCAATAATACACATGTTATGTATAATCAACAATACATATTTTAGGCATCATTGGGCCAGATACATATTTTAGAAAGCATACATTGGTATATTAGTTTCCTGTCTCTGCAGTGGAAGTAACATCAAAAATATCGTACACAACCCTGTGGCACGCCATTGAAGATATTATATCACAAAAGGTGAATGAATACGAGTTTGAGGAGCGATGCCACAAAGGTCGGCTTGAGCTACGGGGTAGAGCCTATATCTGGACAAATCGCAGCCTTTCACGAGTATACGCAAGTGATCATGTCATCAGTCGCATCGGGAATAATTGTTTACTACCACAGGCTCCAGATTGATAGAGGTTGGTGAAGGTAGCGTGTAAGGCGATAAATGGTCGCGGATATTGGCCATTTGTAACCAACGATGAGTAGATACTGTAGAATCTCATGAAAATGGTTGGTATTTGCTCATAGTACAACCTATATATATATATATATATATATATATATATATATATATAGTATGTATGTATATACCAGCGCAGGCGCATGAACACTCACAACTAGATGTAAAAATCCTTCCGATATACCAGGATTTCTCAACGCCAAAAAGCGGCATCCATGGTGATCTTGAATATTTCTTTCTTCATTCGTGGAAATGAAAATCAGGACTGTAGTAATCTTAACAGACTGAAATCTACATCCCGGACGGTTGTCCCACTATCTGACGCATAAAAATAGTCCATTTATTCCCCTCTCCTCTTTCATTTCGTGACAAGAATGTGCGTCAGGACGTGATGGGCATTTTAAAGACTTTAGACGCACAATGGTTTATGCATCCGCGCTTCGTCATGCATATGAATGGAAGCGACGAGGCGGGTGATTCCGTTGAATTCATCCCGCCTCTCATAAGACCTGTTAACTTTAGGTCGGTGAAGACCTTGTACAAGCTCTGTGATACGAACGTTTCCCGCGAGTGCTACCGCCTTTCCTCCACACTCTACGGGTTTGACTTCCATTGTCGCCGACCACTGATGACACTCTCTGTGCTCTCTGTTGTCTCACCCTGCGTTTGCTGTTGACACTCTCCACCTGGACAGGGGTAGCCTCGCCGATGGACTGGCTTCCCCACAGCTCCACTGACATTCGCGTGTAGCAGTAGGCCGTCGCCGCCAGCGGCAGGAAGTACGTCAGCACGAAGATGGTTACGTTGTACCTGAAGCAGAACAACATGTTGTACCTGAAGCGGAAGGATCTGTTGCACTTGAACCAGGACATGTTGTATACGAAGCGGAAGACGTGTTGTACCTGGAACAGAAGTACTTAGTAACGTTTAAATTGAGGCGGGTGATGGCATGGTGATGCATCTGAAGCGGAAGGACACGGTCTCGTTTGTGCGGCGCAAGACGCGGCCACGGTATACCTACAGCGGAACGACATGTTCAGGTTGAGCTTGAAGGGGAAGCATGGTCTTACTGCACCCGAAATGAAAGGTCACAATACCAACGCAATGTGCACGTGTCGAGATGCGGATTCTACCGTATGAGTGTGCGGTACAAAGCGGCACTCTTTTTTAAACAAATAGCATGTGAAATTGGCATGACAATATGTATTAAAAGCAGCGTGACAATATCGCCAAATTTTTCAGCTCTCACCACTGAAATTTTATCAGCATGATTTTGGGGAACTTTCGTTCATTTCCCTAGCTCTATGCTCTATACTGTCCCAGCACTACCCCCTCCCCTACCCCCGCTGAGCGACCCTCCGCGCGAGGGTGATTCGCAAGCGACGCACGCAAGACTCTCGGGAGTTCCGGTGGGAACGGCACAGGCCGGTCAGGCAACGGTAAACAAGCATCCAAATAAAAAAGGAGGGGACCATCAACGGCACTGTACGAGATCCAAGGCTGGAGCCGTTGTCCCAGCACCAAAGCTTCGGTTCTTACGAACAGTGTCAGCCATTCAGCATTCAGAACAGGCAGATAGGGTCTCACTAACGATTGGTCTCTTTACATGGCGTGACGGGTGTCAGCCTACCCGGAGGCCAACCGAGCTACCTGCGACCAGCTCAAAGTCTCGTTAGCACAGGTTTACCCCTGCAGCAGAACCAGGATGAGATTGAAATGGTGTGCATGGTGTACATGAGCGGATACGATTTTAAACACATACCACACGCGCAACAAACTCGATTTAGATCTTAGAAAGGCATTACGGATGTTAGGTTTAGCACGATCGTTCAAGGCAAACAAATATCACATCCATATATATATATATATATATATATATATATATATATATATATATATATATAACACCATGGCTTGAAATTTCAAGGGCATTAAAAGATCACCAAGAAAGTAAGAAAAACGATTTACACAAGCGATATTTATCCTTGGTTATCATCGTAAATTCATCATCAAAAACTGCACCTCATTTTAATTCAGTCGCAAGCGACGGAGCCATCGATGAATAGATCCATTGATCCGTACATTTTCGTGATGTCACAGGATATCGTCGCGTGTGATTAAGGAACACGTTCGCAGGCAACAGTCCAAGTCATTGCATAACGGCAGGTAACGGCAAACGGCAAATTATTCGCATACGTTCCTACACTCCCGGAAATCATTGCTAGAAATAACGACTGGAGACACGATGTGACACCTACGTAAGCAGGATGGCGCTCGTTTGGGACAGCACTGTCGCTGACGCCGCTGCGTTCTGCTTCATGAGCACGACCAAACAACAGTAATAATACCAGTGACATCACCGCGCTGACCGCCGGCCGCGCTGCTGCGGCTGATCACATGTCGTTTGTGCAGTAACCTGACTCGTCGTAGCATGGAATACGCCTCGTACTGTCGCGGGTCAGCGCATAACTAGTCCGTGCTGCTGCAGTCAACCATGTTTGTGCAGGGTCCCGCCACCTTTTGCTCCCTGACCCGGCAATAGTATTTCACTTTCCCTCACAGCACATCGAACTACCTCAACGTCCAAGCAATCAAAATTTAACAGAATACGGGCAACTCGCTCCACTACCCGTTATGCCTGTTAATATGTCCGTATGTATTATGTTGATATCGGAGCAATGAGGCGGGCATGAATATAACGATCGCATGGAATACCAGATGTGCATAGTAGAAAATATTTCTGATCAAGAGAAAACTAGTCCAAATCATGGAAAACCATGCACAACACTAAGCCGACCGTTATCACTGGACGGCTCCATTAATTACTTCTTAGCGCGTTCCGTCTTCGTGGTCGGCACCAGTCGCAAGAATCCTGTGCTCGGCTGAGTTTGGCAATCGCCAGCAGGGAGGGGGAAGGGGCAAAGTTAAGTGCAGAGGCATGGGAGTAACGATGCACATTTCACAACTACATATAATGGACACAACTAAATGATACAAAAGAGTTTCTGCTTCTTTCGATTTGTTTATGCTGTCACGGAAGCGCTACTAAAATTAGCAAGTGCAAAGGTGATAAGCTGGCGGGACTCCAGGTGGGTATGAGTGTAGCGGGTATGACGGGCACGGCGGAACCATAACCCCCTTGAGTTATGCATTTAGGCCTGGGACTTTAACAAGATCATTGTCACTGAGGCCCCGTTTCCTTTGACAATGGCGACAGCCAGACGCTGCCAGAGCCAAGCGCTCTATCGCCGAACGAGGAAATCAGCCCAGCCTCGAGACTTTCAACATTTCTCGTCGATGGGCCACAGACCCCGCTGGTTTCAAAGGCGACTGTTTGAAACTGAAACCACCGAGTGAGGCTCGAGTGCTTTCTGCTCTTTCTGCATTCGACTTCTTCAGCCGCGGCACCAGCGGCTACCGCGGAAGAGGTAAGGTTGGATGCGGTAAAAGTGGTGGTGTACGCGACATGCCACGCCAGGCTCTTGCCGTAAGCAAACGGAAATGTAATCATCCCATGGGGCCTTTAGCCGTCTCCTGGTCGGTGCCAGCTGGTTCCAGAATAGATAGGGTTTCTGCTGTCTGTGGCGTACCCAGTAACGTCATTGAGTGCTGTGTGCCCGAGCAAAATAGTCGACGTCAGGATCCAAACTGGGCGACGTCAGGTCACAGGTAAAATAGATAGACCAAAAAAATATCTGCACATTCAAGACAGACAAAATGTATCGCACTTTGCGGACATTGTCAGGTTATGTTCTTTATGCGCACTTTAATCAAGGTTTTACGCCATCGGGTCTATTGACAAGTGTGAATATTAGAGGGCCTATAGCGCTGCCCCGGTTAGTCGCTCCGAGCTGCAAGTTAGGTGCGATCTTTCATCATATGATGGGTCTCCACGACATTTCGCCAAAATCAACGCATACCGCGATTGGAAGCAACTATTCGTCGGGGATTGAAAGTTGTTTGTTCCGCGTTATGTACTCTGCCACAAATTTGAACAAGGTTCATCCATTATAGAATAACATAGGTACAATAATTAAGGACGATATTGCCGTTCAAATCAGGTCACGTAATAATTGTTGTTCAACATCTCCAAGCCGGTTGTCAAAGTTTAATCTGTGTTGTTCGTCCGTTCAAAGCCCCGTTCAGCTCGGCAGGAAGAAGTCTGAAAAACGTCTTATGTAGCTGATTATACAAGACAAAAAATACGAACATTATACGCTTACGCTCAACATCGGGTGCCTTGCATTGGAAGCTCCGCGTGGATCAAGGGTGACAGCTGCCTGAAATCTAATATTTCCTTTTAATATTTGATGAACTGCTATCACCACTCTATCTTTAACTAATTACGCTCAATCACATGCGTGTTGAATTCGATAACAGGATGTTGGACGCACCCAAGCTTGTTTATATCCAGGATAGGCATTGCTGCTTTTCTCTGACAAAAAAAAAAACGTGTACGTGCACCATTTTGTTCAATGATGCCCACCATAAGAAGATACTCATTAATTCATCAATGACCAGCCGTACACGAAATGTTTCAGTTTTTTTGTGACTAGATGACATCAATTCTTCTGTGAGATCAAATTGTGGTGAACTTTCCAAACCCCCACGCTTCTTCTTACTAGCACTGGGCCCAATCCGCTTCTCTGGATTCTACCTGAGCATCAACCTGCAGTGGACTAACGAGCTCCACTCGTCTTGCGCAACAACAGCTGCGGGTCCGAAGAACCAGAGGCGGCTCAACCATCTTCTCGGGACCAGCTCAACCATCGCCCACGCTCACCTAACGAACTCTCTCTCAACTGGAGGGCGCCGGAGGCTGACCGGACGCCCTCAGGGCCTCTCACCGCGCCAGGAGCACCTCAATCGACAAACTTTGACGAAGCGCGACCGAAATCCTGCCCGGAGGTTTCACGAACAATCAGCCAGGCCAAGCCGCTGCCCGCACTCGCTAGGAGTGTCGCCAAGCCCACGCTCAGGTTATATTGAGACGCAGTTTAATCGCAGTCGGACCCAGCCCGCCTCAACTGCCACGCTGAAAACGCTGAAGCACGGGGAAAGCTCAGCTGATTGGTCATTTCCATTCTGATGACGTCATTTTCCGTACAACCGTGAATATCCGAAGTCGCGTATCCTCACCTTGGACCATAACCTTACTCGTGCGCTCTAGCGCTGCGATGCAGGGAGACAAGAGCGTGCAAGCAAGCGCAGACTTCATTTCCTGTATTGAATTTATTCCGCATAAGTCTTTAAAATCTAGCCTGCGTTTAATTCCACAATGGAGCCGAGGATTTGGATGCACTGATCTCAAATGGATTCGGACAGTTGCTGCCCGAAACTGACCACTATCATCTCACAATGCCAAAAAACAGGAGCTCAAGGCCTTTCTGACACAAATCAAGTTTTCAGAAGTTTTCAGAGAATTAACCGTGGCCGGTAAAAGCTGGGACCTATTTGGTCGATTTTAGCTCCAGTCAGGTCACATATTGAGCTCTGTTAAGCTACAGTTTGGCGTTAAGTTATCTTCATTTCGGCTGGAGAGGAGCCATAATCGATCAAAACCACCGAATTCCGCTTCGTCTTCGTCAGGATCACCGCTTGCTTTGTAGCCTCAATACCGAGTGAGAAACGGGGTCAACAAACATTTTAAGCTATTGAATTCGAACATGAGTCTGATTCGCCTGCGAAGTGCGCCAGATCTTTGTGGTCCAGGTACCAGAAGGTTCAGGGTCCCGGATCTGTCCGGATTTGACCGCCTGTTGAATGGGCATTGGATCCTGACCGCGTAAGTGAATAAACCAGCTACTGCTGACGGATGCACACTCGACGCGTTGATTGCATGTTTCCACATGACACTGGCGGCTGAGGTAACTGTTTTCCCTTTATGGAGTAAGCGCAACAGGTTATGGCATTTCATTCATGGGCCTGATCGATTTGCTGGGTATGGTTTAGCAAAAAGTGTTGACCGAAGTAAACAAACAATGCTTCCAAGCAACGCAGGTTAGGATAAGCTCTGGTTCAAATATTCGGGTGGAAATGACTGAGCAGTTAAGAGCACATCATTAAGACGGATGATAGCTCTACCGGATGCTTAAGGTGTTCACCATCATCACCGTCCCGATCACTCAGTTGGTCAGAGCGCCTGCATTCCGATTCACCCGCCCGTTGTTGCTTGCGTTCGAATCGCTTCAGGATATTCGCTATTTTCCCTCGACAGGAATAGCCTGCGGTCGGTGCCAGCGTCAGCGCTTAAGAACACTTGACGTCAGAGGGCAGGAGGACCGTGCCAAACATTGAGGCACGTTCAACTTAAGCCACTGCACTTTGCCATTAATCTGCAGCTGTTCGATCGATTGGTGGGGGGTCAGGGTTCAAACAATGAGCACTGCTTATTGTTTGAACCCCGACAACCGCAATCAGCTAAACAAATACAGTAAACTACAATAAGCACTTGAAGTGAAATCTGATTCCATAAATTTACCTGTTCAAAGGGTTACGATGAAATTTCAGCTAAAAAACATTGACCGTAGGACTAGGTGAATGGATAATATCGCATTCAGAACTTTCTCATTGACCGATCCATTGACCAGCAACTTTTGGGGAGGGAAAGCGTCGAAAAAAGAAGAACAAAGGACATGTGAACAAGAGACGGCGACAAAGAACTATTTGCATGATTAAATCTTGCGCTCTTTGGCCTGAGAGCAATGCTGCAGGCAAAGCCTTTCAAACATTTTTCGAGGACAAAGGCTAAGTTTGTGCCGATTGTTCAGGCCCTTACATAACTTTCGCACATCAGCGGTGTTTTTTTCTGAGACCATATAGGTCGCGCACATATTTGAGAAATTCTGCTTGAAACCAGTGAGTAGACAATATATCGCTAGGACCACAGGAACGCTAATGCATTTTGGACATACAGTTGGGTTATGCTACTCGTTTCTCATCACCAAAATACGATCGAGTCAAAGTTAGTGTGTCATTTGAGACCAGCTGCATATATACTTTTTTGCTTGGAGACAAGAACTGGCCTACATACCGACTGCTAAATATCGTAGCAAAACATGGAGAGAGCAGACGAAACGGGCGGCAAGAACAAAAGGCGATCACATTCCGAATAGATCGTTTTTGATCCGACGGCGCATAGCACCACCTACACATCAACACATAACATAGCACCAACCACGCATAAACATCTTAACACCTACTTTGACAGGATTCCCATTGGTCACATAACGCAGACCGACGTCGAATATCATCCGATCCAGTGAGTCGCACGAAAACACAAAGCATTCGTTTGACAAGATGATATCTCTCGCACCTAACATGAAGGGACTATCTCACCTTGTCTATACTTATGACTTATTATTGAATCACATACGTGTGATATGCTCAGTAATGCCAATTTTCTCGAAATCCCTCTGAAAAGCCAATAATTTTGATTTGAAGTAGCCGGCTCGACGCCAGAAATGTCATTAACTCCCTGCTGACCACCTTGAAAGTAATACACTTAATTTGCCTAGTGTCTTCCAAGTGCGCATTCTGTAAGGTTTGCAACACCCTAATGTGTTAAATGTTTGTGTAATGAATGCTACAAAAGCTTGAAACACTCTGTTTAGACAAAGATGTATGCGGACATGAAACTTTGTCCCGCAATTCAACGAAGCATTATACTATCGCTTTGATTTCTCCCTTAGACGTTCACCACGGTGTTCTTTTTCGAGACGCACTTTGGCTTTGGGAATGGGAGTAAAACATAAGCCATGTGATGGACTGGATCAAGCTTCAACCGACCAACGTCTTGGCAACAGGCCGTTACCTACTGGGCCAATAACAAATGGTCTTTTTTTGCACCATTAGAGGTGCGTACGGCGGTTGTCATGACGACGGCAGTCGCAGCTGCTGGTAAGACTCGTAGTGTTGTTACAAAGCGAAGATGGTGTAATTTGCGCTCGCGAACAATGAAAACCGATATCCTGATTAAGTCTTGACGGTGTGCAGTGGTATAAACTCAGTGCCATTATAAGACGAACTATTCCTGAGCTTTCACCAGAGTCTGTTTTGAAATATGCCCCAAAGGTGAAACACCCCCATGCAGACATGCCGCGCGGTGCCGGGCCGATACGGAATTTTGCGTCAGTCCGATATGGAAGGACGTGGTGGTGCCGCAAGGAGGCCTCACAGATATTCCCAGCGTTGTGCAGAGCATCCCTGGACGAACACTGAAGTTGAGGAAAGAAGCACTCAGGTGATGCGAGTGCAAACACCCGTTGAGTGCACCTTTCCCAGGGAAATGTGACCCAACGAGGTGTAATTCATGATTCCGTCCGGCCGCGAAAACAATAGCTGCGTGCAGCGAGGCGTTGACAATAGCATCCCAGACGGTCGGAATCCGGGGATCGGTGGTGACGCGCTCAACAAATCGCCGGTCAAAGATTTGGCCGCTACCTGCGATCTGAAAAGTTCAATGGTCCTGGGACGAGGGTAGATTGACATCGCACGCCTGGGACGACTGCAGATCGACCTCTGCACGCCTGGGACGACTGCAGATCGACCTCTGCACGCCTGGGGCGGTGGGAGATCGACCTCCGCACGCGACAAAAGCTAGGCAACTTCACGAGCAAACTATGGATATCTGACATCCACGTTACCATGACGCAGGTAATGATCCACCCGTGCGCTATGCGCCACTTGTCCACGTGGCAGGTGGACTGGTGGACAGGTCGCTCTCCGCTCTCGGTGCGCGCGACGCACCAAGCGCCACCTGTCTGTGACGCTGATGAAACCGAGCCCAAAGTCGACCCATGTTGAGCACCGCGAGATTGCCCCACTCGTCAAGTGGTGACGTCAGAGCGGCCCGGCCAGGACCCCCCCCCCCCACCCCGCAGCATCAGGACCACCGCCAATGGCGCCAGGGATCGATGAGCGGGCAAAGAGTGGTGGCGCGCCACCTGGCTGTCGCAGACCCCGTTTTGGCGCGAAGGCCCGCCGCCTGGCGAGCACGGTCGCAGGCCGTGGAACGCTGGCTCGCCATACTGGACGCGGGCAGGGAGGGAAGGCTTTCAGCTTTCAAGTGGATGAAAGAGGCGTGTATACAGCGCTTACCGGGTGGACACGGCCGTAGGTAATGGGTGGAGGGCGAGAACAAGTCTATGAAATTCAGCCGGCCACTTCAATTTACACCCATGGCCGTTCGCTGTAAACGGCTTGCCCGAGTTCTCAACACCCACGAGGAGTAAAAACAACTTATTTTGAGCTGTCTTCCAATATGATAGCTGCAATTAAAAAGGTATCCCGGATTTTGTATTGTACTAAACAAACTTAGCAGCAATTGGCAACAATAAAACAGTCCACCGCAATTCGGAACGGCAAAAGTCATAAACAAATATATTCAAATGATTCCAACTCCGCTTGACACTATCACTATGTAAATGAAGCACATTCTTATGCCGCCAGTCACTACGGTCGCAGGCCGTGGAACGCTGGCCTGCCACACTGGACACTGGCGGATATGGAGGTGCGCATGCGGAGGTATGGAAACGGTTGTCCCAACGCACGCACCGAGTGCGCTCAACAGGGTGGAGGCCGCTGAGCGTGGGTTCTGACGAGGGAGCGGGGTAAGGAAGGCTGCACGTAGCCTACCTGCGAAAGTCTGCATTACAAATATGGGTACTGCATGGAAAAACCGCCTAAGAAAACGGAGGGCACCCAGCCTAATATTTTCGCGCGGTAAAGGGGTTTCACTTCAGAAAATGAGAGTGAGGTGACGCAAACTAACTGGAGGCCCACACAAGACATCCATAAACGAAGCAGAAACAAATTTCGTGGGTGACTGTTGTGGCAGCTTCGTTGTGAGAGTGGTGGACAAAGTCGATGCTGGACTGCATGGATGAGATCGACCACTGCAACACTGCGATTGAAAGGCTGCAAAGCCTAGACGGTCATTGTTCTCTGCAAAATAGAGCCCACTGAATTTAAGCCGGCCGCTTGCAGCCTTCCCGGGTCATTTCTCGAGCTTTATGTGACATTTTACTAAAAGCCGACGGTTATTTGGGCAGGAAGACAAAACCGAGAGCATATCTTCTGCTTCTCCAAAGCCAACTGAAGATTTATTGTGCAACCCCAATTAAATAAATGCATCGATAAATATCACATGAAATGTGCAAAGCCGTCTGCGGATCTAATTATATGTTTGATCTTAACTAATGGAATACTGATGACACTGATGCTGATCTGATGCTGATTCTGATACTGATATGATACTGATCTAATACTGGTAGTGAACTGGTGCTGATGGTACTTATGCTGATGGCTCTGATCCAGATGCTATGGATACTTTTAACTGGATAAGATGATGTTTGGAGATCAGATGGTTTTCTACGGATCTTGGCCGCAATTGGGCCGATATTGTGGGCCCTCTGAATCTGCATCCAGTCGTATGGTAGAGGTCAGTATCCTTCACCTCCTATTCTGTGTCGAGAAAACTGCCAGCTGGATGAAGTCCCGGCAAGATTGTGTCGCTAGGTGGATGCCCGCGATCAACCACAAAGGCGAATGCCTGTCTCTGCAGTTGTATTCGCAGCGGCGCTGGGCTGCGGGCGGACGCACGTTCGGCTCCGTCTTCCTAGTGGTGAGGATGAAGTCGCCATCGCTTGCCAATCCGGCTCTAGTTACAATGCCTGCTTTCCTGCCAAGTCGTACATGAGATGCGAACTGCAGACCAGGGGATCATGATCCCGTACGGTCCTTGTCCTGAATTACGCCTTGCCCTTGCCACCTTTGCTCCGTTGTCCCGCAGGCACTGCCGTTGCGGCCTTTCATCCGTGTGATACCGATCCTGACTGGCCTTTGACGTCATATCTTTAAGGCGTACAATTTTTTATCCTGCATCACGACGTTTGTCCTAAACGATATTTCTCGCACCGTGTCTAACACAAAATTTTCTTCCAAACTGTACTTCATAGCTTCCACCTTTATCCCTTACGGCCTTTTGTTTTCGTGATCTTTATTTGGACGGTAGGATATTTCACCCGATCTTCTCATCACCGGCGGCCTCCGTCCTGCTGTGCTGAAGGCAATACGCTCGGGCCGGGCAAGCCTCACACCCCGTCGGCTCTGTGTCGATTGCCGCCAATTATGGCGCAGTCCGTGCTCCGTTCTGAGAGCCGGCGACGACAGCGAGGGGGGGGGGGGGGGGGGTGTTCTGGATCTCCGAGTCCAGACCAATCACTCCTTCCGGCGGGGGCGCATCGACAGCATGTCAAGCACCGCAGCAGCGGGGGCGGTCGGTCGAACGGCGCGGCGGTCCAGACGCCGATCAGTTTCACTGACGCGCTGCTGACCAGCGTCCGCCCAAATACATTCCATTTGCGTTTAACGTCGCATTGGCGCGCCGTCCGGGCGTGTAACGAAATGAAAGGCCTGACTGTAATGCGAAGTTTAGCGAGTCTTGTGACGGCCCAGACGCCACGATGTACAGCTGGCTGTATATCGCCGCGAAATGATCGGTTTGAGGCTAGTGTGAGGCTTGTAATGCCGCCGACGCCGCCGACGCCGTGGCGTATATAGTCGGGTCATGAGCCTGTTGATTATGTCTGCCAGAATTTGTGAGGTGCGGACCAAAGCGGTTTTGATTGCGGGATAATTTTTGCCGGACGCTGAAGGCTTGGACGCATGCTGCACGGTACCGCAAGCTTTACTACAAATTAGGACAGTTTAGTATGCACACCTAGTATGCATTTGCAGTATTCTGTGGTGAGACATCCTCGGTGGCGATGCAAACAAAGGCAGTAAAACCGCAGCACCAACAAAAGCCAATTCCCGGTGTTGTTTGAGAGCCCTATCCTCGCTCACACGGCTCGCAAAACCGCAGAACAACAATGGCGCTGATCGAAGACGGAGGTAGGAAACGTAAGCTGAATTACAATGAGATCTGGCCTAATGCAAATACCAAAGGCAGTTAACTGGAGGAGCTCTACGAACCAACATTGAGAGGTGTATGCTAATGTACCGCAGACCTCTTTTACCCTGAGGGCGGCACCTTCAACAAAGCGAGCACCACATGACTGCAGAGTTTTAGCTGTCAGAGGCACACGTCATGTGTCTCCTCATCAGATACGCAATCATACTAATTTGGTTCTGCCAAGCATGAAATTATCCGCGACGGCACATCGGACACGACAGCCATGTCAAACGCAGATGATACGCCGGCTGGGATATCACCGGTCGGACTCTCCTGAACGCCGTCCGCCAATGATGCTCGCTTCTCTGAGCCTTTTCAAACGCACGGCCACCGTCCCGCGTGCCTCGCCCCATTTCAATGCCGTGGCCAACGTTGATATCAACAGGGACGCCCTGGCAAATTTATCGCCCTGCTGCGGTCTGGCACTGCAAGTCTTTGTGTGATAAATGTCCACTATATCATGCCAGCTAAACAATTGGAAATAAAATGTAATGCTGGCGAGGCACGGGCGGCACCCTGATGCGATTTTCCTTCACGATGGGAAGCAACGGAAGTTTTTCGCCGTCGCCAGCGCCGAGGTACCTACAAACCCATCATGGTAGACCACGTTCATCCGTAGTGGTTATACATATACCTATATATATATATATATATATATATATATATTATAGTACAACCCTGAACAAATGCGTATCAGACCTTCGCGGAAACGCCATCCGATAAAAACTTCGGTAAATATCATATTCCTCTTCCGTTTCACGACTCGTGCATGTGGTAATATGCATGCTGTATGATGCAAGGAAAAAAACATTCAGTAACGTGCAAAAACTAGCCCCTTAAACAGGCTCGCACAATCCCCGTACATAATGAGTCCCGTACGCGGACGGCATGCTCACAGCCGTCAGTATGAATTGTTGTGCTTTTACCTGGCTTGCGTGACACGCACCTCATCCACGGGATAGTGAGCGGAACCGAACGAATCAAACCTCAGAGCTTGCCATCCGGTATTGATCAGAATAACACGCACAAAACACGGAGAGCACCTCATGGACAAAACTGTCGTGGCCTTGCAGCGTTTTGTGATTTGCGAAGCAAGTAGCCGAAAGCTCTGAGACATCTTACATCCCATTTTACAAAAAAACACGTGAATGGTTCAAGCCCAGTTGTCAACGTCAAGGCATGAAGATAAGTCCATTCACCAATCATGCAAACTGGGTTCCTGTCGTAGATATCTATTTGGGCATGCCAAAAATAATTGCTGTGACAAATAAGCAGAGCGTATCGGCGTATCCCCTCACTTATGTTTTTGTTTTGTCAAAACTTTGTCGTTCCGCTGCATCAATTTGGCCGACTCCTGTCCTTCATACGGGCCCATTGAGACGCGAGGGTTATCTGGGGGGCTTTCGTAACGGCGGTGTTTTCGTCCATAGCGTGACGATAGTCGGGGTGCAAAAGCGCGCCAAGTTCTAAATTTGCTGACGTTAAAAGGCTGCCGCTCACAATCACATTTTTCGCGCTCTGTCTAATAAAGCTGAAATTGCATTTCTGTAGACCGGCTAAGATAAGCTCGTTGTCTTGATAGCTGCTGGCGTGGGACGTGTCGCAACGTCAGCCATTTGCCAGCAGCCTCGGCCTGCCAAATAAACAACGTTTGCGGTCACCTTCGTCACATTGTCCAACGCCATCCGACATGCAGACCACACGATATGATCCAGAGGTATGATTCGGATGTGATCCGGAAATAGGATCCGGATGGGATCTAGAAATACGATTCAGATATCATCAGAAAACGTGATCCAGATCTGACGCAAGTATGCAGTGGGTAACTGTTCCCAGTGCGTCACGTTTTTGACCGAATATGGCAGGGATATGATCCGGAGGTTTTATTCGGATGAAGATACGGCGTGATGATGTGATGCGGAACAGTGCGGCAATATGACCCATGTAACGCGTGGATACCGATCCGCCCGTCGTAAGAGCAGACGCCGACCCAGGGGTCATGGCAGGCAGGGCGGCGGCTACGGTCTCCGGCAAATGACTCATTCCCCCCCCCCCCATCACCGGCCGGGAGAGGCAGGGGTGGCGTCAGCAAGAGGTCCGCCCATATGACACATGTCGTCCGAGTCCATGGGCTGTCATTTTTTTTGCGAACGCTCACCGTTTATGTGACAGAAATTTGGCACGTTTTATGGGTAGCATTCCAAATCATGCGGTACGCCGGAGCCCATGATCGGTGCTTATACACAGCTGAACATGGCGCGGAGCGCAAAAGCCGTCCCATGATCCCCCTGCACACTCAGTCACGCAGCTAGAGCACCTAACCCCGCCCCAGACAAGTGCCGTCGCTGAACCATCCGCTCCCAGAAGGCACGTGCTGGCCGCCCAACGTCGCGTGCGCCCGGTCCAGAAGAGGCACAGCTCAAGAGGGACGGTGTGTGCACCGAGTGGCACGCAGGCCATGTTGGTGTGCAGCGTGGCCGCGTATACACCGCCGCGGGCGCTCCGGATGCGGGCAGCAAGGGGCTATCGGCAAGCAAGGTGATTGCATCGCGCCTGTGGAAGAGACCCATGCCCAAGGACCACTGGAATGTGTTTCAGTGTGAGTGTCGGTGGTTTCAAGTGGGCTAGATACGGTTCTGATTCACGTTACCTGTGCTATGTAAATATTTTCGGCCGCAGTAAAGAGCAGAAGAATCCAAGGCTTTCGAGCGATGTTTTGTCACCTGCCCTGAAAAATGTCCTTTTTATTTTAGAAAAGGTGAACGGCATTTGAAGCCGTGGGACGAACTGACGGCATCGTGGGAGGGCCAGAGCGCAGAACACTGTGTAGATGCGTATCATTAGAAGGATGCAGTCGGTCCGTGCCGCAGAGTGCCCGTCGCATCTTACGAGCGCCAAGATGTTGTTGCATCTGCCACATTTTAGAGACCCCAAGACGCAGCCAGCATCGTGTGCCGCTCTGGAACGAAACACTTTGGCTGAAAAGAACCGGCTTTAGACGTTTTTATCAAGCGTGCTGCTGGTCTAAATGTGGACGTACAGAGCAAAAGTTGAAGCCTGTGGCCAAATGAAACCGGGAGTTGGGATGTGAAATTGAATGGGAGGGATCTATAAGGGGCACAAACGCTGCAAAAGAAAACCGGCTTTACTTCGGCTGCACAATACGACTGTGTTTGGGCGCATCCGCGAATAACACATTTCTGTCGAAGTTTGGCAATATGAGCTCCATGTGTATTCTCTGCAGAAATGAAAAGGTAACTTTGCTCTCTGTAATTGGAACTTGAAAAAAGCCTGATGTATTTGGACCAGCATTGTTGACTTATCAGAGGTAAATCATGAAATGCTATCTCACACACATACTATCTCATCGTCTCATCAGATCTTAACTGATGATGGGTGTGGTATGAAGAATATGGATGTTACACAGGTGGGAAACCTAATAGTCCATTGCAAGCTCACGATATTAATGTTAAACTTAAGTTGACATTGGCCATGCGGTGAAGGCTCCCAATGTAACTTTCAGCATGGACAGGAACTGCGCCAGAATATTATGAACAGAAAACAGGCAAAGTAGTAAATAGAGATATCATACAAGTTTCCAAGTGAATGGGTGAGGCGTGTATGCTGCGCTTACCGGGCGGGCACCCAGCTAGGTAATGGGTGTAGGGCGGGTTCGAGTCTACGAAATTCAGCCGGACACTTCAATTTCCACCCATGACCGCTTGCTGCAAACGGCTTGCCCGAGTTCTCAACACCTACGCGGAGCAAAAACAATTATATTGACCTGTCTTTCAATATGATGGCTGCAATTAAGAAGAAATCCCGGGGTTTTGCATTGCACTTAACAAATTCAGCAGCAATTCGCAACCAGAAAACAGTCCACCGCCATTCGGAACGGCAAAAGTCATAAACAAATATATTCAAATGATCTCAACTCCCGCGACTAACATTACGTAAATAGAGCATATTCTTATGCGGCCAGTCACTACGACGCACATCTGATGCACTTCCTCGCCTTATGAGATCGCATGCTTGACGTTTGATCGCAAACACTCTGGTTTTTAGTCTCGCGACGGGCTGTGTTTCAGTTTCTCCCACAATGCCGGCGGGAGAGATTGGACCGCTTGTGGCATTGGTAGGCGCAGGCGCCGTGAAACAATGGAACACATTCCGCTGGGCGGCCTACTCACCAACAAGATACGAGAGATCACTGAAGTGTACTGCAATATCTCCTACAGAATAACAGTGCCTTTTCAGTCACTGAAACCCGCTACTGCTATCAATACGCACGTAAATGAATAACACAGAAAACTTGGAGGGTAAAACATCATAGCTAGCGGATGAAAAACTGCATATGCTCATTGCGACAGGAATCAGAAAGATACCATTTGCCTCATAAGTGGAACAGCCGACACACTCCGTGCCGATTTTCTGGAAGCAACCCCCCCCCCCCCCTTCCCCCTGTAACCTGAAGACCGATGGCATATCGGCGTCCTGATTAGCCTGAACCATATACCATTTGATGTGATAAAAAAACCTGTGTGTGCCAGCGTCAGATGAAACCAAATGATGCACGTAACTTACGCTGCACTCCCTCCCTCTCCCACACGCGCACGCACGTAAGTATGCACGCACGCACGCACGCACGCACGCACCCACGCACGCACGCGAGCGCGGAACAAAACACTGCCCACTCGCTGTTTGGTAGCACCTGAGCATCTTTTCCTTTTTATGGTGTCTTAGCGCCACATAGCTCAGCTTGTTTGCAACCGCCCCGGGGCCGGCAGCGCAATGATTCCGGTAGATATAAAAACGCTGGTGGTGGTGGAGCAAATCTGCTGCAAATTTATCCAACCGCGGAAGTTTTCTCGCTGGACTGCAAGACTCCACGAAACACCAAACGTAAAAAAACGTTCGCCGCTAGGTGTGCGCGAGGGGTGGCAGCGAAGTCCCTAATACCAGCGCAATAGAGCGTCGGCGGCGTGGTCGTAAGAGTTTTTGAAACTTTTTTGCAGTCGAAGCTGAAAAAGTGGTGTCATAGAATTTACCTATTTATATCTGAAGGAAATGCGGCTTTCAACCGCAACCACAGGGCTCTTAAATCGATGTGTATATATATATATATATATATATATATATATATAGTATATATAATATATGTATATATATATATGTATATATATATATATATAGCAATTGGACGAAGAAAAAATTGTCTATGTATATATATATATATACATATATATATACATATATATATATACATATATATATATATATATATATATATACATAGACAATTTTTTCTTCGTCCAATTGCTATTAGTTTGAAACATATGTTTCATTAATGTTTTGTTACGTCCGCCAATTTTATACATCTCTTGCCATATCTGTGCGAGCAAATTTCATCTCAACATGAATCTTCATGGAACACTTGATAAGAATCGAAAGTTGAGTCGGCAAGTTATACGAAGCGTAGACATGGTTCCTGAACATTACTTTTACATCTCATGTCACAGAGATTTTGTTGCGGCATGAAACTTTATCTTATGCTGTTTGTGGCATTTAGATAAGAGAGTAATATTAGCGGTATTCCTCGGAAAAAAAACAGGAGAATGGAGATGTAGTTATGTTGATATTTCGGCAACATGCTTTAATCAAAACAATAGCAGAGGTGAATTTAAAGCTGCCTGCCGATGACTCTACTGAGCTTTTCAGGTATTTTTTTAAAGAAAATATAAGATGTCCCCCAAAATCTTTGGTTTGCTGTTTTAAAAATAAAACTAAAAAATTGAATAGGATCATCGGCAGGCATTTTGAATTAACTTCTGCTATTGTTTCTTTAAAGGTATGTTGCAGAAATATCAACCTAACTATATCTCCATTCTCCTGTTTTTCCGAGGAATAAGGTCAATACTATTGTCTTATCTATGTGAATAATGTTCCTCGCTAATGCACTTAACAAGTATCGTACTTTTGTGGCAATGCTTAGTGTCAATGGTGTCACTGCACGGGTAACACCATCGACATTGACATTCGTGTACAAGATAGCACTTCTATCCTTGCATTAACACGGCATCACACAAACGGCATAGCGATAATTGTGGGATGGAACATGGACAGTGGTACGAGGAAAATTAAATAATTTCAAAACTCCCATGTGATATTGATTAGGTGTTGTATGATGTAACTAAATGCGGGCAATGTACACCGTATAAGAACCCTGCTTCTGGCTCTTGAACGCGACTTATGACATTGTGGTGATTGTGACGCATTTGATGATGTTAGATCTACTTTGGTGGTGTAGAAATTCCATCGTCCAGGAACTTTGATCGCTGCTTTTCAAGCAGCATCACTGATGTTAACCAAGCAATGTTGTGTTTTACGTGACACAGACATGCCGTAGTTAAACATATGCACACTTAAGTGAACAGGCGTAAAATAAAGGACAAATGACAAAATGGATATAGCATTAACTTAGTATTTGCGGCTTGATGGCGGGTCAGCATTGCATCAATATGGGCTTTTGCGGGCTGGATCACCAGCTGGGTGGGTGGGCCAGAGCTGACATTTTGTAGAAAGCTGTGTCCCCAGGCCAAATGTTAGATGCATGAGCTCCCTTCATTGAAATGACGGTGCCACAGATAAGTTCCCTGAAAAATCCGCTTAGCAGAACACAATAAATTAGGCACAAAAACGAAATGCAACGGAAAACCAGGTCGTCTACAGTGACCTCCGCTATTTATGTTACTATCATTAGTGTCATTTATCTTTTGTTCATGTCTGTTGGTGGGTGGTGAAATATAACAAGATCAGTTTCATGACACTTCAGTTGCCATATTTTCGTTTTGTTTAATCCCTACTCACAGGGCAAGCCGGTATAGAAAGTTTTCTGAGCAACGAACAGAACATGTCCCGCTCTCTCCGCTGTCACATGACATTCGTGCCGAAGCGCATCACTTGTGGTATGACCAGGTTAGTGGAAGCATTACATTACATTAAAAACATTACAAACACTCCATGGTGGAAACGATGAGCGTACACGTTTGGGAACCTAGGTTCGACGTGCTGGAATAGACTTGGGAGAGAAAACACATCACATTGTCACAATTGCATCCCGATGAAGGAAAACTCCACTTACACTCCACACACACTTGTGCGTTTGTTTGTCTCCCAACGATTCCATTTGGTACTTATGTCAACAAGGTTGAGTTCGGTACACAATGCCACCACAGGTGTTGCCACGCTTTTAGCACAAACCCAGACTTCTCAGGTAACGCTGTAAGTGTTCTGTATATCAGCAAGTGTATCAGTTGGCAAACGTGTACCATTTTCATGTGTACCAATATCTACCAACCGTTCTCTGTCACATTTCAGTCATCAAGACAGACATCAAGAATGGCAGCCATCAAGAACAAACCGTGGTAGCAGCGAAATGGGGTCAGACCCGGTCTTAAAATTACGTACTTGCGGATCCGTTGGATCCCGTAGCCGCCTTTCTGAGCACGCACGGAACCAAAGCGTGCGTCTCCACGACGGCTGGCTTCAAACAACGTTATCGTTAATCACTAGCCGTGCTCCATACACTGCAACGGCTGTGCGAACTGAAAGGCCGGTCATCAAATAAGACAGTGGTATTTGTCTTGTTCCTCGTAGAATAACCAGGAGAATGGAGAGATAGATGGATTAATATTACGGCTGCATGTCCATATTCACAAAAGCATGTATATATATATATATATATATATATATATATATATATATATGTATACATATGCCTTCAGATATTGCTTTCGTAAAGGTATGCGACCGAAATATGAACGCATCTAAACCCCTTTCTTCTGGTTATCCTACGAGGAGTAAAGCAGACAGTATGTGCCTAATGTTCCTCACAAACGCACCCAACAACCTACGTAATGCCGGACATTTCAGCTCCAGGGCAGCGCAAGCCCCATATATACAACACGCTGAAAGCAAAAACGCCGATGCGTGGAGGAAGCCAACGGAGACGCCTAGCGCCGCACACAAAAACCGGTGAGTGCGTGCGAGTTTCAGACTCGGACGCCCAACAGTCCAGGCCACCGGTCACGCTCACACACAGCTGCAGTGTACTGGTGCAGCTAGTTCGTCATTCTTTTTCATTTTCGGGCGCCTTCAGTGCCCATTTTTCATTGGCCGGTCAGAGTTGGGTTAATATACGTTCGCACCTTATTTACTGCTGCATAATGCCATTTTTATATATGATGGATTGTGGCCCTTGAGACGATTGGATGTGGGACAATGTAACCTAAGCCGGGCCAGGTCACATAGATGCTCTCGTTTCAACTGCCGCGTGCTGTGAAATGGCCATGTCGAATGGTACCAAGTAAGGTGGCCGGGCTTGTCACGCGACACATGCCGCCACCAGATGGCGTGCCGTGCCAGGCGGCCGTCCTCTGCGACCGACGGTGTAACCTGGTGCCACTTGTAGTCAACAGCGCTTAACTGCCTTCGGCGTCATTTGGCCAGACACGGATCAAAAAGTCGCCGGAGCTTGACATCAGGGCACGAAACTATCGGCGTGTCATGAACTCCGGTCATGACAAACATTGACGATATCCAGCATCAAGGGCTGTCTTTAGGCTTGATTCCTCCTAGAGCATGCCTATGTGACACCGGCCGTGCAGCTGAGTGGAGCTAGGTCGTTACAGGAGAGCCAGAATTGAGGTACGGTGACGCGATGGGAGATCATAAACATCCCAACAGCTTGGCTTTCGGGGAGCTGATGCAACTTCCGGATGTTTGTCAGACTGTGGATGGATGCTGTAGCATATTGTAGTTATATTTTATATGTAGTTGTAATTATTGATGTTGTCGTTATTGCTGTCATTGCTGAGAACGTTCTTGTTATTGTCACTGATGTTGCTGCTGTCATAGACGTTCTTGCTGTTTATTCAACCACACAGCTGGTGTGCAATTATACAAGGTCTTTCCAGTGCAGGGTTTTCCGTGACTACAGCTTGCCTAGTTTTCGGGATATTAGGGAGCCTCTGAGGCCACTCTGATAAAGCGAAGTTGAAAAGAGTTGAGGCATAAGGCCTGTTCGCACAGGGACTACAAAGAAATTTAACCCTTTTCCTCAGACAAGCAAAATAATGCCGTACAAATTTCTTGCAGCTCCGAAGAGCCCTAAACAGCAGATATATTTGCGACAGTCGTCTTTTGTCATTGATTTTGAGCTACTGACCAAAGCGCTGCAGGAATTATATGCTGTTGATGCTTACTGGCCTGCCATGTGTAAAGGCTTAAGCCAAGACCTTGTCTAGACTTTTGTGGCAAAGACAAAACACATCGCAGAAAGCAATGATGTTGAATGACCGAGAGAGCATGCTGCTGCTTAACAATTAGTCTTTACCCAAAACGACGTGAGCTGTTAAGTGCATTTATGAGGAACATTATTCATATAGATAAGACAGTAGTAATAGCCTTATTCCTCGGAGAGAACCAGCAGAATGGAGATGTAGATGTGTTGATATTTCGGCAGCCTGCCTTTATCCAAACGAATAGCAGAAGTTCTGCTATTCGTTTCGATAAAGGCATGTTACAGAAGAGCAACGCAACTATATCTCCATAACCCTGGTTTTTCCTCAAGGAATAAGGCTATTACTAATGTCTGATCCCACCCAAAGTGACCACAAGTGATCAAAGTGAACGGTTAATGGCGAAATACAAGTTTTGCTTTACAGGCCCTTGAAGTATGAATGTTTTGGTTTAAACCACTCGCAAAGTCATCAAATTGGCACTCTAGAAGCTGGAGGGAGAAGGCACAGCATTATGACTATAAGCTTATTAATCAATCAAAAAGCTGCATGGCAGCTTGAAGAGAAATCACGAAAATAATAACAATGATTCGCACAACTAATAGGAAGAATATCATGCATGGTAAAGACATTGACCTAGTTGAATCTGGTGGACAGTAACAGAAGAACGGTGGTACGGTAGTCAAATTTAAAGAACTCATTAATTCGCCTGCAAATAATACACGACTGGTGATTGCGTTAAGGATATTTTCATCTTCATAGTCAATAAGAAAACCATTTGTTACGACACTTAAGTGCTATCCATTTGGAGCAGCATATGCGTTTCCAATCAAGCCTTACAATCCGTCTGCATGGTGTGCTTGATCACCCGATGCGTGATAATTAGAAATTGGCTAGCATCTGTCCAGCAACGTACAGCTATGTCCTGTAATGCCGTAATTATGTCGATTATTTTTGAAACGACAGCAAAATGGTTCGCACATACACTGGGAAACGTCACAGGCTTCCATCAGACCGTTGGACAGTAGCATAGGTGCGTCATATAATTCATCAGACCGTAGGACGGTGTTGCATCGGAAACGTCGCATAATTTCATCAGACCCTGAGGATTATTACAGGTTCTTTAGAACGCACAGGCGTAGGGCGTACGTAAGTGTTATTGCTGGGACTCAGGTGAGTTCCGTGGATGATTGAGTCGAACCGGAAGGCAAGGACCGAGCAACTTTTTGCCGCCACCTATATATAGCGTAAAGCCTATACAACGCAGCACCTTCAGCACGCGCACGCATGAAGCCTTACTGAGCTCGCTTAAAGCCTGCCGTGTAAGAGGATTAGCCTACCTCATGAGCCCTGCAAGTCACGACACTACGTGATGCTGAACTGTTAAACAAGGTGGAGACATTTAAGAGCACAATAACACTCCAAAGTCTGGCGTTTTTAGCGGTCCCAGTTTTGCATCCCAAGGTAGATGCTGGAGGAAACGGCGGCGGCGATCGACAGGTCACCATCCGCCTGCGCGCGAAGTACACATCACCGCGGACACCGGTGTACATGGGCAAACACATCACCGGTGTTTACCTATGCGGCCTCTATAGACCTCCCCACCGATCTTCTGAGTCGCTCGGCACGTCACCACACAGCTGAGTGCTTAAAATAACATCATGTTGGGCTCGGACGGAACTGCTTGACATGACCGGAAGATGCCCTGACGAAAACGAGCGCTTCGTTACCGTGCAGTTTAATAAAGTTCGGAACCACGTGGCAATGCTCCGGCCATTGTCAAGACCGCGGTGATATAGGCTGTTATGCACCACGCTATAGCGGATTTGCCGGTTCTTGATATTTATCTTGATGTACATGGCTGGGCCTATGGGGCCCCTGAGGAACAGCCCTGCCGGTGATGGGCGTTGGTGGAAGAAACGTGCTGGAGAGGCTTACTGATCAGACAGTGCACCGGCTCAAAGCGTCCTGCCATCTGGCGGTGCGCAGGCCTAACTTTGGTTTGCCAGTACAGTATCCCAATGAATCATAATCCTCATCAAGCAGCATCATCATCAAAGTTGTGATAATGTGTTGCACGAATGCGTGACCTTGTCCTTCCGTCAAGCACGACGGGGATGTAATCTTTTGCACAGATAATCAATAGTAGCATCGATGACGAGTACTCGCGTCCTGTTGAAAATCGAGCCTTTTTTCGAGTGCGCATTTTAGCTTGGTGGTGACACTCAACCATCCGCAGGTGTAAGCGAGTCCGCCTTTTGTGTTGCCATGCCAACATGAGGACGTCGCAAAATCGGATGGCGCTGTGTGGAGATTAAGGCTATGTTTAACGCACGCGTAGGAAGACTAGTTAATTGTCTGTAGTAAGTTTAGGCAGCCATAATTAGCCTGTCACTACATCACACAAAATGGTTACAGCTGAGATAGTCCTGTCAGACTGATGTGGCAACAAACCGAATTTGGCCAAAGAAGCAAGGTAGCATGTATTCGCATACAGCTTACACAATGATCCAACAGCAATCGGTCTTTCCGGAGCACAATGCGCTGGTTTAGTGGAGGTAATCGACATGCTCATATTTCTGCACGACTTTTTCCGACAAAAGAGAGGCCACCTTACCTCGTAATTCCGATATCCTTGTTTTAGAGACATTCGTCAGTTTGCCTGAAGGCGCCGCTGCAACGGTTTATAGGGTAACGTCCCACACGAGGCTTAGCAGTGTACAGCGCTGCATCACCGAGCTCAGCAGCGCCCATGCGCAGCATTCAGGATCACACCTGTCCTCCCTCATGGTAACGTCACAGCCTTGTAAGCGGTGTGAAGGAGGTACTCAATCGCAGGGGTGGACCATGTTATATATTTGGAGACGATCTGGTCTCCCCCTCCCCCACCTCTACCCTGTTTCTGAGCATGTTGAGCATGTTGAGCACAAGGCATGTTGGCCTCTGGGTGTTGCCTGAAGGAACGACATACCATTGTGGCTAGTGTACTGCCAATCGTATGGTGAACGTCTCACCATTGCTCACAAGGCTTGAGTCGGCGGAGTGGTGCGACACTCAGCACCCATGCGCCATCACTGAACGGTGGAGCACGGCACTCGACACTCGCACGTCATCACTGAACGGTGGAACACAACACTCAGCACTCACACGCCATCACAGAACGGTGGAGCACAACACTCAGCACTCACACGCCGTCACTGAACGGCGGAGCACAACATCTTAGTTGTGCTCCGCCGCACTTACACGCCATCATAGAACGGTGCAGAACGGCACTCGACACTCACACGCCGTCACTGAACGGTGGAGCACAACACTCAGCACTCACACGCCATCACAGAACGGGGAGAACGGCACTCGACATTCACACGCCGTCACTGAACGGTGAAGCACGGCACTCGACACTCGCACGTCATCACTGAACGGCGGAGCAGCACACTCGGCACTCGTAAGAGGTTGATGGGCGGCGAGGCACGCCACTAGCTCCCTCTCCATGGACGGGCGTGGCGGTGGTACTCACACAAGCTCGAGGGTGCTGTCCATGGTCTCGCCGTCCGGCCACTTGAAGTAGCAGAGGGTGCGAATGCTGTTGTCCTCGTATATGAAGGTGAAGGTTTGGCTCGCCTGCGGTGGGGGCGTTCACAGCTGACTATGGGCTACCGTGATGCCACTTTTACCCACCCCTACTACTCTCTTGACATCAGTTCCGAGCGGTAGTAAACGTCGGAAGCTACGGCTGGGGCGCTCTAACTGAAGCAGTCAGCCCGCTCCCGGCCGGGAAGGGGGGAGGGGGTGGAGTTTGATTTCCTCCTAGGATCTCCAACTTCCAGACGTCTATGAGAAAATAACGATACCATTCTGATGATCATATCAAATCATGGGAATGCACACCACATTTTCACGCTACGTCAAATGTAAGGTCACCAGAGATCAAAAGCGGGGGTCCAATACGTGCCGTTAAAACCTATATCACCAGGTCAATACGGATATTGAGGGCACGGAAGTAAGCGTTAAGACTGTGGGAAGTCCATTCTGACCACTTGTGTTCTCCCATGTGGGTCAGGTCCGACCAGGTCATC
Source organism: Pollicipes pollicipes (assembly GCF_011947565.3). Taxonomy (NCBI): domain Eukaryota; kingdom Metazoa; phylum Arthropoda; class Thecostraca; order Pollicipedomorpha; family Pollicipedidae; genus Pollicipes; species Pollicipes pollicipes. Next base: position 21,689,670 of record NW_023596805.1, on the reverse strand, counting down.
GTTCAAAATTGGATGCCAGGAGGGTAGA
>NW_023596805.1:21580161-21689542 GCF_011947565.3 Pollicipes pollicipes | reverse complement strand
CCGCGACCCCTGTCGACCGCTTCAACCCTGCTGACCCGTGCTGAGCCGTGTCAATCCCTGCCGATCAGCACCCAGCCAGTCCTGCTTTGTTGTTTTACCCACAGAGCAAAATTCAACGACAGCATGACGAACCCGACACTGCCACCCAAGGCTTACTGACAAACGCAACCTCGGGACCTGAACCATCCGCAACGAAAAAAGAAAGAAATACGCGGAATCGATCACTTGCCAGAGTTTGGAAACTTGATGCACCTGCTTGGCACAGTTTAAAGTCGTGACAGGATGCCGCAGGGGTATTTTAACCCTCCCCCAGCCGGTCGCGAGCAACGTGGACTCCGACTGACACTGACGCCGCATTCGTCAGCGGCGAACGACGGGGGAATAGAATCATGCATTTCGGGTCAACATCCGGATCGCAAACAAATCAAGAGAGCAGTCAGCAATACTGATCAATACCACCAGGGAATCGATGCCTTGACGTCTGTCACACGGCTGATGAATCATAGATTGCGAAGAATACTTTATAAATCACGGTATCTTAACGATATCAGGCCTTGCAACTCCAAGGATGCTTGTGGTTTAGTTCTGCAATTGACGGCAAATGAAAAAACATTTAAATCGACGGACGATTGAAAAAGTATGTTAGTTGCTTTCCATAACGACACCATAATATGAAAAGGTTACGGCCAAAGATGACACTTAATCAGGCCAGATAAGGTTATTACGCATATATGTCTTTTCTCAACGCTTTCCATCGGCATGACCTAGAGCCGTCATTGGTTAAGGCACGGGCCAGCCGGTGTACTAAATTTCTGTCGCCACAAAGTGGTGATCCTATCCACATGACTCCATAGTAATCCACCTAAGTTAGTCTCACATGCCATCTGTTGGTGGCCTGAGATAGCATGACCGAAGTTAACTGCTACGCAGTCAAAGCGGTTCACGAAGGTCATCGAAACAAGCTAGACCAAACACTGCTGATTGCTTCAGGCGAATACTGATGACCTCATGTCACATCACGTGACTAAACATCATTTTTGGGGCTGATAAAATTGTACATAACTGATCCCCTGAAAGTACTGGTCATTTGCCTGAGTGAACACAGAATCTGTCAACGCCATTGGTTAAGAAATGCGTATGTCTGTCGGCATGAGCTAAGCAGCGTGTGTAGGGCATTTCTTGCAGCATTGACAGCTTAAAATATGCCATACTGCATACCGGGACTCAAATTTGCTGCCAGATGCTGCGAATAATGCACCATACGCATTCACGACACGAACTATTCAGTCGTTTTCAGCATGAAAAATTATTACGCCCCCGTCATTACCAAATGTCGGCAGGCTGCGTGCTGGAACTGCACAGAGCTGACCGTCGGCTGCGGCGCCTGTCCGCGTTGCGTCCGTGGGACGCCCGTGGCCGCAGGCAGTAATAGCCTGCCGCTTGACGCCACGCGGCGTGAATGAACGCCAACGGCTCCATTAGCCCGATCCGTCTTACCGGCGAACGGCCCAGGTGGCCACAACGTCGGACGGGAACGCCTGCTTGCGGTTCTTCTGTGAGGAGGGACGTTGGAAGTCCTCTCTCCTCGCCTCCCCCCCCCCCCCCCCGGGACGCCTACTCGTGGTGCTTCTTCTGTGAAGAGGGACACTGGAGATCCTTCTTCGCACCCCGCCCCCTCCCAGGTGGCCACAACGTCTGACAGCGACGAAAACTTCCGATCCTTCGTCTTTGAGAAGGGACGTTGGAAACCCCTCCTCAGTTTTGTAATGTTGGGCAGCAGCGGAAGCCGGAAAAAACGTCGAAAGTCGAAGAGCAGCTGGCTCTGCGTTGCCGTCTGCACGAGTCGCGACTCACCACTGTTATGTCTGGGGTGTACATGCAAAGCACGCCCACGTGCAGACCGGTTCTTCATCCACTCATGTCCAAATATTTGACAGTGGGGATGGTATGCATGCGGGGTAAAATAACCCCAAGCTATGTACACAGCTGCGCCGTACATAGCTAATTTGCCGAACCAAGCAGCCCTGCCACAAGCTTTTAGACACCATTTCGCTAATTTCGAGAGTCCTTGAAGGCTTGAGCGGCACGGTAGATGAATGGGCGCCGCCCAGATTCCGCGCCGATGCTTGGCAGGGCCTGTAGACCGCCCTACCCAGCGGAGCGCCACCGAACGCCCTCTTTGTACTCCAAATCACAGGTCAGGCTTCTGAGCTGCCTGTGAGTCATGGTAGTCTTGAGGAGACACAGCGCCCGGCGCATTGCGAGGTCCTGGCCAGGTAACCTGGAGAACGCTCCCAGGGCATCAGAGCGCATTGCGAAGTCCTGGCCAGGTAACCATGAGAACGCTCTCAAAACATCAACGTGCGTTGCGAAGTCCTGGCCAGGTGACCAGGAGAACGCTCTCAAGACATCACCGTGCATTGCGAGGTCCTGGTCAGGTAACCAGGAGAACGCTCTCAAGGCATCACGCACATCCTCACGGATGCTTATCTCCCACATAACTTGGAAAACTTCTGGGCATGCGACGTAGATTACCCGTCAGTGAAAAAAAAAAACAGGTAAACGGCGAGCGCCGACAATGCAGCATTGCATTTCCTAGCATGGCCCCTACAGACAAGCAGCCCGTACCTCCAGTACCTGCAGAACTAGTACCTGCGCCTCGGCATGAGTTGGCTCACTTCGGCCCGCCTGCGGCCTTGGTTTACATGTGGTTCGTCAGTTAAGCTTCGATCTATTAGTAAGTATACCCGCAGCTACGCACATAATGCCGTAACGTACCCCCGTTCACTGCATATCCGAATTACGTTTGGAAAATCCCAAGGCATTCGCCGAGTTGCGAGAACGACAAGCAGATATTTTTTCAACATATTTCAACGAACTCTGTTTCCTGATTGGTGTCGATCGTGCCACCTGAGGCCGAGGCCGCAGGCACGCAAACATCGGAACAGGGCTATACACTCCCGTCGTCGGTGCTCCAAACAGGGAAAACGTGCGCCTTCCTACAAAAACATGGGAAGAGCATCGGGCAGTGACTTTCAGCACCGCGAGGCGCCATGCACAGTATATGTATGACAGTGCAGTGCAACTTTCGAGAACGATGGCGCTGTTTTTGCAAGCCACGGAATCCATTCAGGCCTGCGTGGATAATACGGCGTTCTCGTCCTTCGCGTAGCAAGTATTCCGGCCGTCAGCGCCACAACAGAACGCAGCTTCATAACCGGCAGATCAATGCCGAAATAAAACGCCGGCTGATGGGACTGATGGCTGCCAGGCGAAACGTACAATGCATAGCCACCGACGACATTACGGGCCAAACTTCCGCGGGCGTTCACAACGTCGATACGGATCGACCCGGTGGATTCCCGCGCAAAGTTTTAGCGGGCAGAGACTGGACCTATGCCCCGACAGCACGGGCGTCCTTACCGTTTTCTCATGGAGGGAAGGTCAAGGTTTGCTGAGGCACAATTAATGGCGCAAAACATGATACAATTTACTGATCAGCATACTTTTCAGTGGTTAACACCATCTGCTCGGTAGAAAGCGGGCCTGCCTGTCGACCAAGGGCCTTCCGCTGAGACCTGTCTCTTCTACCACCTGAATACGCCTCTGTCCGCCGGCCGAGCCCTGAACTATGGCCCGCAGTAGGAGGTCGCAGCTATGCCTTCAGCCCCTTCCCCAAACACACCAGTTCGGCAGTGCGTCAGCTGGACGGGCGGTCCATTGTGGCCGGCGTGTGCGACCCAGGCGTGGTAGCGAGCGCCGGCACCGACGCCGGCGCTGACCCAGAGCCGTCACTCCGTCGGGCCGCAGGTCGGAGGCTCAGTCAGACCCGTCGCCGGCTGCACGGCATTCGTGCGCGTTGAAATACGCTGGCACGGCTGTGAATGCGCCTGTTTGTGGGATTCCCGTCGCTCGCGTGGGTCGTGTCGCACCAATGTGATGCTCGCGCCCTATGCGAAGTCAGATCTTATATGGGCGCGCTTTTTTGTCATCACGTGTATGTTTTCATGAACAGGTATTGTTGGAAGTATTCAAAGATGCTTACGCATGCTTCAAATTTCTTTGAAAGCATTGTTCTTTCATCGTTTGGTTTCCTCGAAGAAGGGTATTTTGTCAGCTTTTAAATGTGCTTCCACCGTTTGGTTTGTTCAAAGAAGGGTACTTTGTCAGCTTTGAAATGTACTCCTAATGTTGCGAGCACCCACAACCTGACAACTTAAGTGTGTCGGTCCAGCTTTCCGAATAGTCTTTACGCCGCCCTGTGCAGTCAAACAGAATAGCAAAGACATATTTTCGGTGTTAAAAAACGCTTCAACATGATCACTTCTTGCCAGATTGACTGATTCTTGTCAATCATGCCTTAACCCTCCAGGTCTTCATGTCAGTCGGGCCACACGGCGTGCCCGTGTTTGGGACCCGTGCCGATACTTGTACCCGCGCGCGTGTCCGTGTCCGTGTCCGTGTCCGTGCCCGTGACGGGAAAATTGCAGCATTGCGATGGCACATTGGTGAGTTATTGTACTGCCGGCCAGTCCGCTACGTTGCACATGCCCCACAGCCGTGTCCGAGGCCGAACACACCGGCAGGCATTCCTTCACGCACCAGCGCTTCTACATGTTATTTTAAGCGAACAAGAACACCACTAAATCACGTAGCACGGCAGCTTATTAGAACTATCGCAGTGCCTCGGTTTGCTTGTGCGACGTGATGCGTAGTTTCTTTTCGTGATATGACATACACAAAGACGAGAGACTTTCGTGCTCGACTTCCCTCGATCACGCACGGCTGAAAGACTCGGTTCTGCCCGCAGCGCTAGCCTCGGCGTGCAGGTAAGGTGTAGCTTAGATGGGAGGGGGTTCGCCTTAGAGCCGTGGCGTGTGTGCTTCGTGCCCAGCTCCCTGCAAAGAGTTTAATCTCTTACACGAGAATCGGTGCGAGAGATAGTACCGCGCTAAATTTTATGAACTGCTGAGCGCCTCGTTGAAACCCATTAACCCAAAAACTCTGTGTGATCGTAAACAGTGTACCCTGTCCGTCCTTGTTCCCGGAATGTCCCTCTGGCATTCAGTGAGCAAATTCACTGCGCCTGGTTTCACGATATGAACTGCGTCTGTGTGTTCCCATGTTGGACAATATCTTCCCCAACCGCTTTTACTCCACTGGGTCTATTTCTCAGCTTCGTTACGGTGCTCGCTCAGCACCCAAGTTGCCTCGTAAACGACCTGACGGCGCTCGCTTTACGTTTACGACGTGTGCAACATTATATTATTCGTGCAGTCTGAAAGTTCTAAGGATGGATAAACAGCAATAACGTGTCACCCTATTTCTTATTTCGACGTCCACAGCAACCTGAGAATCATTCCTTACACCACTCCTTATCTTCGTGTGTTAACTTCAGCGATGTAAACTGCATCGACCAGAGCTGATCAAATGACAACCTACAGTCGCAATTGAGTATGTTATTTCAACATTTCTGGTATGCGCTGTTTTGCCGCATATCGATAGTCTCCTTCAGCGCAGTTCTGCAACGCAGAGTGCATAAGTGCGTGCAGAAGGCAACCAATTTTTGAATTACAGCTCAAATAAGCTTAACATTTTGTGACATTATGTCAAGTCGCGGCGTCGGATTTTTCCATCAGTCCAAGATTTCATGTGAAATTGACATTCAAAAAGATGATGCAAGACGAATAACGCAGATCTGTACGCATCTTTGTGTAGTTTTGGTAACTGTGTGTAGAGGAAAGAGTACTAACTCACATCCACGACCATCATATGACCACAGAACACATGGCCACGGCCTGGGTCATGACCTACTTCTGTGGAATAACTTCCGAAAAACACATGCTGAACTCCAAAATAGGAAGTTATATAAATGCAATTTAGGAAGCAGAAACTCGGATGCTCCATTGACACCATGTCGTGAAGTCATTTTAATGCATTGCACGTGGTATGCAACGCCGTACGTTGCATGCTTCCCATGCAAAGATGGTGTCTTCCACGACGCATGAGCCTCACGATATTCTGATTGCCCTCGACCAGATGTCAAAATGTTCCTAAACACTTCGTAGCGCATTGTCCACACTCGGTAAGTCCTCTCGAAACTTAAAGGCGCATCTCCAGATACTTCCAGCGGCTTCTTATTTCACGCAGGGCGGCCACGTGGGATCGCGGGTCTCCTTGTTGGTGACACATGTAGCCTATTGCAAACAACACCGCAAAGTATTATAATAGACTGTGGATATGTGGCCTGTTTACTCTTAGATCTGAGATTCGATTGCGCTCACACTCGAGAGGTTTTTCCACACTTACCTCCCTGTCTAGCGGTATTTTTTCCTCGCTTGTCTGTTTCAGGAGGATACACTCCTCAGCTGCATTAGCCTCCTAGACACACTGGGAGCAGCCTGAAGATCCCCCAGATCACTAACCGGCAGGCGATACAGCAGGTGATCGGACTAGACTGCCACTGATGTGATGCGCTCGTCGAAACTTGTTGACAAGTGAGATTGTCAACCGTTGCACGACACGAGGCGTCATAAGGGCAGCGCATTTGCTCACCTCTCCATCACGGTATCAGGGGCCTGGCTTCACCGCTGTGTACTTATGAGGGTCCGGCGCCGCAATCGCGACGCGCTGCAGCAATCAGTACGTGGTTCACGAGCAGCCGTATCGCGACGGATGGCTCATGACGGCACGTCTCACATTCCGCCCTCCAAGCACCGCCGATTTCCCACCGGAAAGTGGCAGCATCAACGCGCCGTGTTGCCGCGCGCGGACCCGTTGCCCGGCGTCTGGCAACTCCGACAGAGGTCAATCGGTGACCTGGTTTTCCACGTCACGGGCTATCAATTACGACAAAGCTGACTTCAGCAGGCGGCGGCTCATCCCGTCACGCGCATCTCCGAGGAGTGTTACGATCTCACTCTACACCCTTATGCCTCTAAATGGGATTGTTTCTCCTGGCGAAGTGATAACGGACTCGTAATAACGGGCCCTTGATGACGAAGCCGCGATGACGGACTCGTTTGGAGGCCAGCATGGCCATCCGGCCCTGAAGCCTTTACGGGGCACACGCTCAGGATGAACAGATCTGCAGGAACCGCTGTTTGGCTCCGCGGGCGGATGGGCAGGGAGGCGGAAAATATCTGTAGACGATTGGTTGTGTGCCTTTGACCGACACCCAGATGACGGCACGTTGTCAAAACGCCAAGCGATTCCAGTCCATGCGTCACATGGTCGCAGAGTCCGTCATGTTAGCAGAGTTTGTCATGATGGCAGAGTCATGGTGGCCAGACTCTGTCATGGTGGCAGAGTCCGTCATGATGGCAGACTCTGTCATGGTGGCAGAGTCCGTTATGGTGGCAGACTCTGTCATGGTGGCAGAATATGTCATGGTGGCACAGTCTGTTGTGGCGTTCAGTCGAAACTGTTGCCCATCCAAAGAGAGACGTCGAGGAACGTTCATAGTTAACGACGCATGGGACGCGATGTTTTCCGCGCGCGACGCTTAGCATTGTGGACTCTCGTGGACTCTCGTGGACTCTCGTGGACAACATTGTGGACTCTCGTGGGACTCTCGTGGACAACATTGCGGACTCGCGCCGTCACATATCGCACTTAGACGCGCTCGAGAAGGGAGGCAGTAGTGGCCGATGTGACCCAGAATATTTTTTTCAAAATTAACTTCCGACGGCACAGGGCAGCCGAGCCTGCCTTTTGATTGTGTGTGAGAAATGTAAACAGCCGGTCTTTTGACGTGGAAAATTAAATACGTCGTGACGTCACTGACCTGAGTCCGGCCATGACCGTCCGCAAAGGCAAATCCAGGGGAATTATTCAGTATGATGCGACAACAGTTGCTACACTGGTCGTGCACCTTTGAGATGGTTTTCTTCACTACTAGGCTAGGAAAAGTAGGACTGTGACTAATTCCATTGACCTTGTGCTACGCACTAACATCAGATCAAAGCAAAAACCAATCCCTTCTATTACTGAATAAATTGCTTTGCATTGGAGTGTTTAACGCTCATTTTCGAATTACTGCATCCCAACAACGTGGAACTGTGTTCTGTTACTTCATGAAAGCCATGGGCGATTGCTTACGTGAAAGGACATCGATCAACCTCTGTTTTTTAGGGCATTCCGTCTAGGGAAGTGTTTGGCGCCGATTGTAAATTCAAATATAAAAATAGCTCACAAACTGTGTGTCATTTTCGGCTTCTAAAGACTACCTTAGATTGAAGACCTGATATGAAGACCAATGGCACCTTGTTTTTTCAGAAGTATCTGGTTTCAGGCTGGTTGCGCGAACAGATCAGATGGCACGGATACCTATCTGGAGTTTGAGCTTGTTTGATCTTATTCATTCCGAAGGTTACATCCTAGAGGCCCTTAAAATATGACACATTTCGTTTCCCATTCATCCGTACATTCCCCTGCGGATTTTGGTGTACCTAACTATCTTACTCTTTGAGTTGTCAGGAGGGTCAACTTGACTACCCACTCCGGAGGGCGTCACATTCAACCGACCTCCCGAGCGCGCACTAACACCCCGAATGTACAGCACTTTCTAACTTTTCGCTACAGAAACGTGGCTGGTGGCATCCGCCGTTTTCTTCGGCTGAAAAGACTTCGCCCAAGATCATTTTGAGCCACCACCAGGCGCTGGCTGACGAAATGACTCAGCTTGATACCGTCTTAGGCAAATCTGCATAAGCTGCTGAAACTCCTTCATGAGACGCCCCCTATATCATGCAAATTGAAGTCCTGTCATTTACGCCCTCTTAGTGCGACGGAAAGTGACTGACACGCCTAAGTGTCTACCAGACACTATGCAAAGTACAGCAGCCTGCTGGCATGGTGACACTGAGTTTGTACTGCAGCACCGCCGGCAGCTGCTGCAGTGCTGTACTACTGCAGTACTGCAGTTAAATATGCTGCCGGCAGCTGCGGCTTTGGGAGTATCTTACCGGTAATTCCAGGGTAAGCTATGGATTAACCGGTAAGGATTACTAAGCGCAGACGGGAAGTTTGTTTTTTCAAGGTAGGCTTTCGGTTGGCATAGGCTTGAACCAGCTTCTACATGCAACACATCTTCAAATTATCGCCGTTCCGTTGCGTGTCGTATGTAATTGTTGGGCACCCATCTTGCCGGGGTTCCGATATTCCGTGAACATTCCGTAGTCCTGAGCTTTAAGCGAATATATTCTACATTGCATTAGTGGATTCTACCCTAAACTGCAGATAAGCTGCATTCTTTTAGCCGTCTGTTTGCATGTACACCGTGCAAGACTCCGTGCACAGCCTGCTCTGCTGGAACCGGAGTGGTTCTGGGCAACAATAGTCACTAAAACTCATGTCACGCGACACCGTGGAAGGCCGGCGAGTCTCGCCCCGCATCGCTGAGAGCAGCGTCGTCATCACATGCTGCAGGGATCACACACCCGTACACCGCCGTCCCAACGCCGGCAATGCCCCCCTCCCCCTCCCCCTCAGCCAGCTGCGCATGGTGGTAGGGTTCCGGTGACAGCAGCCGACACAGGCGCGGATGCTACCGGCTCACCCCATGCTATCGGAGGTGAGTCATCCAGCTCCCTGTGCCCGCCAAATCGCACCCATTAGGCGTAGCACCCGCTAGTTGACCGACCACGGCATTATGGTGTGCGGGAAGACGACGGGCTTCTAATGTTAATTGCCACCTGATATCGCGGAGTGAAACTGTATTCGAGTAACTGGCGCAAGTGGAACATCGGGTCTGCTCGCCGACATGGACGTTCGTATAACGTTACCAACAAAACAAATCATTGTCGAGATGCTTCTCTTGGCATATGGACCGTCACTGCGGTTTTTGTCACCCACGGCCTTCTCGTTTAACACGTGCCAGGGTGGCCGGTTGGAAAACTTTCATTCGGGTGAGAGCCAATTTACCCCATGAAATTTCACAAATTAAGAGAGCTAGAGACATCAAATCCACAGGGTATGTTGGTATGCACGTAAACTCACTTGGGTCAGAGTATGAAATACTTAGGTCATGGCCTTCGGGTAAAATATGGTCAAACAAGACCAATTTCCAGGTTGGTGTCCAAAATGCCCCCAGAACCTAGACACTTATCTAAGCAAAAGGTCACACGCTCACTTAAAGTCTGTGACATTTTTTGAACTTAAGAGGGTCCCAAACAGTATCACACAAGGCTGCCTTGAGCTTTGCATAAAAAAGCGACGAACATTACGCTCAGCAGCATGCTCCTAAAACAAAATATTGACCTGGGACATTTTAGGTCAGTCACCTATTCTGACATTCAAGAAGTCTGCGAAGTCTTTACTGTTATTCATAAATTTGAACTACGAGGCAGAAACTACCACATGCAACAAGCCTTAGTGTTTTAAAACAGCTGGTTTTGACCTTGGTCTGGCCTTCATATCTGACCCTAGTTCCATTGAATTTGCTCATTTGATTTCTGTGTTACTTAAAGTATCTCAGAGATACACGGCTTCGATACACCGAATGATTTTCACGATCGCCGTTTCAGTTCAAAACCAATGTGGACCATTCCATTTAAAATAATTCAAGGCACGTGGAGCTAAAGTAGTGAATAGTGGGAGTAGCAGGCCGTAAGCGTAGAAATGAATTGTAGTGCAATGCATTTCTCAGTTAAATAGCTGAATTGCTCACCAAAATTTTTTTGTAAAAAAGATCGCGCATATTTCATCCGACTTTATCTTGCAATTTTGTGAGGTCTTTCCTTCTAGTTCAATGGCAGAGGCCATGAGGTGGCCTTGATAAATATGTCACGTACGACCAGATGAAAGGCGGCTACGATCTTCTGAGGAATCGCATCGGTAATCATTTATTTGCAGCCCCGCCTCCTTACATACCGGCTGTCCCCATCCGCCCACCTGATCAGACACCTCGTATACCTCACCTCGAAAACCAACCACCACAGGAAATGCCCCCCCCCCCCCTCCCCTTTCGCGCTCACTCTCAGGCAAATGCCATTGCCTGAAAGTAGAGTTGTGAAACTGTGGATGAAACTTCTCACTATTGTGTAAAACAATTTGCGGGGGCCACCAATGCAGGCAATTGCTATGAGTGCTTACGCCTCCCGTTCAGTAGTATATGTATATATATATATATATATATATATATATATATATATATATATATATATACATATATATATATATATATATATATATATATATATATCGCTCAGACGGCGGGTAGCGTCCTGGTGAATTGTCGCTGGCTTACATCGGTGGTAAGTTCAACTTGGCAATATGTCTAGCACAAGAACCAGTCACTGTCCGGTTTGGGTCATTTTTTCGTATTTAAGGGTGCTATCTTGCCATGTGTCGTCATGTATTTTCCAGGCGATCACGCACCCAAGTGTTCGGGTCAGTCAGTCTGCAGCAGTGGGAAGCTGCCGTGCAGTTGCCATCGGCGTTTTGTTTCTTGGTTATGCTTGGTGTGCGTTTTCTTATGCGGTTATGCATATTTTTCCCTTCGAACGTTTCCAGTTCGTCTCCGAAATTGCGTGATACATTTCACAGCTCTCACACCGAGCGCGTCGGCTCGTGATCTGCCTCGTCCGGGGGCGGAGGCGGGGCAGAACGGAACAGTGAACCGAGCACGTCGGCTCGTGATCTGCCTCGTCCGGGGGCGGATGCGGGGCAGAACGGAACAGTGAACGAGGCTGTTCGTCTTTCCGGGAACGGAAACATGCTACGTGATCTCATCTGGATGTGTGCGATGTTTGAATCACATCTTATCTCCGTTAGCAACGTCGGAATCTTATCAAGAGCTATGGGAATCAACAGCATCAAGTATTATTGTAATTCTTAGGAGCGCGTCAAATATTTCACGTTGAATGTTCCGGAAATGCTCAGTTATGACGTCATAATAAGAACAAGAAACGATGCTCTGTCTTCGTCCGCATAGAAATTACAAGTAACGCCAAAACAGCTCAGATTTCGCGAACATTTTTACCTTCCTAGACGGCCCTGCACACTATGCCCGTGATGCACAAGAGCACACGCTTTCGAGACCACGGAGAATTCCAAATGTCTCGGAAAGCAGCATTTTCACCAATGTTCTCTGTTGGCCACAGCTGTAACACTGAACTCAGATCGGTTGTCTTCGGTGCTCTGGCCGGTCCTTCTGATGTAAGGCAATTCGCTGAATTGACAATGGTGAAAACTGGTTTATGAAACAAATTGCGTGAGCATCATGGCGTCAGAAAACGTTTCAGCGAAGGTTACAGAGGGACAATGCTTATGCGAAGGAGAGTTTTAGCACTGCTTATATCGTCCAACCTTGCATTGTTAGCTTGTGGCCTAAATTTGTTGGTCGCACCAACAAACTAAACCATTGTTGTTGTGCACGTCTCATCGAAAGCACATCAATGAAGATAGATTACAGCTAAGGAGAACGGACCTGAGTTGAGCGTTCTAGTCGTGGCCAGGAGAGGAGAGCGTTGATCATGCTGTGTGACGTGCCGTTGGTGATTCTGCTTTATCCACATCCTCAACCTTGTACCTACGGCCGTGCAAAACGGCTACATTTAATCTCAATATAAATAGTACATTATTGATATCATAAGCACATGCCATTCTTGACTACGTGTAATAACAAAAAAACATGTAACAAATAACAAACAAGCATGCATACATGACCGGTAATAGTTAAGGTATACAATAAGTGCAAAACATAAATAAACAGATTATAAATGTTACAATTACAACAATGGAAGGAATGAGGTGAACACGCGCGCGGGCAGCCGTTTGGATACACCTCGTTGGAGTGGGGGGTCAATGTCACCCCTGAGATCTCAGGAACTAAGAGAGCTAAAAACACCCAAATCTATAGTGTGTATTGGGCTGTACGTGAACTCACTTAGATCAAAGTTTGAGACCCATTGGCCGTGACCTGCGAGTCAAATAAGGTCAAACAAGGTTACTCCAGCTTGGTTGCCAAAGTCCCCCCAGAACCCAGATGCCTGTTGCTAGGCAAAAGGTTGCATGTTCATTTGAGGTCAGTGACCTTTTTGACCCTTCGAAGGACATGGTGACCAAAATCATGCATGACTGTTTTGAGTTTTACATTTGAATAGGCGACAAAGATTACGCTGGGCAGTATGTTTGTGAAGAAAAATGTTTAACTGGGTAATTGTAGGTTGATGAACTATTCTGACCTTTATGAAGGTCACGAAAAATGCACAATGCGGCTTCTGTTATTAATGAATTCAATGCGATCACGAGAAACGACCCCATACAGTAAGCCCTGAAGAGGCGGGTTGGTTTTGACCTTGATCTAACCTTCACACCTACCTCTTGGTCAATGGAATTTGCGCATTCAACTGTTGTGCTGCCTAAGAGAGTATCTCAGAGACGTGTGGCTTCGTTTCGCATTCCGCTGTTGCATCGAATTGAGCCATTTCATAAAAAGTTGACTTGGCTTAATGCCTGGTCTGACCATGACCTGCCCTAGGTGAGTGACCTTCCAAGTAACATCTATTTTTTTTTATACCAAGCGATCCGCTACTCAACTGTCCACAGCTTTGCAAAATTTGGCGCGGTCACTCCCCGCCGTCCGGAAACCCTTGAGTGAAAACCTTCGTGTGAGGGTGGAGGGGGGGGGGGGGGGGGGGGGCGGGAGGCAGATTGACCAGCACTCGAGCGCGTTTTAAGTCGATCAGACTGATCAGTATATTTGCACTGCTCGTTGCACAAAGTGCAGACACGTGAAATTGGCATGAGAATGAGTGTCGCAGGTATGACTGCGGCGTAAGCGGTATGACAAATAAAATGTGTATGCCACGAGCAAGATTTGAACTTTTCTATCATGGTCTGCTACCTTTCCGATACCAGCATCCACCGGGGACTAATTCTGACGGGGTACACCGGCCACCACCACAGCGGGACTGCAAGACCACGCATTGATCATAGTCCTCCCAGCGCACATTAATATCCAGGCCAGAGTATGTTTTCTCGAGAGGGGCTCGAGGATCGCATTTTTTTCTGACTCGCGTAGCGCACGCCAGATATTGTTACAGGCCCAAAAGTGCCGATTGCATTTCGTATTGTAACCAGATGAATAGCAGAACCACGTCAGTTGACTACTGAGAGCCGCTCTTTGATATCAATGTCTGCCGCCTCAAACAGTGATCAATCGTGGACGAACGTGACATGACGAACGATCAATCGCGAGCCCAGCTGAATATCCTGTGAGCTGGAGTAATCATGACCGATGGAGGCATCGGGATCAGCGCGGGCGCGGTCCCCGGGGAGAGAGGGGCGCTGGTCTGGGGGCGAGGTCGCCCGCCACCGCGGCCGCTCCAGCGCTGGAGACCAGCACTACTCACTGGAGCCTGACGCCGCCGGTGGTCGACCGGCGGCTGGCAGACGTCTGGGAAATATGTCGACCCCCGCCTCCCAGCTGGGTCGGTCTGGGAGCTGTTGTAGTGAAAACGATGTCTGAGGTCTCGTTTGAGGAAACGATGCGCCATATTTCCGTTGTCTGCTCATAAACTAGTGCGTAGCAAGTGAGGCCCTCCCTTAACAAAAGGGAGAAATGCCTTGAGCTCCCTGGTGAAGTCCGTTCCGATAGCTCAGTTGGATAGAAAGCCTTCTTCCAAATCACCTGTTCATGGCAGAGTTGGTTTGAGACGTTTCAATCGCCGGTTATTTGCCCCTGACTGGGATGGTCCTCGGGTGGTGATAGCGGTGGGGCTAAAAGGCGGGCGAGGTCAGGATGCAAGGCACGCCGTGCCGACCATCACAGCACTCGGACTTCCACCGAAAAGTTATTTCGTGGAACTGCAGTAGCGCGATCAGACGGCGCGGTCGGCATTTATGTAACAAGTACTGCTTGTTGTGGGCTCGGATCCCAGAAATGTACCCATTCCTGAACGTCGCGGTGGCTCGACGGCACAGCTGTTGCATTATATTGTTCATTATTCTGTTACGGGGTCGTCACTCCTCCCAAACCAACTTCTCAAATGAAATTTCAGAACACGTTAGGTGTGGCACACACTCATCATTAGAAAATACAAAGCACTTGCCATGGAAATGTCGTTTGCCTGCCTCTTCTGGAACCTTTTGAGTAGCATACCTCGTGGATCTCGTGGATAGCATACCTCGTGAAATCAGAGTCGCAGACCAGAAATCGCGCTATCGCATGGAACGACGCAAATCGTGAAGCGAAATCTGTAACCAAGGAGATGTGCTGCCCTTCAGCAGCCGAGTCCTACTCACCTAGATAGATTGATTACTCGCCAGGAATACTCGATACTCATAGCACCGGTTCAATCCACGCACGTCCTGCTTTCTCGTTGCCTTTTCCTCAACACCCACATCTAAACCACTACACCAAAGTCGTGTACGAAGTGTTGTTGAGATCTGTCGTCAGAGGTCTGGATGAGTCACAGCATTCGCAGAGCACACAACGATTACAGCCTCAAAAAGAAACGCGTCGCCCTGATTGGTGCGCAGTGCGTCCTGCCATTGCCCCACCTCCGCAGCACAGGTCAAAGGCCAGGTGCGGTCCAATGCGCTGCGCGAGAGACGTGTATTGCGGTACTGCCTACGTCGAGCGGCGTAGGCGGGCACGATCAGACGGTCAGGGATGCGACGGAAACGCTTGATGTGACGTTACACGACGTGACATTACACGGTGTGACGTTATGCAACGTAATGTTACGTTACGTGATCTGACGGCCTGGGAGCTCGGAGGTGCTGGGTGAGAAGCGAAATGATGCCATGACGTGAAATGACGTGGCATGACATTACGTGATGATTTGACGACATGATGGGACGTGAAGTGAATAACCTAGGATGGGATGACGCGCGGCAAGGGAGCACGAAGCGAAATGGCGTAACGTGAGTCAAAAGGTAGTGCCAGGTGAGACGACGTAGCGCAAGATAAGACCACGTAAAATTGGGTGAGACGGCGGGTAAAATGTGCGGAAATGTATGTACATGTGATGGGATGGTGCGAGTAACGCTACATGATGTGAGACGGTGCACGGTGAGGCAAAAAAAAACGGATTTTTATCGTGAGGTAAATATTGGATGGCGTGGGATGGTGGGACCTAATGTAACGTGACCTGACACTGGCAGCCCCCGTGGAGTGGCCCAGCCGACGCTTTATCGCCTCCCCAAATCCCGACAGATGGCGATGGTGTGGTCTAGATAGCGGTTCGATGAACCTTTCGCGGCCCGCGATAAGGCCTGCTTAAAATGGACGGCTATATTTCCTGCTCAAGCGTGAATAAGCGACCACGCTTCCGTCGCAAAGATGACACCGCTGGCTTGGGAGATTAAACACGCGGAGGAACGTGAATATCGTCGCAAGTGATCTCCCAGTCACGAAGATACTAACATATGCAGATGCATGTAAGTCAAATATTTTGATGGATTCCATGTGCTCGCTTGCTTTCATGTAATGCATAGAGGTAGACGAAGTTCGCGGACCCGTGCTGGACTTTACATTTGCATCCCGACTCAGATATATAAGTATCATTCCCAGAATCCAGTCGGTCAGAACGTTTTAGAACAAACGATACTCTACGGTTGCATACAGGACGTCTGTGAATTTCCCCAGTTACGCTGCGTCAAACCCAGTGACACCAAAAAGGTGACGTCCATTTGGCTGCTAACTGAGCTGTCAGTGGGTGAAAATAATAGGTACGTTCCGCATAATTTCATGGTTTCATGTGTCTTAAAACGTTATGATGGCCTTTTTTAATCATGCTATAAGCATGATTTGGGAGGACACCTGGACGTAACGTCACGCTGTCGAAAAATACCTCCCCTCGTTAAGCTTCGGCTACGCTCCATCAAAGACCATCTCTCACCCCATGCATAACGTGAGTTATGGACTGCCCCAAGTCGACGCATGACTCATATTTTGATATGACGACAAAACTAGCATACATTGCGGTATCAGCCGTCGTAATAATCACGTCAGCTGTAAGCTCATATTTCACCGAAGGTTTCATTCAAAACAACTGATTCATATAAGAATATAAATCACTCTAATTCGTCACAAGCATCGATCTCACCTTGATCCAACAAAAGCATCTCTGATTTCGGAGTTTTGCTGCACTCGGTACGAAGTGCAGCAAAACTCGCATGCTTTGTTAAGCTGGTGTGCTGGAGGTAGCATGATGTAGAGCGATGTACTGCATAATTATGTGATCCCAATTCATAACACTGGCCTGGCAGGAAACCACGAAAGGCCATCACCACGCGTAGAATGGATGTGCTCAGGGCTGCTTCAGAAGGAGCAGAGCATGTATTCTCTTTATCACGCTGAAGTGTGCCACTGCTGTTCCGAATGACCCGTGACATTTTTGCTCCCAGAATGCGTCACTGGCTTTTAACACGAAGACTCTTTTGGCTCAATCGCAAAATCCTTTCTCGAAGCCCAACATGAATAAGGTACCGCAACGAGATGCCAGAACATCGCATTCGGTACGCTTTGCCAAGGCTGTTGTGCATTGATGCATTACATGATCAACGCATGTTCTTCAAATTATACTTTTGCGTTTCCCCGCGTGTTCGATTGGCAACCATGGTAGAACGAAAACATTGCTAAGTTTCAGCTGTCCTGATACTGAGAGACGCATGTATCAATAAGCGGTATAGCTCATTGCATGATCCCATACCCATAATGGCTCCAAGGGTCCAACAAAAGTCACTGCCTTCTACTGCTTCTTGTGCCGCAATGTGTTGCATTCTCTAGCTCCGTCCCGCACGTTGGGAACACACGAGGCACGTCATGATGCGCTCGTTGTCATATTCACCCTTAAATGTGTAACGCGAATAGCTGACACCAATCAACCTAAAACGGACACCCAAACATCAGACAGGCAATAACCGCTCGTGAAAGTGGGATGGAGGCGTTAAATGTTAAACAGGATGTGCTCTGGTAAACAGGATGGTTAAATGGTTGAACAGGATGTGCACACGGTAAAGCGTAGAATGCTCTCACTACATTCCACGTGCCAAACCCAAACCACGCAATGTCTCCTGGCTCTGTCAGTTTTGTATGAATACCCCTCCCTCATCCAGTTGCTCTCCTTCAATCGTCGTCTTACTCATACCACTACCCGCTCGTCCCGCCTACCGTTTTACCTCAGCGCCGGTCAAAGCCAGCCGTGTTCGTGAGGCTCGCGGCTGGCGCCCGCTCTCGGTACGTGATGAAGTGCCCCCTATACAGGGCGCAGAATCGCTGACCAGGCATTCTTGGACGGGTCGAGGTCGAGGTCAGCCCTCTTTGGACGCTGTCGGGGACGAGCTGGACCACCGCGGTCGGGGTCGGGGGTTGACCGGACCCCTGCGGTCAGAGTCGGGGTTGGACTGGACCCCTGCGGTCAAAGTCAGGGATGGGCCGGAGCCCCGCGGTCGAAGTCGGGGGTTGACCGGACCTCTGCGGTCAGAGTCAGGGGTGTACCGGATCTCTGCGGTCACAGTCAGGGATTGACCAGATTTCCGCGGTCACAGGCGGGGATGGACCGGAGCTCCGCGGTCCCAGTCGGAGATGGGCCGGATCTCCGCGGTCCCAGTCGGAGATGGGCCGGATCTCCGCGGTCACAGTCGGGGGTGGACCGGAGCTCCGCGGTCAGAGTCGGGGGTGGACCGGACATCCGCGTTCAGAGTCGGGGGTGGACAGGAGTCCTGGCTTGGGCAGATAGTGTGTGAAACCCGGGAGGGGGAGGGCACACCCGCCCATGTCCGGGGATAAATCCCGCCGCCGGATATGAGGGGCCGGTGTTGCGGACCGGACTGGCAGGTGGGCAGGTGGGCAGGCCGGCAGCGCCGATGCGCTCTTCCAGGTGCTACTGATCGTGACGGACGGTCACGGGTGTGGCGGCAACGGACGGCCACGGGTGCGGCGGCGACGGACGGCCACGGGTGCGGCTCGCGACACTGATATGCAACGAGATGCACTGCACTTCCGGATAATACCCTTTCCAATGATACTCGATTTTACGCATGTCTTGTTTGAGTCGTGGGAGAGCATGGCGCATTGTTATCACTCTCTCCCCTACCCTCCCGCTCCCTATCAGGTGGTCGCGGTTGGTGATATCCCCGTGTTGTGCTGTGTGAATAACGCTAGCAGTCAATTATATGTCGGAAGGTAAACAAAGACTAACAGCCACAGCTACAAATGTCAGTTGGGTGCAAACGCTACTGATTTTATTTCTATGTTATGTGCGTGGCTTGGAATAGGCGTTCACTTTACCAATCAATGCGGTTGTTTTAAGTTTACCTCAGTCTAAATGCGCCGTTAGCACTTTCTACGTTTTGTGTACGTCCGTTTGCATGTGCGTGTGCGTGTGAGTGTGCGTGTGCTTATGCGTGTACGTTGGTGATTTACCAAACCAATGATTAAGCCACAACAAATAAAAATTGGGTCAAATGGTCAATTGCTACATCTGTTCAGACCGATTCCTATTGCAAGCAGATTTGAAAAACTCCTCCATGAAATGGTTAATCCGGCGGGATTGCTCTGTAGTCAGCTCGACCGAGACCACAAACTTAGCGGTTGGAGCCAACGAAACATAAATAAATCGGTTTTATCGCCGCCAGAGGTATGCTTTCTGTCTAACACCACGTATTGATCTGAGGGGCCAAGCCACGTCGCGCACCTGGTATCTCGAAGTTTGTGCTCACAAACCAATCTCAGAGGTAATCATTGCATTCTCAGTCGCGGCTTGTATAGATAATTCCATGGGTATTCGCTCTGGTTTGATCAAGACAATGCCACGTCAGCTGATAATTGGTGTTCCACTCCGAAGACATTTAATTAATAGCCACCCAGCAAATAGAAACTGCTACATTAAAAACTGACGTTTGATACGAAAGCACCACTTTGCTTTACAATTATGTGCGAGGAAATAATGACAAGGCTGCTGTCCTAGCGTCCACATCACAAAACAACGCTGTAGCATTTCCATACTTGTGTGTTATGTTGGTGCAGTTCTTGAGATAAGCTGCTATTGTACGGTCACCTGACACGCTACTTCGGATCATTTTTACTGATATTTGCATGATATTTACCACGGCCAAGAAACATATCAGCATGCCAGAAAGCCTGTCAGTGTTCAAGAAGCTTATCAGTCAGGTGAATCAAGAAACAGTGCCTATCGCGCATCTCCAAAGGTTACGTAAATGTACTAAATACATCCAACAATAGCACTGCAGTTGTATCCGATAACCTTTTTGGCGTGCTAAATGTGGGGCAGAAGATGTCTCCACATTCAGATGCTTCCATAGATCACCAGATCCCCCCCCCCCCCCCACCTGATTCCAGCCCACCCCCATTCACTCACAGGTGTTATGACCACGTTCTAATCCATCGCCAAACGCATCCAACGCACCAATCTTTTTTGTTACTTTTGATCTGAAGCCAAGATTGAAGTGGGATAAGTCTGGGGAGACCGGAATTTCATGGTAGATTTTTAGAACTAATTTTTAGAATTGGTCATGTCACTGGACTGCCCTAATGTCCCTCGCCCGCAGAGTACAGAGCATGCCCTCTCGCCTAAAAACTCCTCACACCGTAGCAAACTGTAAGCCTGAGCTGCTTCCACTTCGCCTGCTGCGTTAATACAGAAAGAAATATTCATGAATTTGTACGGATATTTATTGGATAAGCTTTGATTGGCTGTGCAAATATTCTCATCTCACATCAACAATCGAATGAAGCAGCGTTCTCCAAACGACAATTTGGGCACCATCTTCCAAAATATCTGGAAAGTTTTACGGCATCGTGGACCATGCCCCTTAAAAATGGGCGGTGCCGAAACGGTTTTCGCACGTTACATTGTGATAACCCATCAGCATGATCAGCCCATCAACACGACCTTTCCGCATTCGGTGTCTTTAACTGAGGTGCTTGTGGCTATCGCAGAGGGGATAAGGTTGGATGCGGCAAACGTATTGTTGCATGTGACATCCTATGCAGGGCTCTAACTGTCGGCAGACGGGAATACAGTCATCCCATCGGACTTTTCACAGTCTCCCTGGTCAATGTCAGTTGGTTCCAGGATAGATAGCATTCCTGCTGCCTTTCGTGCACGCTTAATCCTGTCATTGAGTGCTTTGTGTCCGGGCAATCGTCAAGCACAAAAACGACATGTCAGCGCGTGGTAACCCTTACTGTCCGTTTCTAGGACGCATCTACATTTATATGGTTGATATCAAATAGCGCCTACGCGAAAGACAGTCGCAGCCGCCGCGTGTTCCTGTCCAGCTGTGCTTCCAGGGTTGTCAGGATCGCATCTTGTGATGGGTTGCACCGACCAGAACGCCGGCTCACTTACTTGAGTTGAATGGCCCAGACCGCGTTACCTAGCATTGAGTTGCCTTGGATGATCCGAGGAAAGTGTATTGTCCAGAGCAATGCTCTTCGCCTTCCCGCCTAGTCTGATGGACTAACTCTCAGAACAATTTCTGAAGCTCGCGGTCTTTCCAGCCACGTCCGCTCTATTGTGCGCGAGCATTTTTGCGCCGCCAGAGCTAATTGAAAGTGGAGACTGCGCGGAGCGATTAATACATCAAGGTAGATTGATCGCAGCAAGAACGGAGGGACATCTAAGTAATTGAAGTTTTTCCCAACCTGATTCTAACGGGATTTCAGGGAGGATTTCTCAAAGGGATATGTGTGGTGACGTGGAAGGATTTGTTCTGTTCTACCCTCCGCCTGCAACAAGCACGACAGACAGCTCAGCGCCGCCTTAACGTGCAAAACTTGAAATGGGATATTCCCAACATTCCGCATCATCTGTGACATTTCTAAAATTTAGAAGCAAACCTTTCACGTCTTTTGTACGAAGACAATTTTAGGCCTTCAGACCATAAAGATGCGTCTCATGATGCAATGCCTCAAACGCCTTCAACAATACCGCAACAAGTCCATACATGCAACTTTGCCACTTTTCCGTTGACTATATTGGTGAATACAACCATTAATCCCCAGGTAAAAGACAGTCCGTTGTTCGCCCGTCACCGCAAAATAACTGGTTGCATATCTTCGTCACCGAGATGACCTCCATTGACCTTGACCACTGGGGTGACAGGTGGACGTGAGATTATGACCCCCAGGCGCGGCAGCACTATGTGCGGCATACAGGCAGCGACGTCGCCTTTGCACGGCGGTGGGAAAATCCATTGACAACGTGGCGTGACGTCACCCGCTTGACGCGACCGATGACGTCATTATTGGTCCTCGCTAGCCTTGAGGTCTGGACCCGACATAGCACTTCGCCGAACCCAATGGTCCCAAATGCGTGGCCGGCGTCAATCACTGGAAGAGCTCCTCTGTGTTCGACGCCGCTCAAAGCCAGCCGTTACGAGCAGCAAGTAGCCAATCAGCAGCGGGATGGCCGCTTATCACTGCAATTTTAGCCAGTCGTGACTTGCTACAGGCCCTGGAGAGCATATGTTGAGCACTACCGCTATAGAGGTCGGCGGGATCAACGGATGGCAGGCGTATATCCAATGACACTTGTATGCGCATGGTGTGGTGAAAATTTAACTCTAACGTCTCTGACACGTGCCCGGGTAGCCGTTTAGGATGCCCTTCGCTCGGGTGGAGGTCAATTTGCCCCCGCTGAGCTCTCAGGAACTAAGAGACCTAGAAACACTGAATTCACAGAGTGCGGTGTTGACCTGCACGTGAACTCACTTAGATCAACGTTTGAGGTTCCTAGGTCATGGCCTTAGGGTCACATAAGGATCAAACAAGGTCAAACTTCAGGCTGGTCTTCAAAGCGCCTCCAGAACTTCGATGACTGTTAAAGTAACACACCACATGCTCGCTTACGGTCAGTGACCTTGCTTGACCTTTTGAAGGTCATGGGAACCGAAGTCATACAAGACTGCTTTCAGTTTTGCGTTTGAATAAGCG
This sequence comes from Pollicipes pollicipes, assembly GCF_011947565.3. Taxonomy (NCBI): domain Eukaryota; kingdom Metazoa; phylum Arthropoda; class Thecostraca; order Pollicipedomorpha; family Pollicipedidae; genus Pollicipes; species Pollicipes pollicipes. The sequence goes on along the minus strand of NW_023596805.1, from coordinate 21,666,630 downwards.
ACAAAGATTACGCCAGGCAGTGTGTTCCTAAAAACACAGCGTTGACTTGGATCACTTAAGGTCAGTCATTTACTCTGACCTTTAATAAATCCATGGAAGATGTGCAATGCCATTCATATCATCACCGAACTCGAAATGAGCACCAGAAACTACCCCATGTAGCAAGCCCTAGAGCAACAGAACAGTCTGGTTTGACTTTTGTCTGACCTTCATACCTGACCCTAGGTCAATGTAATTTGTTCATTACGTTGTTGTGTTGCCTAAGAAAGTACTTCAGAGATGCATGGCATTGCCTAACACTCTGTTGCTGCATCAGATCGAACGATTTCCTAGAAATTAACTTTGCTAAAACCATGGCCTGTCTTTGACCCGCTATGGGTCAGCGACCTTACAAGGTACATATACATTTTTGATACCAAACGACTCGCTATTAGATGTTCCTATAATCATGCAAAGTTTGGCGCGGCTACGTCGCGTTGTTTAAAAGCCATTCTGAAAAAACCTGGGGGATGTTCAATTTGATCCCCTCGGAGCACATGTTAGTGCACAGTTATCACTTTCCTGGTGCGAAATGTTTCAACCAACGTTTTGGACACTTTTTGGTGAGCTTAGGCGTGTCTAAAATGATAACATCCCGCTTTGCTCATCTTGTCTCCGCCATCTGATCGATCTGCGGGGCCGATCAACATGTCGGCATGCGCTCGGATGTACGATTATGATTCATTTTACACACCTGTACCCTGATCCAATCTGCATTTTCTGAAGTACCACTGTCATCTGGACCTGTTGTAGATTGTCACCGTTATCTAGGTCGGTTTTGAGGGACATTATTGTCTTGAAAGTCCTGGAACTACCATCCAGAGCTGTCCTGGACCTGTCATTACTGGAATATTTCTGTCATCTACACCGGCATAGGAGTATTACTGTCATTCAGACCAGTCCCGGATTATCACTGTCATATAGATCAGTCCTGGAGTATCATTGCCATCTAGACCAGTCTTGAAATATCACCGTCATCTAGATCAGTTCTTTAACATCCGCCTGCCTCTCAGGTGTTACGATTTTCATCACCAAGATATATTTGTCTCGTCACTGATCGTCACGTTTACTGTAACAACCTATAATGATGCTTGCAATCAAAATAAAAGCTTACGCAACGCATGTCATTAGTTCACAGGAAGCTCCGCAGCTCATGTGTGATTGGGGCTTTACGACACACTCAGCTGCTGAGGCTGCACGGTGTCGTCTGCCTCCCATTCTAGCAGAAAAAGCGGGCACCGCGGGGAATCGAACCCGGTTCTTCTGGCTCCTCAGACACGCAGCTAGACAGCCATCAGTACACCGGATGGCGGCTCAACGCACTGCGTAGTTTGGATGCTGCTGTTTCCTTGCCGAGCGTTGATTGTTAGATGAATTTCCGCGAATACGTAATGGTCAATCAGAGAGCTCCGGAGAACAACGCAGACAAACTCATATCCCTGGCGCAGTCATGTGGCGTAAAAGAACAGCGTAGGTTGCGTTCATAACAAGCGCACGTGCCAGCTACCTGCTTCGCAGCCCATGTCCGCGCGTCGTTCTGTCGCTATTGCAACGGAAGTGCATGTTAAGCCAGTTCCAAAAGCTGACGTGCAGGTGAATTGGCATACACTAAAGTAATCCATTGATGATAGGGATACTCAACTTAAAGGGACATTTAAGTAATAATTTGACTCCCTGGTGTGTAACAGTCATTTCGTGCTTTATGAATTGAATTGAGGAGCACATTTCCGCATAACGCAGTTCCCTATTAAAGCACAGGAATCCATCACTGAGCAGTCTCAACGATTACCGGAAATGAATAATGCCACCAAGACAGAGAGCATAAGGCCAAACGTTTCCCTAGATGGTGCACGGTGCTTATCGCCTGATAAAAAAAACGCATCATTTCTTTGGATCCCTTAGCGTCGAGCAATTTTGGGTCATGGGGTCCAACAAATTGCCGTACGCCAATGCGTACTGAAAAAATGTATTATCACAAAAAACAACGGCACAATGGTGATCAATCAGTGGTCTGGCTTGTCCGCGGCTAGTCCGTGTGTCCAAAAGCAAACGTTCCCCCCACGCCCCGAATTAGGGAGTGTCAATTCAAACTCTCAATACGAATCACGGATGCTTCCACAATGGACGAAGCGCCCATTGCTGTCAGTGACGCAACCGTAACGGGCAATCGTGGCCGTTGACGATCAGTAACAGCAACCGTGGCCAGTGTCGCATCCGTGACGGGCAACCGTGGCCGGTAACGCATCCGTGACGGGCAAACCGTGGCCGGTGACGCATTCGTGATGGGCAACCGTGGCCGGTGAACGCATTCGTGACGGGCAACCGTGGCCGGTGACGCATCCGTGACAGGAAACCGTGGCCGGTGACGCATCCGTGACGGGCAACCGCTGCCGGTGACGCATCCGTGACGGGCAAACCGTGGCCGGTGACGCATCCGTGACGGGCAACCGTGGCCTGTGACGCATCCGTGACGGGAAACCGTGGCCTGTGAGCATCCGTGACGGGAACCGTGGCCGGTGACGCATCCGTGACGGGAAACCGTGGCCGTGACGCATCCATGATGGGCAACCTTGGCCGGTGACGCATCCGTGACGGGCAAACCGCTGCCGGTGACCCATCCATGACGGGAAACCGTGGCCGGTGACGCATCCGTGACGGGCAACCGCTGCCGGTGACCCATCCATGACGGGCAACCGTGGCCGGTGACGCATCCGTGACGGGTAACCGTGGCCGGTGACGCATCCGTGACGGGCAACCGTGGCCGGTTGACGCATCCGTGAAGGGCAACCGTGGCCAGTGTCGCATCCGTGACGGGCAACCGTGGCCAGTGGCATATCCGTAAGGAGGAATATCCTGCACAGCGCTCGGCTGCGCCGCAGGCGGATGTTTCCAAAAAGTTTCCAAAAAATGTTTCCAAACAGACCTTCAGGCCACGGGGCCACCAATGTGCATGCAAACGTAAAATCCAAGGCAAATTACAGTGCGCAACTTACGCGTTGAACGGTGGTGGTTCAGCTGGTGCCCTAATCAGGGTCGGCATAAGCCAGGGTGCGCGTAGAGCCGGCAAAAGTCGGCGGCCCAGCCGTCACAGTCGGCGGCCCAGCCGTTACAGTCGGCGGCCCAGCCGGCGAACGTCTGCGGCCCAGCCGTCACAGTCGGCGGCCCAGCCGTCACAGTCGGCACCCCAGCCGGAAACCGTCGGCGGTCTGGCGACCTGCCGAGGTCACGTGACCGCACGTCTGGCTGCTCTGCTAGCTCACCCAACAGGCCCACTCACTTAGCCCACCTTCATGTCCCGGCACCAAGACCCTTAAATCCAGGCCTCAGGCCTTGAAATCGGCTGCAACAGCAGTGGTCGGCAGCCCGGCGGTGGCCGGTGGCGCCGTCCCGGCAGCGGGTGGGGTGCGCCGGACTCGGCCGCTTCGCTGTCCCCACAGCGGGCGGGGTGCGCCGGACTCGGTCACTGCGCTGTCCCCACAGTGAGTGGGGTGCGCCGGCCTCGGCCGCTTCGCTGTCCCCACAGCGAGTGGGGTGCGCCGGACTCGGCCGCTGCGCTGTTTCCACAGCCGGCGCGGTGCGCCTGACTCGGACGCTGCTGTTCCCACAGCGGGTGGGGTGCGCCGGACTCGGACGCTGCTGTTCCCACAGCGGGCGGGGTGCGCCTGACTCGTACGTTGCTGTTCCCCCAGCGGGCGGGGTGCGCCGGACCCGGACGCCACGCTGTTCTCATAGTGGGGCGGTGTGTACCGGACGCAGGGCCGCTCGCAGCCCATGGGTGATTTTGCTCTCCACGCGCTGGCATTTCATTTCAGCAAGGTCATCCTGAGCTTGAGGACGCTGACGCAAAATCTAAGGAGGGTCTTCCAGCCAACATCCTGATAACCCGTCGACATAAGGTGAGGGTTTTCAATGTTAACTGAGGCTTCCCATTTTCCTTAACCGCGCAGCTCCCATCACTGCTACGGGTTAAAGGTAATGTTTCACGTTTGACGTTATTGAAGCAAGCGTAGGAATATGATGAAATTATCTCACTTATAACCAATGCTATGCTTCTAAGAGGAAAAAGCTGCTCCTTTAGACAGCACAATTCCTCAATTTTTGGTGAAGCTGGCGTTTAAGCTACGTGACACCATTTCAGGCATTGAGGGATTTCTCGCTTACTAAGATAAACCCTAAAGAGGCTAGGTGCCGATTGACGCGCTGAACCATATTCATCATAAGAGTGGCCAAGAATCAGTCACGGGCAAAACAGTCTCCATATGTCACTTCTTACTATTATGAGATACTTATTCTTGCACGCGAAATGACTGCACGGATGAATGGCCATACAGTATACAGTGTCTACCTGAAAAACATCTGCACGGGGGGACGTGTCATCACGTTCCACACGGTGGTTTTGGGTCAAGTTAACGCGCAGATGCAACTTTCACCAAAGACGCGTATTTCCTCTACTGGGAGACTTTTACCGAAGGCAGCTATAACTTTATTGTGTGCCTGAAAGCATGAGGTGTCGCCTCAAAGTATGTCAGAAAACGTTCGCGGTAGAACTACGCACGTTTGAAAGCGCCCAGGCAGCGTCGCCAGTGTTTGAACAGGCCTTGGCTGAACCCGACGCTCATCGCTTCAAACATCCAGAATGTAACAATGTTAGCAAAGACGATCGTTTACCTTCCCCGCAGTTGGTGAGCTCGGATATTTCGGTCTGGGCTGTCTCGAGCCTGTGGCCGGAACCGTCAAGGGCCACATCAGAGTGCGGATCGGGTCGCTCCCAGTAAGGTCGGTTCAAGTTCAAAGCTCCCGGCTCAAGCCAAGAGCACGAGGGCGTCTCACATAATCGACTACAATTTGAATATATTTTAATGCGGAAGAAAAGTGAAGGCCAGAGAGTTTTTACGACGGATTCGTGCGATGCATGATTATAAAAGATACGAGATAAATATATAATAATACGATAAGATGCGATAAAACCATAAAATAATATAAGATAACTTCTTTCTAGTAAAACGTGACAAGACGGTGAGGATCTCCAGAATGGGAACGGACTGGGAATGAGATGAAATGGTTTGGCGGTACGACAAATTATTGTTCAAGAGAACTAGCGAGCAGCTTAGCAGCAAACGGAAGCAAAAAATCACCGTCATTCTCAAATTGGGAGCCGGCATTTAGAGCTCAATATAAGCGAACAATTATTGCTACCAAATCGGTAGTTTATCTGAGATAAATGGACTGACGATTTGTAGCCCACAGATTTGTTATGAGTCCAAGTTAATCGGAGCTGTCTTGTAAAAATACAAGGCGAGTCTTCATTTGAATCGATGGGTCTTTGAAAAAAAATGTTCCAGCTGAATCACGTAAAGTAAATGCCAACGACAAAGTCACGCAAGTTGTTTAGTGCGCTTGCGAGGAACATCATTCACATATGTATTTCTATGTCTATCTATGCGAACGACAAAGTAAACGCTTCAAGGCTTATGCTTAAAAAGCTATATGTCCATACAAGCTTCTGGCTGAATTTTATCGGCGGGATATCTATATTCCACCAAACCTTGCCACCATATCGCTCATGAACGGTGCCTGGCTGCTAAAGCCTGCCGTGCCACCTCACCTAAGGACGTAAAAACCCACATGAAGTCTGACCTATGTACCGCGCTGCTTTTACTTGTCCTGTCAGCTTCGTATCTATTGGCCAAGGCTGGTTTTAGAGTTTTGATTGCGAACGGAACAGACATGTACCTGTTTTCCAAGATTTGTACTCGAGCAGCGGTCACTGGGTCCTGGTTATAGAACCAGGTAGAAGCCAGGAGCCATTCTGGTGGTAGGCTGAGGGATCCCGCAGAAACCAGGATCCGGTCTGATAATAAGCCGAAAGATCCGGCAAGAATTAAGATCCAGTTTGACACCAAGTCAGGAAAGTCAGCAAGAGCCAAGATGCAGTCTGGCATCATGCTCCAGACAATTGGCACGCTTTTATATGCACGGCATGATCTGCCACAGCGCGAAAGATTCATGGATACGCGTGCCGAGCACAGCCACGGTCTGGAGCGAACCAGATCCATAACCACACACAACCACACATAACCACACATGGTGGAGTGGGGGAAGTGGCGGAAGGGGACAACGGCAACGGCGTCTGTGAATGTGATGCATGTCAGCATCGGCCGCCGCTGGACGGCGGGAACAAAGGACCACATCGATTCGCTTCTTGAGATGCCATTTTATGGGTATACCATATACTGCGCGAGTACCGTGTAAGGACCGCCGAGCGAAAAACACCATATTTTTTATTAAACACGGTAACTTGGCAAATCGCCACAGCGGCGTTCCGAAAATATATCCGCTTCATCTGCCTACAGATATATTTAGGCGACAATTCCTCATGCACAACACACACTCAGTCCTTCATTAATCTGACCTATACCGTGATGGTAACGTCGTCACTATTGTTTCTAAACGTTATCCCTACGCATTAATTCATGGCTATCTTGGCATCGTTATTCAATACTTGAATGGTACTCTAAAGGTAATCATTGTATTCTTCTGTCCTCGAACGCATAACATGAATTCAATAATTTGAAGTTCTTCCTTTGCGCAAAGACCTCGATTTCGTGAAAAACCACGAACGGTTTGGGTGGCGTGTTGCGGGAGCGGATCAAACCACGTCCGATCGTGGCATTCTTGGCCTCAGTGGATGGCTGTACGCTAATTGGTTGCGTAATGCTTTACCGACCAAAAGATAAAAAATGAGCCAAAATGCACCAAAAACTATATGAGTGACCATGGCAAAAACTTCATGATTAAAATGCAGATGACGTAAATGTAGGATAATAAAAAGTAACCAAATCTGCTCCAATGCCCAGGTGTGAATTTAGCTGAGCTGGATCGCTTCTTGAAGCCCCTCAATAAAGCTACCTTGCAATATTGTTACACAAACCTTAACATGTCAAAGGGTAGGTGCGGATGGGCAAAGCTCGTAGGGAATGAGTGGAGGACGGATAGGCAAAGACCCCAAAAGACTTTAAAACGATGATTTTGTAAGGCGATGCATCTAGGAAGATCCATTATGGAAAACGAGCTCTTAAATTTAAGGTGTATATGCTAAAGGGGTGGTTAGAATGGTGCACCATGCTTCAAGATTCTCTCCCAAAAGCCTTAGATAATACAGTTAAAAACCTTCATGGAGGCACGGCATGCCCCTACACGCAGAAAAGATTTAGCAGGGTAAACTACGTGGTTACATTAAACGAAGTAAAAAAACGAAATAACCCAACTATATTTCTTAGGGTTGAGCTGACCGTACCATTGATAATGTATCGTCCGAGGATTGCCGCTGAGCTATTTGGATCCCTCCTAGTCCCCCCAGGGGTCCCCTTGGGCTGGAGATTCTCCAGGATGGGGGAGGGGCGAACCTAACGGGATTAAACCAATAAAGCACGAGGCATGCGACGTGAGAAAGATACTTCTGCTCTGGGAAGGCGTTAATCACTGCTCTTAGAGGAGATGTCCAACCATGATTATCCATGCACAGGCATTACAGTTCTCGTGTGTAGCGGTGGTTAGGCCGGCAACGAAGAGTGACGGACAGTGCAAAGAAGCTAGTCAAACAAAACAGCAGGACGGGATAAACAGAGACAGGTGTATGGCAGCGCGGTAGCCAGTTCGCTCTTCCTATGCAAACCTAGTCGGATGCGCTTTGTCCAGAAAACCATCTCCTGAAAGACGGACACGTCAGGGCTCGTCCCGACATCTCTGCACTTAGTCTGTCACACGCCATCCACAAAGCTGTATCGCTAGGAGCCAGTATACACCCGGCCCTAGTTACCTGTGAGCCGGGACACAACCCGGACCCAGTTTCCTGTGAGCCGGGACACAGCCGGTCCTGGTTTCTTGTGAACCGGGGCACACCCGGCCCTAGTTACCTGTGAGCCGGGACACACCCGGACCCAGTTTCCTGTGAGCCGGGACACACCCGGCCCTAGTTTCCTGTGAACCGGGAGACACCCGGCCCTAGTTTCCAGTGAGCCGGGACACACTCGGCTCCTGTTTCCTGTGAGCTGGGGCACACTCGGCCCCTGTTTCTGTGAACCAGGACACACCCCGAACCCAGTTTCCTGTGGACCGGGACACACCTGGACCTTGTTTCCTGTGAGCCGGGGCACAGCCGGCCCCTAGCTTCCAGTGACCCGGGACACACCCGGCCCTTGTTTCCTGTGAGCCGGGACACAGCCGGCCCCAGCTTCCAGTGACCCGGGACCATCCGGCCCTAGTCTCCAGTGAGCCGGGACACAGTCGGTTCTGGTTTCCTGTGAGCCGGGACCAGCCCGGTCCTAGTTTCCTGTGAGCCGGGACACAGCCGGCCCTTGTTTCCTGTGAGCCGGGGCACAGTCGGTCCTGGTTTCCTGTGAGCCGGGGCACAGTCGGTCCTGGTTTTCTGTGACCCGGGACACATTCCGGCCCTAGTCTCCAGTGAGCCGGGACACAGTCGGTTCTGGTTTCCTGTGAGCCGGGGCACAGTCGGTCCTGGTTTCCTGTGAGCCGGGACCAGCCCGGTCCCAGTTTCCTGTGAGCCGGGGCACAGTCGGTCCTGGTTTCCCGAGACTCGCATTGTGGGAGGGCGGCGCACCAGCAGTGATAGCGAGCATGATGGCCAATGACGCCTGCCTGCGCCACGAAAGCCCACAGACAGAAAGGCATTTCACTCCTCTTCAGTGGCTGACGAAACTAATTATTCACGCGACCACGCGAGAGAAATAGCGACGTCTGGTTGCTCAGGGCTGCTAACTTGACGCAGTTGCCAATTTCGTAGCATGTATTCTACTTCGCAGCCCATGCGGTGGAGGCAAACATTGCTATAGAGGTTCCGAGGGCTCTTTGATACTTCGCTAACTGTAACTTCGCTAACTTCGCGAACTGTTACTTGGGGATTATGCAAAGCCCTCGTTATTATGTGAGCCATCGCCGCACCAGAAAAATGTGAAAAAATGTGAAAAAAATGTGAGCTAAGTGATCGATAACTGGCAACGGGGCGACTGCTTTCACCACAAACTAGCGCGATACGTTTAAAATGTTCTTGATGACGTACATTTTCCACATGTCAAGATGAAAGTCAGATACGTTTGGACTACGCTGTTGCAAATCAAATTGCACGAAAAACCCGGAAAAGTTATAGTTTCCTGACCGTTGCACCTTACAAAATCCAAGAAATTAATGTCTTAAGAAAGGTAAAGCGACACAATTCAGCGAATCTTTCGGCTTTTTGGCTTCATCAGCTCTGCCTCCTTTAACACTGTTTAAATACTGTCTTACCGCGCGCATATTGAAAAATAATGTCGCACATCAGACATTCTTAGCTGCCTCTGACTAACTGAGCGCTGAAGCCGGGCTTTGAAAACACTGTCATCGTCCCCTTACATTGACAGTATATGCTACCCCGTCTCTGCAATCTGTAACGTGGAGAAACTCGCAGTTCTCAGAGTTTCTGGTTCACATGTGTACGCTGTAGCCTCATTCTAAGCTCCCTTGAGCTAAGATCCCTCGGCCTCCCTCGATCTCCCTCGACCTCTCTTAACCCGCGGACGTTCATGGAAGAATAATATAACGATCCCAGATGAAATAATGCGTATCATTCACGGCCGGCCCGCTAAGTGTGTGCTTGGAAGAAGGCCAACAGCGACAGGATGATGCAGCAAAACCTTCACACCGCAACGACCAAAGCTGTTTCGGTGTGCAAATTTCGCGACTCGTGGGTGCCAAACTACCGCATCCAGGCAGCAGCACTTCCTGCATTTGAAGCATAGCCTCTTGGGCCGCACTGCCCGCTGGATAGACGCCCGAGTCTCCGATACTCCTGCCAGCCCACGATGAAGACCTTCCGCCAGGGTGTAGCACGTGTCCGAAGCGTGGCAACCACCACGGGGGCTACACTGTATGAGGTCGGGTGGCGTGGGTGCAACGAAGACACGTGGTCCTGGGATGGCAGTGAGAGCGTGACATATCTCTCGGGCTACGCGGCCGGCTTGGTGACTGGGACAAACAGAGCTCGATCTCTCGATTACTCGCAGTGTGTTGAGACGTTGTGTGATAAGGGCGAGCCGAGGGGGTATGCAGGATGCGGATCGATCAGGCCTAAATCACGTGTTTACTGCACACCTCACCTAAACACATCGCGACAGCTGGTACATGCTACCGCCACCCTGCCAGTGTCCACCCACCACCCTGCCAGTGTCCACCCGCCACCCTGCCAGCGTCCAACTTTAAAGCTACATTCGCCCTGTATGATGTCCTAGCGTTTGCTCATCATCATCATCATCATCATCATGCGCGTTTATAACACACGATCTGTCATGGTTGGTGTGTGACTCCCTGGTGTAAGTTCACATGGTTTAGAGTTAAACCTTCTTTTCAATGAGATTGACCTGGAGGTAAAGCACTTGATTTGGAATCCCGCTAATTTGCAAAATGATTTTCTTAAACAACGTACACTGAGGCAGTCTGAAAAGTGAAACATTTCCTCCGTTTTTTTTGGGTGCTATTTCGATGTCACACGATAACTTTGCTTGATGTTTTTTTTTCCAAAATAATGATCTCAGCTATGCACCCAATGGAAATGACCCCTCGGGCTACTCCTCGACTGGCCTAGACACAACGAGACTTCTGGCCACTGGACGAGGGGAATGTCGCCTCGCGTATCTTGCCGCGCGCATAGGTTTCGTCCCTCTTCGACAATGGTGTCCCTGTCCTCTAAGTGTGGGAAGGTGTGCATCCCACCACACGTGTGGAGTGCTCACACCGAGCGGGGTAGCGCGCCGGCAGCGGCGGGCTGCCGGGCTGCGTGGTGCATTTTTACCATTTCAGTTTGTAGTTTTAAGTGCTTACCATTTGCTGCATAGATGCAGGGTTCAAACATCTTCATTTTGAAGCAATCTTGTTTAGTTATTAGAAAATAATAATTTTATTTCCCCGCGGCTACCCACACACTGCTTACATACGCCCATGCGGTGACACAACCATGTGGTGTTTCTGCTGTGCACGTGCTGTTTCTTTCACCACAGCTCGCCACACACTGCTCACATACGTCCATGCGGTGACACAATCATATGCTGTTTCTGCTGTGCACGTGCTGTTTCTTTCACCACAGCTCTCCACACACTGCTCACATACGTCCATGCGGTGACACAATCATATGCTGTTTCTGCTGTGCACGTGCTGTTTCTTTCACCACAGCTCGCACACACTGCTCACATACACCCATGCGGTGACACAATCATATGCTGTTTCTGCTGTGCACGTGCAGCTTCTTTCACCACAGCTCGCCACACACTGCCCACATACATCCAATGCTGCGATAGGACCATTAGTGTCGTTTCATTCACGGCACCTCACCACACACTGTTCGCAGACATGCAGGGACGCAGTCAGTAACGCCGCCACCTATTAGCAACCGGCGCTGGACGGCGCTCGCCAAGTTGACATAATCCAGCAATTGCCTGCTCGTGTCGCAGCACTCAAACTTCGCTGGCCTGCTTTACAGCATTTCTGATGGGGCAGCGCGGGTGTCTTGATGCGACATGATAATGGCTGTACTGTTGCGTCGTTGAGTTCTTCTAAACATAGGGACGCTATCTGTCGTGGTATTTACCAGGGGCGGATCAAAGTTCTGTCGTTGCTCTTCGTTATGCTGATGGCATAATTGCCTGCAGCACTGGCGTCATTCATATTGCTCAAACTTGCAGCACAGATCACAAACAGAGTTTTTGATCCATTGCGGCATCCATTTATGGAGACTTATTACTTCTGAACACCCGTGTCAAACATATTAGACAAGTCATGTCTGTTGCTGGGTAAGTGCTAGTCAACCCAGCTTCTTTTATGGCACAGCACAACAAATCGTGGAGCATCAGGCCTGCATTTTAACACTAGCGATAAAACTGCATTACCATCTAAAAACCATGCAGATATTCGCCCATGGCAAACAGCTGCATTGTCTTCTCATATCACATCACAGTCACATCACAGCACATGAAATATTTCAATGTTTTATCACAGCCTTCGTCATAAGTCATGGTACAGCAGCCCACGTACAGTACAAGCAGAGTACCTAGTGTCGTGTAGTACCTAGAGTACCTAGTACCATGGTACAGCAGCCCACGTACAGTACAGGCAGAGTACCTAGGCTTCTATGTCATCGGCAACAAAAACCTTATGTTTTAAACAACGATACGCCACTCAAGTCGTCCTGTTCCTTGTATGGTACACCAGCGACTGCACTGGTCATATCAGCGACCAGCGTCCGCGTTGCAGCCGGATTCAAAACCCTGCCCCGACGTTGGAGTCCAAGGTGGCAACTACTCGTCTGAGCAACATGGACGAGCCAAGGAGCCAGATCCGTCCAAAGATCGCTTACTTCCCAGCTTTCAAGGCCCGCCCTGGACCTGTTCCTTGCCCAGCCCATGGCCCAGCAGGCCAGCCCTGCCGTGACGAACGTTGTTCTGAAGGTTGCCAACGGTCATGATATAGCGCCGTTATGTGGTAGATACCTGTTTTGATTCTTCGAAGTAATGGGAAGTTGAAGAGCATCCTCAAGCGTTTCCAAAAGTCATACGAATGCCCGCACCCACGTGGTCAAAATAGATTCACGGCTTACTTAGATAAAGTTTAAGTTGCAGACTCAGATAGAAAATCACGGCGTGCCAGGGATCGAGCAACGTTAGGACAGAGCAGCGAGGCTCTGTCTAAATCAGGACGGAACTTCAATCCAGATCGGGGCGGAGATTTGATCCAGATCGGATCAGAACTAGATCATTACAGAGCGCTGAGAACGCCGCGAACCTGCCGTCCCCGATCAATGACGCGGCGGTTATCACGCTGCCGTGCTGGTGTCCCTGCCTATATGGAGGAGCAATGGGTAGGCCTCGCAGTACAGCTTGTTATTAAAGCAAAACGCAGAGCCCAAATGCATTTTTCAATTTTGGAGAGCTGCGATTTTTCCACTTTTCTTTCATTGTCGCTGCTTTACCAATTTCGAGCAAAGATACGCTTTGTTCACCCAATAACGGCGGACGCTAGGAGGGGGGTTCGTGCAAAACATGGTGAACGTACCAAGATAGAGCCAATTGTAAAATGACGGTGCTTTGCAGGAGACGCAAGTGACGCAAACACGATAACAGGACAGACACTAGCCAAATAAGATGCGAGCTAAAATGTACCATACTAACCCCATGATGGCATGATATTACACTGACGAGTTGCAGCTCTGACAATGGCCTCTGAACCGCTGTTTTGTGTTTCGTGCATGTTGAGTTCAGAACATGCATCCACACAAGAATTAATGGCCTGCACTGAGACAGACGGTGAAATAAGCATTACTGCAAACTAATAAAAAATAAAACCGAAAACGGACGCCACTGCGAGCTAATGACTTTTCCTTCCATTGCAGACCACAGCAAGCTCTGCCCCGGCCAAGACGCCACACGTCTATCGCATGACACGCCTGTTTGATCACTTCGGCGAGGCGCGTGCGCCTACACTTGAATCCCGTCCCGGATTGGAACGCTCCAGCAGCGGCCGGTCAACACGTGGCCGCGCCGCCTCGCGTGCGTGCCAGTGCCGTGACGACCGTCAAATACCGACGCCGCTAACCGGGTGATTGCTATACGTCTGGCCGGAAGACCATTAGGTCCGGCGTGCGCGGGCCGCTGTCGGGCGTATCCCCCCGAATTGCGTTACCCCATCGACCTCTGGTCGATCCGGCACCCCTCCCGCGAGCATACTCCTACTAATCGCCTGTTGCCATCGCCAACAGGCAGGCCGTTATGACCCAGACGGTACAGCAGGACTGGTGGACGTTATGACCCAGACGGTACAGCAGGACTGGTGGACGTTATGACCCAGACGGTACAGCAGGGCTGGTGGCGGCCCCCGGGACGTTATGACCCAGACGGTACAGCAGGGCTGCTGGACGCTATGACCCAGACGGTACAGGCAGGACTGGTGGACGTTATGACCCAGACGGTGCAGCAGGGCTGGTGGACGTTATGACCCAGACGGTACAGCAGGGCTGGTGGCGGCCCCCGGGACGTTATGGCCCAGACGGTACAGCAGGGCTGCTGGACGGTATGACCCAGACGGTGGCAGCAGGGCTGGTGGACGTTATGACCCAGACGGTACAGCAGGGATGCTGGACGTTATGACCCAGGCGGTACAGCAGGGCTGCTGGACGTTATGACCCAGGCGGTACAGCAGGGCTGCTGGACGTTATGACCCAGGCGGTGCGGCATGGCTGGTGGACGTTATGACCCAGACGGTGCAGCAGGGCTGGTGGACGTTATGACCCAGACGGTGCAGGCAGGGGTGGTGGACGTTATGACCCAGACGGTGCAGCAGGGCTGGTGGACGTTATGACCCAGACGGTGCAGCAGGGCTGGTGGACGTTATGACCCAGACGGTACAGCAGGGCTGGTGGACGTTATGACCCAGGCGGTGCAGCAGGGCTGGTGGACGTTATGACCCAGGCGGTGCAGCAGGGCTGGTGGACGTTATAACCCAGACGGTGCAGCAGGGCTGGTGGACGTTATGACCCAGACGGTGCGGCAGGGCTGGTGGACGTTATAACCCAGACGGTGCAGCAGGGCTGGTGGACGTTATGACCCAGACGGTGCAGCAGGGCTGGTGGACGTTATGACCCAGACGGTGCAGCAGGGCTGGTGGACGTTATGACCCAGACGGTGCAGCAGGGCTGGTGGACGTTATGACCCAGACGGTACAGCATTACTGGTGGACGTTATGACCCAGACGGTGCAGCAGGGCTGGTGGACGTTATGACCCAGACGGTACAGCAGGGCTGGTGGACGTTATGTTCCAGATGGTGCAAGCAGGGCTGGTGGCGGCCCCGGGACGTTATGCTCCAGATGGTGCAGCAGGGCTGGTGGCGGCCCCCGGGACCTTATGTTCCAGACGGTGCAGGCAGGGCTGGTGGGGTTCCCGGGACGTTATGTTCCATGATGGTGCAGCATGGGCTGGTGGGGTTCCCCGGGACGTTATGACCCAGACGGTGCAGCAGGGCTGGTGGGGTTCCCCGGGACGTTATGACCCAGACGGTGCAGCAGGGCTGGTGGGGTTCCCCGGGACGTTATGTTCCAGATGGTGCAGCAGGGCCGTGATGGCCCCCGCGACGTACTAACACCGAGGGTGCAGCAGAGCAGGCGGCAGTCCCCGGGTCGTGTTCGTTTCCTGAGTCGGAGGCCAGCAGTCCCCAGGAGCAGCGCCTTTACGGGCTGTCAAAGCTGTGCGGAATGAGTTCCGTCCCTTTTGACTTGGTTGCAGGGGCGGGTCACCGGGTCCCCAAGGGGACAACTGGACCGCCGTGGGTCGGGGTTAACGGATTACGCAGGGCACATGACCTGCAGTTCTGGGGTCATCGCTGGGATGCATGGAAAGGGGCAGCTTTGACATCGTTTTGACTGAAAATTTACTAGACCTTGCGTGGAACCAAAAAAAAAACGCATTACAAATCAGATATAACTGCGTGCACAACACTGTTACTCCGGGTCCGAGTGGTGGGGTCAACACGAGAGTCTGGGCGTTCGCAAGCCGCAAGCATTCGGCATGCTGGCCAAGTCCTGTCGGCCATTCGACACGTCCATAGAGTAATTTCTGGTGCGCTACATCAGTGGGCTTCTGTCACGTCACGTCCAGGTTACGCGTCCGCTGGACCGGGACGGCACGCGCTTCACCGGCGTTGTGGTCTACGATGTTTGTCGAATGGCGGTGCTCCGCGGTGCCGTAGCCATGACATTGAAATTCCTCCATGGGCGTTCGCTGGTGATGTCGTCGAAATGATCAGTTACGCTTGGCCATTGTAAAATTTACGTGAAACGATTGCCTTTACGACGCCTGGTGCGAAAGACAGCGAGAGAGAAAAAACTGGCTAACGTGCTGCCTTGCTAGTGCATGGGTTTAGCTGCCTGTATGTGCACTATGCTATAATCGTATCGGTGGTCACTATTGGCTTCGGGACACTTAATCTAGACCCTGATTATACCCTCATTGTTCGTTTCCTTTGTACAGTCACGCCTCGGTCGCCTCTGGGGGCGCTGATTGTGCGCGCATTGTTCACCGGTTTCTTTGGCTATGGTAAAAACGTTTTCTCGTTCATAAGTCAATTTGGTCTCTGTGTTCAAAGAGTGAACCATGTCAATTCATAGCGGGCAACAGATGAGCAAAAGCCATGGACTTGGAGACACTGGGCATAAGAGTGGAGTCGCAAAGCTTTGAGACGTTAATAACAACGTTAAATTCTGAAAAGCTTTAGTCAATTGACGCTATGCAATTTAACTTTAACACTTATATATATATATATATATATATATATACATATAATACACATATATGTGCACGTACAAATATTTTTTTATGTATACAACATATATACTTATGCACAACTATTTATAATACCAACAATGTCCAAGACCGTGCCTAGGTTGACGGGACTTTCATTGCCAATGGAGAAAATTATCCCAAGAAAGCTTTCACAAAGGAAGAGGGACGATAGCCGCTCCCAACCAGAAGCAGTGGCAGCAGCACCAACTCTCCCGCAGAACTGTGAGTCCAAGTTTAAAGTAGTGATCGAGTGCGGCAAGAATAGCTTTTATACGACGTTAGCAACTCGCACGAAGAACGGAGTCCCGAAGGCATATATCATGCTTGCTGAGATGACTCTCATTACTGCTTGCATAAAAGCAACCGTTCCACGAAATACTGTTTGTGCTTGTCCTTTATTGTCATCAGTACCGACAATCAATGATAAACGAAAATAGAATAGGTGATTGCACTCTGGAATCATATTGGACGCCGGCGCATTCATTTCTGTATGAAGGAAACAGATGGCAAATCCATACCAGATAACGCGCTCGGCGAAGGTTCCGTTCCAGATATCTCAGCAATGGTTCCATTTCAATATTACCACCGTCAGCACAAGCAAAATAATGCCTGACCGGAAACAGTTATGACTCATTTTCCTAAATACCTCAGCTGTCGTGAATGTGTACTAGCACGCTAACGTGCGCTGCTAAATGCATCTGCAAGCATTCGACACATGCATAGGACAGCACTTTTAGCTTTATTCGTTATCGAAAAACCAGGAACAGGAAAAGTCGCCTGCATTAATATATCCGTTGCATGCCTCTGTGAAAACAGTTATCAGCAGTAACTTCAAAATTAAATATTACCTGCCGATTCCACTCTATATTTGAAGTTTTTTCGGCAAGCCCCAGTTCTTACGGGTCATCAATATTTAGGGGAATAAGCAAGGAGCAGCTGTCAGCCATTATTACGATACATTGTACATCTAAGTTCAGATTAAAAATGCGTGTAAATTTCGTGTACATGCGAACGAATTCAAGTAAATAGGCGTCACCCATTGTTCATAAATGGCCAGCGATTTCAAATCAACAGGCATCACGAGCGGCAAAACGCTCGCGATTTAGAGCGATTTGGGGACCACAACGTTCTCCGGCTTATTTCAATCAATCCACCCTTTATTGGAGAATGAAAGGTGCGCTAACGTATGTGTACGTAGGTACTAGCTTTTGACACAATCAATCGCGAAATAGGGAAACTTGCCCCTCAGGTAGAGGTTAAAACAAAAAGAACACTGAGAAACACAGTTGACGCATAACTTTCGCGTCAGAGACCTAACATCTACACACAGTGCAACGCCTGTGCTCTACATACAAACTAAGAATCACAAGCTTGCAGTGGCCTTTAGACCCGTCGTATCTGCGGTGCGATGGTCTTACAGAAAACAACTTTGAGTCTTTTGGGAAAACACCGCGACCACTGTTTGAGGTTTGTTCCCACTGATATGTGGTCCACGAGAGACCTCTAAAGACGGGTTACAACTATTTAGGCGGCGGATGTGATCATCAGAGGTCAGTATTTTCTTCAGTATAGATGTTGTCCTTTTATGTGGTAATACGCCAGTCAGTGAGGCTATCGCTGCCGTGGAAGCGAAGGTAGACAACCATTTCCATGAAGTTAATGTTTTTGGTCTATCAAAAGAGGATATCTGCGGTCTATAGAGCACCTACACATGATGATGTGTTCTCGTTCGGAGATGAATACTACCGACATAAATTGGGCATAGCAATGGGGAACCCATGCGCCTTCCTGTGACGTTAATATTTTTTGACCCATTTGAAATGAAGGCCATGGCCGCTCGCCTTTTCAAATCAACTGTTCTAGCTAGACACATCGATGATGATGCTGGAACATGGATGCACGGACAGCGAGGCCGTGAAGTTTTTTTAGAGTTCCATGAACAATCAGTACCCTACTTGCAATCAAGTAGTGAAATATAAAAGAGCATATACGAAATATTGGTCTTGTGGCTGGGTAGTGAATACTCCCCACGAATTTAGATAGAATGTTGGATGATGACAATAGATAAAACACTTGGAGGATGGATGGTAGGGAAATGGAAACACACCCTGTCGGACGGTCGGATTTTTTGACACTGCCTTACGTATATGAGCACATGCTTTACGTAAGCTGTTAAGTGCATTGTAAGGAACATCATGCAGTTAGATAAGACCCGTCCTTGCAGCCTTATTCTTGTTAGAATGACCAGCAAAATGGAAAATAGATCCATTGATATTTCGGCCTGCATGTCTTTGCCAACAGAATATCAGCAGTGGATTTAAAAGTGTTTGGTAACTCTACTCGATTTTCAGGTTATTTTTTTTCGGAAACAACGACCCACAGGCTTTCCAAAGTCACCAACCTTCAAAGGACTAGACAAATAACAACTGTCAGCTAGCACTACAATACAGTGTATACCCAGCTGAGCGTTAAATTGCATTCGATTGCATTGAATAAATGTGATTGAGTCCATTCTTACAAGAAGTCGGTGACCAGACGTTCACGTACAGGCCGATTATCCAAAAGTGATAGTGCCTCGGTGTGTGATGTTTGTTTACTTGAAATCGATTGCATGTATCAATCATGCATGGTAGGTGATGCTTGTCTGCTTGAATTCGTTTGCATGTACACTTAATTGTTGTGCATTTTGTTTCTTAGTTCGATATACATTGCATCGTAGCAATGATCGGCAACCGCTCCCTTTTAATTACCCCGCCGCTGATGGCTTCTAGAAACCTCGGCTCACTGTTACAGAAAGACCTAAACAATCGAGTATGATCACCAGGCAATTTATTGCTAACATTCGTTTGGATAAAGACATGTAGCTGAAATATGAACACATTTAGCCTCCCATTCTCCCGGTTATTCCATGAGGAAGAACCTAGTAGTACTGTCTTATTTTATAACTACTTGCTTTGGAAAATCGAACGAGTCGTTAGAAAATCAAACCTACACATACGCAAAGCTGGTAGGGCGCCAATATGCTAACATATTTGTGGTTATATTTTTTTATCTAACAGCCTGAGTGCCCGGGGCAATATGTAATTTATGCAAGTCCGAGTGGCAAGCAAAAACACCTTATTCACGAAAATATATGCAAACTGTGCAAACAACGCTACGGGAACATTTAATTTGTTTGCATGTACGCGTACTTTCACTTATTTCTATTCATTAGTTAGATTACATTGTGTTGTAATAATGACCATCAAATGCTTCTTGTTGAATCACCTGAATGTTGGTGACTTGTGATAACCTTGGCTCGCCTTTTCAAGAAACAAACATACCTGAAAAGCGAGTGGGGCTGGCAGGCAATTTTTAATTGTGATTTTTCTTCTTATAATGGATACAATAACAGCATGCAGTCGAAATATTAATGCATTTATCTCTCATTTCTCCTCAATATCCAACGAAGAATGAGGCTAAAATCACTGTTTTTAAATTGCATGCAATCGCATTCCAAATCGTCAAGATATTTCTCTGCTCCTTGCACACGTCTTCCCGCCGCCCACACGACAGCCGTATGTGACAAGAAATGGAGAGTACAGCTGTATAGAGAATGCCATTTGTACCGAGCCCCTGCTCGGCCATCTGTCGGCCTGCTGATCCCATCATCGCCGACCATATATCATTGCCATAATTAATTTGTTCGTCGGCCCTGACTGGCAGCCGTAAACACGTATGTCGCTCACTGTTATCTACCCCCGTGTTGTGTTTGTTCAGCTTTCCCACCATATTCGCCATGTGCATTCTCCTGTGGCTTTTCTTCGGGCCTCTGTGTTCTTAGAACAAGCGGTTATGCTTTTGTCGTGACCTCCGCACGTATTTCTGTTGGACTCTTGCTTTCCACCGGGTCTGGTCTGCGGTCTGCGACGCCCCTGAAACTGAAGCTGGCCTGATCCAGGTGGACTTACCGCCATCGCTAGCTGGCCGTCGCCGGGGGGCACGTCCACGTGCTGACCTCTGACACGCCTGGGTCAGATCTGGGCGGGCACGACCGTTCGGGCAGCGCGGGCGGAATCACACTGGAGGGCGGCGGCCGCCGCACTGTGTGTCCGGCCCCGGCGGGCGCGTGCGCCGGGACAAGCGTGTCCGCGCCAAAGGTGGCTACCACATTCTACTCCGACTAGATTTCTGTTACAAACGTCATGTCACGTCTCGCACGTGACGTTTTTGATCCTACACGGCACGTGGCGAAGGGACCGAGCTATTTGGAAACAACAGGGATGTTGAACCACGCTAACAAGATCACTTCAGGTAACTATCAGTAATTTAAAAACAGTGGACGGGCCGAAAAACGATGCACAAAAGCCAGCCAAATGTTCCGAATTTTGGTGCCTCGGCTTTAACCCTCTGATTACCCTACGATTGTCCACTACAAATCAGAGCCACACACTGAGGAATGTGGACGCCAAGTGACCACTGTAGTCGGCGCGCACAAAACCATCAGAAAACAACAGCACTGGGCAATGCTCAGTAAAACTAGTCATCAGTGTCTGTCCAGTGCCATTTTTTTCAGTAAACAGTCTCCATGTGCTTGTCCTGGGCTCCAAGACACATGCTCACTACAAACATCCTCGAGGCTACGCCAATGAAATATGACCAACGAAAGGCAACATAATCATAAAGATAGGAGATGATCATTTACCTACTGGAACTGATCGCTGACGAACCGTTGTATCGCATCCTCGCGCAGTTTTTGAGCGCAAAACCGTAATTATTTTGAAATTAAGCCGCATGATCCCGTATGTAAGTTTAATTTTCTCTCAAGCTTCTCGATCACCAGGGGAGGCTTTCTCTAGAATCTTATCTGCCATTAGATAACACAAATATAGAGAAAAAATCGTAGAATTTTCAAAGCTGAAAATAACGAATGCAGATGTCGCTTGTTCGGCATCTAAGTGAGATCAGACCAAATATAACATGTGCATTCGGTTGGTAATGGCGCGTGCACAAAAGTGCGTGACCGTGCTCCCCGCAGGCTAGGGCAACATTCGTCCATTTATAGGCGTTTAACATTCTGGTAATCCCACGTGGGGAATTCCGGTCGTGACACATACGTGGCCGACGGTCAAACACTATCCAATCTTTTTCAGAATTCAATACGCCTGAAGGCGACCGGAGCGTTACCGTGGCCCGAAACGTTTGTGTAGATAATAGGCACTTGACAGTTATAACGGTGGTCGGAAGCAATTATTCCATCCGCCAATACCTGATGTTTCGTTTCAATCCTTTCGCTAAACTATGTCAAGTTAATGTGTAGTCAGCGTTGAGTTTCAGAGAACTAGCGCAAACGAGGGGTGGAATGCATCTGCAAAAAAAAAAGAAACGGCGGGAAAAGCGGGCTCATTTGTACCCCACCCTCGCCCCCACCCCCGATCCCCTCTTAAAATGGGCTAAAACACTATTCACGACGGAAATATTCCAACCAATTATTCTTCTGAGTCCTAGACCAGCGATGTTAATCCCGCTCTGTTTAAAAGCCATCAGATTTGCATTCCATCCTAATGATGTAAATGTTTACGGAAGCAGTCAACATCAGCGGACTCTCTGCATTCTGCTGAGTTCATAGGACAGACATTATCCAGAGTGGCAAGACCTAGTTGCGCGGGATCCCAAAGGCAAGCGGATTCACTCGCGGACGCTTCGGTTTTATCTAGATGAAGGCAGTATTCGCACCAATTATCATCCCGTTCGTCCCCCCCTGGTCACCCGCGCTACTTCCCCCCTGTCCTCGCCCCCCCCCCCCCCCCCCCCCTGTCAGCCGGTTCGCCCGACGAGGCAAAAGGCGTCACACTGGTAAGCCTGCCTAAAAAACAAAGGCTGCATTATTTTCCGACAAGCCTACTTAGTGTTTCGACTCGATCAGCCACTCCAGATCGCTCGCTAGGCTGGCCGCCGAAGATATGCACTGAACGAGGTAAACAGACATTCATCGATACAGTGCTTATAGTAAAGCGTCTGTGCTGGAGATACAATATAACTGCTTGCTGAGCTGGTGTGGGCCACAAATATTTTGGCCTTCACTTTGCTGTCTTCCACAAGCCAAGCCAGCAATGGGCAAGCATGCATTCAGATAAACCCACACAACACATATTCATGTACATTTCAGGGGGCTTCACTTTCGGATGACTGCCCTTTGGCACAGTTCCAGAGATACACCGCAAAAAATCTCCCCACCATTCTGAAATCCATCCAAAGACCCCACCTGAATGCGTCTGTCATACGAAGATGCAGCGAGTACAATGTTGTTTTAGTGGAGAGCCCCGAGTTCAAAGACCCGCAATTCACCTGGCTTCCACGCGTGTGCTTGCGTCAAGAGCAGACTGTTGAGAGGAGCACTGACTGTCCAATAGCGGAGACTGGTGAGTTCAGCTTCACTCTCCAGCAGCGGAGAGTGGTGAATTCAGCGCTGTCTCTCCAACAGCGGAGAGTGGTGAGAGGAGTACTGACTCTCCAACAGCGGAGCGTGGTGAGACCAGTGCTGACTCTCCAACAGCGGAGAGTCGAGCTCAGTGCTGACTCTCCAGCAGCGGAAAGTGGTAAGGTCAACGGTGACTCTCCAACAGCGGAGTGTGGAGAGATCAGCGTTGACTCTTCAACAGCGGAGAGCGTCGAGTTCAACGTTGAGTGTCCGAGAGTGTCAACCTAAGAAGCAGCACAATCTTGCGTAATATTTGTTTCGCAGTGAATGCATGAAAAAGACGGCGTCTATACGGCCGCCCACGGCCTGGGTTAAGTACAGTTTTTTTCACGCAGACGGCAGCGAATAGTTCATTTCGTGTTGGTACAATTCACGCTCTTTGGCATACATGCACGGGTTGGACACACCGCTGAACGAGCACACTGCCAGGTTCCCTTTTTCAGTTTACCTCCTTTCCCTCCCCCCCCCCGCCCCTCCTCCTCCCCGCCCCCCTCAGTTCCCTCAGTTCAAAATTGAACACCGGCTTTCCGAGTTATCTGCCCTGGGTTAACGCTGAGGTCCATACTGATCAGCCAATCCAGGAATGGAACGTAATGTCACCCATGAACACTATGTTTAGCCCGGTATCTCGTTCAGTCTGTGAGATGACTTTGGCTAGGACGCCGGTGCTTGGTGCTGGGCTGGTCGCAAGGCAAGCTGCTTGCATGCATATGGCTGGGTTTGCGTTTATCTCGCAGTGTATTATAACGGAATTCGTGTTAGTACGCACGATTGGTATATCAAGGAGCAAGATACCGGTTTTGTGACATTTTTGGTTGCTATGAACTTCTGTCCTAGAATGTCATGCAGAGCACCGTTTCAAAAGCGTTCATTCCCAGCGTTCCGGAAATGTTCCAAAGTACTACATTTTTACCAGATTAATGGTGATGCTTTGCTGCTTTGGGCCAACTTTACCTGGTCGTGCTCACCAATCTAGGCAACTTTGCACGGCCTTGATAAATACCTGTTCCTTGCTATGCAATGACGCCGCCGCTCCTCTTCTCACTCAATAGGACAGCTTCGGCGGGCTGGATATGAACGGGGCCACGTGAACTTCCAATATACGTGAACGAAACTACCTACGAATGCATTCAGACATGCATGACAATTTTGGTGAGCTGGTTGATGTACGTGTCGCCCTGTCTGGATTGGTCGCAACTCCTTCGCCACCTATACGTCCAGCGTGATTCTCCGCCCGGGCTTCGGGGACCCGCCCTTGTAAATGGAGACATCATTCTGGATGTCCAGTGAATGCCTCATCCTGGCAATCCTAGGACGCCAGCTAAAGCCTGTTAAAACTTTGACGGCCAACACCTGAGCAGCCTTGCGCAGAAAAAAACAACATGCGATTGGATTTCTTACAGTCTGATGATGGTGCATAGATGCTAAGATTCTAAGGCCTGGTGGTCATCGCAGGATCATTGACGCAAATGTCGAAACAATCAAAGGATTGCGCTATTTTAAAGTATCCGTGCATGCAACTCAAGTGTTCCAGACATACCCACACCTCCATCAATAAGTTGGCGGGCCAATACATACATACATACAAACATAAAAAACGTTTGAGGACTACCATGATATATATATATATATATATATATATATATATATATATATATGTATGTATATATATATGCATATATATGGCTAGGTATATATAGATAGAGAGAGAGAGACGAGAGAGAGAGAGAGCAGGAGAGAGAGAGAGAGAGGAGAGATATATATCTATATATATATATATATCTATATATCTATATATCTATATATATATATAGCACCACAAGCAATTTTCCAGAAGGCGCCCGACGGTTGAGGGAGCGGTCGGTGCAAACACTACCAGTCTGCACTTCCCGGCCGCCGCTGCGAGTGACACACGCGGGCTCCGAATGCCCGTCTGATGATTTCTCGAGCGTTGTGGATGTGAACGATGCCCACACTTTCACTGCACCGGTGCGGAGCGTCCTTGAGAAATTCGACAGGAACGTTTTCCAGTATCAAGATCTCCTAAAAAAAAACGATAACTATGGGTCGATCCCGCAAATGGAGCAGAATAACGAATTTGGGGGGGGGGGGGGAGGATAACTTTAAAGGGCCATTTAGCATTGTCCATATCGAGTCCATGAGCACTGGAAAAAAGTTGAGGAAAACGATGTTTTTTTCGGGACGAGCAGTAGCCGGGCTGCCGAGGCTTCAACATGGTGCGATAGCAAGCTAATCTCTGGGAAGGATGAACGGGTTTCTCGAAGACGACGCAGGCTGCCAAAAAGGCCCGCCGTCAGACTGAAGGGCAAGCCGAGCAGCAGACAACCGACCAAATGGAATGCTCGTCTGCACACAGCGCGGAGACAACCGTCCAATTGGAATTCTCGTCTACAATCAGCACGAAGACAACCGTCCAATTGGAATCCTCGTCTGCAAACAGCGCGGAGACAATCGTCAAATTGGAACCCTCGTTTGCAAACAGCGCGGAGGCAGCCGTCCAATTGGAATCCTCGTCTGCAAACAGCACACCGGCGGCGGACCAAACGTGCCCCGCAACACGTCCCCTTGTCATCTCCTGAGAAGCGGCCCTGCAAGAGAGCTAAGAGCATTACCACTCCTGGTCTGGCAGCAGCGGTCGACCGGGCTAAGGTCACTGCTCGCTCTGCGTTCCACCTCATGTACTTGTACTGACCTCGTTGATATCATGTCTTACTGTGAGTGTACAAAATAGTCTGCCTTGGCGAAATGGGTTTCAGAATGTAGAAAATCTCGCAACATGTCACTTAACTTACAAGAAATTCTAGCCGTTTCA
Organism: Pollicipes pollicipes; assembly: GCF_011947565.3. NCBI lineage: Eukaryota > Metazoa > Arthropoda > Thecostraca > Pollicipedomorpha > Pollicipedidae > Pollicipes > Pollicipes pollicipes. Next base: position 21,640,924 of record NW_023596805.1, on the reverse strand, counting down.
TGCACTAACCAGTGACATTTAACAACCCGTATGACAGGTTAAAAGTATTGGGACGAGGTCATATTTTACCTTGATCTGCTCCCAAAGATACTTCAATTTACGACAAAGAAAATGTTTCCAACGTGATACGTCTATACCATAGCGTTGGGAGCCACTCCAACGCCGTGCATTTACCTTCATCGACTAGCATGACGAATTTGGATGAGCAAACAGACTCTCCATGACTGTGTTGTCGTTTTTGGCTCACCCAGACGGTAAAAAAAACAGCGTAGCGATGCTTTGTTTCCATCAGTATGTAGACCACTTGTGTGCAAATGTTTTGTAAACGCCGGCAATGTTGAGCTCGTCTTATGAATACAATGTGGCTGCGATGCGATGCAGCTTTGGTTGAATGATGCAGTTTCTGGATGAGTTTTAAGTTCCCACACGGTTGACACGCGACAACCACGTTGAAAACGGCTGTAGTATTCACATTTTTGTAAACTACATTTAACACGTTAGGTACTTTTCCGGTGACTATTCTAACACGGGCGTGACAAAGGTGAAAATGTTTATCCGCTATGTCAAAAAGCTGCAATATCAATTGACATTGTCGGTCTGCTATAAGGCATCTAAATGGCAGCCGCTCACCAAGACAGTTAGTCAAAATTTGAGTAAGGCAGTTTTTATTTCATTGGTCCGGTAGCTCAAAGGGCCAAAAATATGCACCTTCGGGCATATTTCAAACATTTACTCCAGGGAAACCTCAGGACCAGTTACTTCGAATAATAGCACTGGGTAGTGACGATGCGACACCGTCAATACGTCATAAGGGTTTGAGTTAAAATCATGTTTTAGTCAAAATTGCGTTGTCAACGCTTTTGCAACACAAAACGTTTCCTCCGTGTAATCGCGACCGCCGTCGTCATGACGACGGCAGAATCGGCTGGAGTCCGTCGTCAGCTTTTACTGAATGATGCTGGTACGAATGAAAGTTTGTGATTGGCACCGTGGGCGGCAAGGGCCAGTTACCGAGAAGCGCACTGGTTGAAGTTTGAACAAGTGGTGCGCTCTGGACCATGCATACTCCGATCCGCAAAGCTAAAGTGCGTTTCGAAAGGAGCTACTGGACTGAACGGCACAGTAGAGACGTGGCGTAACGTTTCTGTTAATCGGCAGGATAATACTTTCATGCTCGCATATTGTTTTCTCTGGACCTAGTGTTTCAAGCTTTCGTAGCATTAGTCAAACAAATATTTTGAGAGATTAGTGCGTTGTAAACATACACATGTTGGAAGAAGCAAGCCAATTCAATGCATTCTCTTCAGGGCAGAGAGCAGGGAGTCCGGTTGCATTTATCTCGCTGGATGGGCCGCTTCAAATCGAAATTCGGAGCTATGGGACGGATTTTGAGAATCCTGGTAACGCCGACCACTTCGGACGCATCTGATCCATCATTACAAGGAAAGTACACGCTCCCTTTGGAAAGTGGCATACTCCCTTTCAGACAGCTCCAACTAGTCACGATTCCCTGCTCACACATAAGTCGACGCATGGAATCGATCGTATGAGCCACAGGAGCTTGGTTCAATGTGCGGCTTAACTTCCTCCTTAGGACACCGTCGTCGGAAACTGTTTCCACCAGCATCGGTTTTGATTTTCCCTGTGGGACACTGTCATTGGCAACTGTTTATACCAACTCCGGTTTTGATTCCTTCTGTAGGACACTGTCATTGGCAACTGTTTCCACCAGGTCCGGTTTTGATTTCCTCTGTAGGAGACTGTCATTGGCAGTTGTTTCCACCAGGTACGATTTTGATTTCCTCCGTAGGACACTGATTATGCAACTGTTTTGATTTCCTCTGTAGGAGACTGTCATTGGCAACTGTATCCACCAGGTCCGGTTTTGGTTTCCTCTGTAGGACACTGTCATTGTCAACTGTTTCCACCAGGTCCAGTTTTGATTTTCTCTGTAGGACACTGTCATTTGCATCTGTTTCCGCCAGGTCCGGTTTTTGACCTCCTCTGTAGGACACTGCCAATGGCAACTGTTTCCACCAGGTTTGGAAGCTCTGACTTACTCAGTAGTCCTCTGCGTCCATGTCAAGCACAGCAACAGCAGAATAACGGATTCCACAAACGTATTCCCGCGTCACGATGGTGGCGTTTAGTGTGCTGCTGTCGGTTGTCATCAACCTGAATGCAGCGTTCCAGCACACAATCCAAGAAACTGACACTCTGTAATCTCACACTTGTATTCCAGTTCAAACTTTGTTCTGTTTCTTTTTTCGAGAACTTCGCTTTGGTGGCAATTTATTTTGTGTTTTACTTTCCCGCCTTTGCTGCAGTGGCGGTGTTAATTACGTGTTCGCGCTTTACGTTACTTGACAGATGAGATCCCGAACAATGTCGTCTGCTCTTGAAACCTTGAAAGACTGCAGCTGCCTTTTTGAGATAAGTCGTGTAAAGTTCAGGTTAATTTCAAAGAGTTTGGTGCATAGTTTGGCATCCAGGTTCTGCAAAATATGTTGCAAAGCTGAATTAAATGCCATGTCACCCTAAAGGAAGATCATACATGCACAGCTTTGGCGGCAGTGTGCGCGACCTAGGCTGGTCGGCTAATCACAGCCATAGCCATAGCCAAATTTATGCTATGTCCAAATGCATGATAAAATATTTGGTGAAAAGCCCCCATGCTCTCCACTGTGTCGGCGTGATTCTGTAAACGGAATTTGTAGCTTGCATTATGATACATACATAGGAAACCCGAACAATTAGGAAACCGATGTGCAGAAGCGACTAGCATGAACTTCACGTAAGAGGACACAAATACACATACTATTTGAGAGTTAGCTTGGGAAGTGAACGAGCCATTTCGGCAGGGAGCATATCAGAGAGATACTCAAAGTCAGATATTTTCCTTATATACTATTTATGATTATTAGCAGGTGCCATTTTCACGAAGGTTTACCGTGCAGGACTTTTTACAGCATTTTAAACACCTTTCAGCGTTTAAGTGCTGACCACATGCCTTTCACCAGCTTGGAATCGCACGTAGCTGTGTACGATAACCTGCACGGCATGAAAAAGGAATAAAATCCAGACGACAAATGCGAATACCTTACTCCATTGCATCCTGACGCAGTTCTGCAAAAGTAATTCCTGTTCAATCTCCACGCGCATTAACTTCTACGTTCCGCACTGCGAGCTATTCGCCATCGCGTTTAAGGGTCTATCGTCGCCTGCGCAGTACTCAGAGTTATAGGACCTCACCGCACGTGATCGAGCACCAGCATTGCGCGAGAGTTTCGCAGACCACGAGCGACGCGTTAATAGGGCCGCACGTTCCGTGGCCCTCACGGCACTTGCTCTGCGTCTCGGCACTGTCTTGCGCGGTGCGTGGGACATGATTAATCCAACCTTCTTTACACCTTGGCCATGTTTGAAAAGGCAATTATCAATGATAAGTCAGAACATAGTGTGGCCCATTGTGATGAGCCGTACCTGACCTTGTTAGCTAAAGCACTGAAGAGGCTCGAGCCTTCGCAACTCCCTGCTGCGGTGGTGAGTGCAACCGGCAGCGCAACCGATACAACACAGACTGAACGACCCTGACCTGACCCGGCCGGACAACTCACCTCAGTTTGGCTCCTGACCGTCCCTTGACTGTGTCACGCGTGGGGTGACGGTTCCTACCCGTTCGCGCGAGCTGCTGTGACCTATCCGTTGGCCTATCTGGCCCATAGGGCGTGACCTATCTCCGTCGTGATCTCACCCAGTCTGCCAGGACATCGGGTATCACAGCTGACACATGGGGGGGGGGGATGGGCAGAATGATCCGGCGTAGGTACCGTAACTCCCCGGGCTCCACGCTTGGTCCAATTAAGTTACGTGGTGGTCTGATGGCTCAGTGTAAGTCACATGGTTCCCCGGCGGTCCGATGTACGTCACGTAGTTCTTGAATGTTCCAGTTCATGTCATGTGGTTCTCGAATGGTCCGGTGTAGGTCAAGCGGCATCCCACACGTGACACTTCGTGTGACTCCGCAGTGTCTGCTACGAGTCACGTGGCTTACTGATGTCCAGTTCAGGCCATCTGCGTCGTCGGGGCTCATCTCAGGTAATCGGGTCTCCTGCAGTCCACCATTGCTATAACACCCTTATGCTAGATACAACTGACTGCTTTTTGCGCTTGATGAGCCAAGTGACGAACTAATGATGCAACACGCGGTAAACGAACACCAGATTGCGGTGTCGAATACCCAATTTCGTGCGGTACCAGCATAATTGATGGTATTGTCATCCTGCGTCGCTGCGGCCTGCGCGACCATCAAGCTTGCGTCGCTCAGGCTTGCGCGGCTACCAAGCTTGCGTCGCTACGGCTTGCGCGGTTATCAGGTTTGCGCCGCTAAGGCTTGCGGGTTCATCAGATTTGCGTCACTAAGGCTTGCGCGGAAATAAGGTTTCTCCGAACGCTTTCCGCATCGCCGCGGCCGGACCCGACTTGGGACGGCAGTCGTGTCGACTGAGCTTTATCGCAGCAGACGATGCCACGCTGCGGCCGAAGTTTGACGACTTTCAACGAAATTATTGTCGGCGAAGAGACCGTAGCATTGCGATACGTCGTCTCAATGTGAAGTCATGCATAGCTATAAACATGTCTTGTCATGCTGCTGACAGTACGCAAATTTGCTGAAATCCGGAGCTAAATAATCCGCATGAGAAAATATTATCGGGCGCTGACGGTAACCGGAACATTGCTGACATTTTCCGCATGGTTTCCATCCTGTTAAATGTCGACGGGATGCGTGATCGATGATGACATTGATGTGCGTTCGATAACATAGCGGGGATCCATTTGCGCGATACGGCGATGCCCGACTTTGCACAAGTGAGGCAGTTAAAGTTCAAGTGGTATTTGAGCCCAACAATGTTGTCATGCCAGCGACATCAATCACTGACGAGCCGCAAGTGAATGAATCACTGCATTTACGGCATACGCATGACCAGCAAAATACGGGCCTCTGGCTCGTTCACGTTCTTAAAAGTCATCCATCAAAGTCAGGAGTCACGAACCGATGGATACTATGGCCACAGTACTGTGACCTGTGGCCCTGGGCAACGCCGGTCGGACGAGCCCGTATCCTTCTGTCGAAAAAAGAGTGGACTGCCGTCTCCGTCTACCTTCTACCGTCTCCGTCTACTACTCCTCCAGTTCACGAGCAAGGCTGGACGCACCTGCTTGCGATGCGGGACCGGCTGGATGGCGGCACGGCACGTCCAGTTACTGAGGCGACGCAGCACAGCAAAGATGACCGAGGCGATCCAGTCCAGCCAGCGATGACCGAGGAGCCCCAGCACAGCCAGAGATGACCGAGGCGATCCAGCACAGTGTGTCTGCACAGATGTCTCTCTCGACGTGGCGCAGACAGGAAAGGCAAGTCGGCGTAAACATCTGCCGTCCACTTCAGGTGGTGCGGCCGACCAGCCCCGCCATGCCCCTGAAGCGGACGCGGTGCAGCGGCCGGAAGGGCCGGCCGGAAGCGGTCTCTGCCCAGCTGACCCTGCACGAGACCCGCCTGCGGAGCAGCCCTGACGCTGCACGTGACCCGCCAAGGTCGCCCGAGGACGATGGCTCCACAGTTACCAGGGTCAATGAACCCGAGTCTCAGGAGGTAACCATCAGAGCAGCATCAGTCACCGGAAACTTCGGTCGACGTCATCATATCGAACCGTTCTGAAAGCCGACGGCCTGCCGGACCCGTGGAGAGCTAATGAGCTAGCGAATGCCGCGAGTGAGCTAGCGCTGCCAGGTCACTCCTGGGAGGCTGACGCAGCAGCACGAGAAGTGTCAACCTTGCGCACAACCTGATTAACCTTCAGACCCTTGACATTAGTTTTGTCACGGAAATGGTGCTCTTCAGCGGGAAGTGCGCCGCTGTTATGTCCATTTACAAAAAGAACGAGCCATCAAAAGCTCTAAATTTTCGGCTAGTCGTTATCGTACCAGCTATCTGTAAAAAAATGGCGAAACTGATCCATGGGCTTGCCTCATATCTCAGACATCATTTTCTTTATAGCTCCCAACAACATAGCTACATGGAAAATCACTACTTTTACGGCGCTTTTATCGATCTCCGATAAAGTGTTTGGAGGCATGGACGGATCAGAAGCAACACTTCTGACTTTGACCGCATTGTGTCGCTGTTTTGACGTAGTGGGCCGCTCAATATTTATCACAAACCCGCAGCGGCTCCAGATATCCACCGGCTAGATCCGATGTCACCTGGAGGGAGGCACGCAGCGTGCGAGGCTAGATCAGACTCCGTCAGAACCGAACGCATCACCACTGACACATTGTAAGGGCTTTGTCTCGGGCCACTGCTGTACAACATCTTCAGAAACGACGTCGCGTGCTTCATCTCATCACAACACATAAACGACTTCTACGTCGCTATAGTCCGGTACGCTGACGACGGTAGCTGGCCATTACGGGCCCTCGGGTCAGATTAGCTGAGATGCAGCGGCCACCTGAGTCGGTGTTGGACGAAGCGTGCGCGTGGTTTTTGCAACATGGGATGATAGTTGATGCCGCCAAAACTTGGATGTTAATGTGTGGTGACCGTCTATAGCTAAGACAGACCCGAGAGTATCTGTCTACAGTGTTCACGGATCAGGTTTACAGTGTTCAGGAACTGCGCGAAATTTAGGAATCGTTTGGACCCATCTCTAGCGTACAGCTGTGACATCGATCAAGCAACCAACAGATGCATTGGTATCGTAGTACGATTTTGAGTTCCAAGCGCACACCACCTCGAACCGTGGTACCTACCATCATCGATATCAAGATACCCTCCCAAGCACGCTGTGGCGTCCAAGTTTACGGTAGTGCAATTCCTTCGACATCTCAAAACTGCAAAACTTTGCTGACAGGGTCATCTCGGGTCGACGAAAATATAATGACACGTTGGGCGTGCTCAACCAATTAGGCTCACTGTCCGCACATGAGTTTAATTCTTAATTCGATCTCTGCCCTCTGGACAGCGTTCTGATTGCGTGAAACCCTGTGGTGCTACGCCCCGCATTAGTGTACAGTCGCCAGCGCATGGTTCGAGACACGGTTCGAAACACGTAACGGTCGCACAATCTGAGCCTGTCTCGTGTGAAAAACGGCCACGGTAAGAGACGATATATGTATCGCGCGGTGCTGCAGTATAACAAGAAAGCGTTCACTCAAGGTATGCCGAACGCCTCAATTCGTCAATTCAAATAGGATTCGTAGCATGTTTCGACCAGTTTTAACCTTCTCCTCAGTGGGAGTGCGTTGTGTGTAGTGCATGAGTGGATTGGGTGGCAGGGTGGAAAAGAGTTTTTAGTGATATGCGACCTGCACTGCGACCGTGTAATTTGACGAGGGTTTGAGAATAGCCCCACTTTTGTGGACTAACCCGTTCATTTGCGATGCAATACTAGTTCCGCATTTTCGCTCAGCGTGAAACAATGCCGTTTGGCTCAATCCATGCTGAAGCAGCCGCAGATCCTATGAAGTGTTGTGATGATGATGATGATGATTTAGGCTTTGGAGCGCACGGACTACGATGGCCATATGGCGCCCGTTGTCCTGAAGAGTTCACGGGCGGGGATGCGAAATACAATTTTTACCTCAGCTGCTTCCCACGTAACGTCAGGCGTTGAATGTTCTGTTTTGCCGGAGAGGAACAGCTGTATCTCCCACTCCCTCTCTCTTCCAGCATCTTTGTCTTCATGGGATTTCAACATTCATGCTCATGTGGCTTTCGCTCAATCACCTGATTTTTTCGGTCACTGTGCAGAAATTGAAATTCGGTCCTGTATCGATTCTGGGTATTCTCATTTAAAACCAATTACCATTCATGTCAGTCTTACTTTGCCCCAATTTCCTGACCTAAAAGTGTTCCCTTTATCACGATATTGGATTCTCCATTAATTCTCCATTATCCAAAAGCGTGGCTAGTGAGAGAGAGGACACTCTTCGCAGTGGCGATGACAGGATGGCGCGCCATCTCAACTCTGCGATGGAGCGATTCGATGCGATGATCGGGTTTATTTAAGACGCTTGTTTATACACTTAAAGTGTCAATTGTCTGGTTTCCCCAAAACTCCCGCAAAACTAACCACCCTCCCTACGAAAGCATCCAATATCTAGGGTAGCTTTCAGCTCAGAGAGGTGGGGGACCACCCTTGGCTGAGTACCTGGTAGCGAAAGCCGGGGCTTAAACACTTCAGTAGAACAATGCTGGTCTGACAGTCCACAGAGGCATCATCACGTAATCGTAAGTTGCCATGCAGCGCAGTGACAGCTGACTTGCCTCGTGGATAAAACGTGAAAAGCTCGCTTGAAATGTTGATGACACATAGCGTTGCACATATTGCAACAACGAGTTGAGGGTTCGTGTGTATGTTTTTTAAACGAACAATTACTCGTAATTCAAATTGTCATCACAGTCCAGGTGTTTGCTGCGAGTGAGTTTGCAGGCCGAGCGACTTTTGCTGTCAACTACCGGAATTACCTTCTGTAGCTTCTGTGGTCCAAAGCAGCCCGACACAAACACGACATCTTTAGTGACAAATAGCACACTTATTCCAACGTTGTGCTGTGACATTTTCAAGGGCGCTTAGGTGCGAGGTATTTGCGATGCATTTGTGAAGCGTCACAATACCACCACTGCCTTACCTCTCCATTCCATCAAGCACGGAGACGTAAATTTTGAAGTCGCAAAAAGCAAAAGAGCACCATTTAGCAGAAACGGGTTCATGCATTCGCAACAGGTGTCGTATCGGGGTGAAACTAACCGACACTGGCAGGAGGCAGAATGGACGATCGTAACTGCGATAATGTTTTCGTCAATGTGTGCAGACTCTCACGTATAATCTTGGGAAAACCTCAGGTCTTCCCGTTTTGATCGTTTTGTATGAAATGATGTCATTGCTGGGCAGTCAGAGCAGAAAGGGGCACGCTGCCAGCTACACGGCGTAAGTGAACGTGCTGTCAATATACCATAAAGCCACACTCCATCCCATAGGCACGCCATTAGGAGACCGGTAGGCAGCCGATGTCACCTCTTCGGAAACCAGCCTCAAATAATGTCAAAAACGTCACATCATGACATAAACTGAGAGAGGTCTGAAATGGCATCTTCATAGACACACATTGTACGTGTTTCTGCAGTGTGGATATATTGTGACCCGCATTCCGGGAAACGGCATGTCTTTATCAACTGGGTCAAGCTTAAAATGTTTAAACGTCTCGTTTGTTGTCTGCGGCCAAATCAGTTCCAGCAAGTTGTCCTATTCTGTGCTGACGCATGCAGACACGAAAGAATGTTTTTATTACAGTTCCCGACTTTTCAGCACTCGATTGCGACGATTTGGGTTCAGGCAGGCTCGACAGCTATGCAATGATATTTCCGAATGTCAAATCCTGTACTGCGGTTTGAAAATGCAATGAGATGTCTACCGATGGCATTGCAGCCAGATGATGGGACTTTCTCGGCTAAAGTTCGTTGTGGCTAAGCGGGCGACGCTGCGAGGGGACAGGGATGTTGGCCCGTTCATACTCGAACCCACAGCCTGCCAATGCCAGCTGTAGAGCATAGCTGTCGTCGCTAGAAGCCAAGAGCCCTCCACTGACGCCTGCTCATGATACTGTCTGCGGCGGACGACAGCGCGTCAAGGGTAAGTGCGGCAGGCCCGCTGGGAGGCGCGGCGCCACTCCAGTGAAGGATTTCACATGCGTTCCGAGTGTGAGAAGCAACGGATGGAGACGTGTTGGTTGGCTTATCTGATAATGGTACTTGTCGCCGCCGCCCGATTCGGCAGGCTTATGGTCAGCACTCACAACCTGCAAATACTTAAGACTGTTAAGATTAAGCGGGCATTTCCTGGTAGCCTAGAACAACACTGCACTATATATATATATATATATATATATATATATATATATATATATATATATATGTATATAGATAGATAGATAGATAGATAGATAGATAGATAGATAGATAGAGAGAGAGAGAGAGAGAGAGAGAGAGAGAGAGAGAGAGAGAGAGAGAGAGAGAGAGGAGAGAGAGAGAGAGAGAGAGAGAGAGAGAGAGAGAGAGAGAGAGAGAGAGAGAGAGAGAGAGAGAGAGAGAGAAGAGAGAGAGAGAGAAGAGAGAGAGAGAGAGGAGAGAGAGAGAGAGAGAGGAGAGAGAGAGAGAGAGAGAGAGAGAGAGAGAGAGAGAGAGAGAGAAATATATATATATATATATATATATATATATATATATATATATATATATGCAAATGTATGTATGATATCACATCACTGTATGCCATCGAAGAGTTGCAGAGAGGCTGAAATGCGTATGGCGATCCATTTACCAATTCAGGGAGTATCTTTAAAGCACCTTAAAATGGCGGCACCTGTCATATAGTGGTAAAGGCTGGAGGTTGTATTATGTGAATTGCTGGTAAGTGCGGATCTCATTTTTCTTGTTTGTTTTGGTGACAAAAATCACACACGGTGTCTTTTTTGTCACGGATTATTTGCGGTATATCCGGGGCCGTTATCGTATCTTCAATATGTAATATCTGCCTAATCTGCAATATATGCTCAAAGCATCAGTGTTTTTTTCTCGATATTTTCGCCGCAGTGAACAAAAACGACAAAAGCATTCAATGCTCCAGATTCAACCACTTCGTTGGATAGCATCGTAAGCCTTTGGAGGACCCACAGACACGCAACATTCAGGCGACTTAAGTTCCACTTTTTCACGCGGACGCTCGCCATCAGCGTACCCGCGTCAAACGGGGGATGGGTGGAAGCTTCTGCACATTGATGCCTACCATAGAGGTGCACGAACCCTCCTACTTGCCTGCAATGTAAGCGACAGAACAGGATGTGGAGGGCTGTCCTTGTGCGACAGAATTTTAATTCCTTCACATCACCTCAAAAGGTATATTCGATGAACTTAAAAGAAAAGTCCCTTACAGCATGTCAAAGAATAATAAGAGCAATTCATGTTAGCTGCGACAGCCATTTCCCTTGCGGAATATCAGCTGTCAACTGGCTGGTTGCCTCATGAATGTAGCTGTAGATATTGTATGTAGCCGTCTTCCTGCTTCCTCCGAGTCGCCTATACGGACAGACGCGTTGAATTTGCATTAGCTCCAAGACGGGTCCGCAGGCAGGGTGAGGGAAGTGGTGCAGCGAAATTGGCGCACGTGTTTCAAACCCAGCACACAAAACGTTTGAAAACCTAACCAACCAGCACAGCGAAACGTTTTGAAGCTTGCCATACCGCGAGCTCGTCGTGGGGTGTCAGTGTCGTGTTGTGCTGTGCAGTTTGTCGCTTCAGCTTCATCGATAGCAAAACAAGTTTGAAGTCTGTCGCTGTGTGAGAAGGGAGACGGTTGCTCCATCACGGAGGCATGCGTCGTGTGGCTATAAAGGTCGCATGTTTCAGGGCGAACTTCGAAGCTATCAACGGCACCAGATATTAGCACATAGTGGTGGCACCGTGGCCTTACGGAATGCTGCTTTTGGAGTTGGTATTGACGTTCTTGGATGGGATGAACTGCTGGTGAGCCATGATATTAATAATTTCATATACAATGACATTGTTTCAAAAGGTGGGCTCGTCAGCGCGATCTGTTGTTGCTGAGCGATCTGATAGAGCACATCGTGTTGTCGTGTTTGTTATGAACACATGAACAGACGTTTTACGGCCGAGTAACTTGTGCAGTCAATAAATGTAGTGTATGGTTATAATCAGCATTGTTTTATTCTGTATGTTATGCATGATCAGAGTCAGTTAGCGTTTTCAAAAGCATATACTATTTAGAACCATATAATCATATCATAGGTTCAAAGCATGACCTGCAAGGTATCAATTCATTTCCTTGTGTTGGCGCCAATCCGTTATTAAGATCACGGATTGAATTGAGAAAGGCTATGGTGATAGATGCATGCGCATATATGCGTGGTTATGGAAATATTGGTGTTAATGTTTCGAAGAGAACGTGTTCACTATGCTGAATTCTTGCAATCGCTCTTTACATTTAGACGATTAAGCCTCCAAAATACACACCAGCAGTCTCAACTGTTCTTAAAAAAATAATTTATCAGAAAAAAGACACAAGACCACAACAAGTGATTATCATTTGAATATTACTTAAATGGCACACATAGTGGTAAGGTTGGTGGTTATCCTCGATCATCTTGTAGGAGATGGTTCAGAGAGTTTGTGCACCCCTAACCCCCTATCTTTATCTTTTTCCAAAGTCGACTGACGCTGTTCGTTTATGCTTTACTACTACATGTTCGGTAAAAGCGACCACATCTGTTATCTGCTGGTCGTCCCCCGTCGCAAAGGCCGTTCTTTTGGTAGTGTGGCGTGAATGAAAAACGGCAATAAAGCAAGGCTCACACAACTGACGAAACTTTACTTGTGAGACTGCATCCGCTGCACACACACCATTTTTAGAAATCGCAGAGGTCTTTCTATTCGAAATAGTCCTAGAGCTGAGCTTACTCGCACGCTTGCCATTGGCCGTTCGATCGTACAACTAGGCAGTGCTTTACGCCGTCGTAATTCACCTGTCACAGAATTGATGGGCCATCGCAAGTTTACGCACGTGGTGAGCACCAGGAGCGGGAATGGTCAGATTAGCTCGGACGTGGGTCGGCTGATTTATGCTGATTCTAGGAGCGGTAGATTAGGCGCGATGCATGGCCCACGTCGGTGGCCAGACGCACATTGGGCGCTCATAGTGACGATGCTTGCCGGGAAAAAGCCCGAAAAAGGCCTGCTCGAAGCCCTACGGCATTACATCGTAATGTGTGTGGACGCTACGGCTTAAGGACGTAGGAGGCATGGGAATGTGGCGTCGTTCGTTTGCTATGTTATGGGGTGTAGGCTTAGGCGACACCAATACTGATGCACCGCTATATGTACCGTGAGCGAAGAGCTAATTCTAGAGATATTCACTGATTCAGTGGTCCCACGTGGCTCAGATACAACAGGTAATGACAGGCCGAACACGGGCTATAAATGTAAGGAAAGCTGTAACCATCGGTATTGGTATGAGCTCCAAGTTAAATAATTGTCTAATAGAGTCTAAGCAATGTTAAACAATAATGAATACCTTGTTTTTTGCCTTGAGCAGCTACATGCACTTAGCTCCTGGGTTATCGAGAAAATACAGTGCATCTAGGTTAAGTTGGAAGGCCAATTTCCTGCAGCCTCACGCAGAAAAACCGTATGACGGAAGGAAGGCCTTTGAAGAAAGCAGCAATACGTTTTGACTAATGACGTGGTAGAGCGATAGCAGCCCGGGATACGTTTGCTTCGGTGCATACCTTTGGTGTCAATGACAAAATACATTGTCACGGTCATGGGCCAGGCATAAGGAAGGGTGGCAGTTGTTTGAGATACCCTAAGTTTTTTTAACGTTTAACATGGACCCTATGACCGTTTGCACGAAACGTAACAAAGTAAACAAAAACAACAACAAAAACAGAAATTTCCAGGGTTTGGAGGACTTTCGTTGCCACCAGCAACAGCGCGTGGCCAGCTGTAATGGAAATGCCACGCATGTTTGTTTACAGCTTACAAAAATTAACGATCAGGAGTTCGCTTGGCAAAAGTGTTCAAGCATATGTATGGGGTTTTTAGCTGAGATAGTCATTTTGAAGATCATTCGGTGCACTTCGCAGCCCTGTCCCTCTGGTTCCTGAGCTAAATGCCAGGATCTTGCCCAGACTGTTGCAAATCATGCAGGCATGCATGACGCTATGCAAATTTTACGGGAATGTTGCAATCTCATTGGCCATTTAGTGCTTCAGGTCAAAAAGTATCATCCTTGAGTTGTCCGTCTCTGACGTTCGTTTTCACGGTTGCTGGCATCCACTGACCACAAACGGCTCTCAACCAGCTTAAAGCATTAAGAACAAGATTTGCACATCGTTTAGTTATTTGGATAAACCCTTTTCGATCAGTGATGTTCATTTCTGTGGTATTGAATGGATCGCTGTGGTTGAAGGAGAATGGATAGCGGTGGGCTCGGACAGCATGCACTGTGGGGCCTAACCGACGGGACTAAGCCCGCACGTGAAACGGTTCCTCGCTGGCTCCCCTCACCCCCCCCCCCCCCCCGCCTCCCAATGCCCGGGGGCACCTCGGCTCACTAGCGGCTGGCGCGTGCAGCGTACCCGGTTAAACGGGGCGTCGCGAGCATGTAGATGAAGCGAGAAAGAGAGTTAGCGGGTCAGATCTTGGTTGTTTAGATTAGAGCCCTTTCAACCGGAAATGATCATTTCAAGGCTGTTGGATGGAGGAGAATGGCTGATGGTGGGGCAGACTTGCGTGCGCCTGGGGGGGGGGGGGGGGCGAACCGCTGAGCTTTAACCAGCGCATGTGCGCTGGGTGCCCGATCGGTGTCCCCCTTCCCACGGGGCTCTCGGCCCACTCGTGGCTGACCCATGCAGCTTGCCCCGGACAAACCGGGTGTCGTGAGGATGCAGGACAAAGCGAGATAGACTATAAGAGGTGGCTGGATCTTCCTACCTGTTGTATTAAGAATACAAGAAGTAGGACAGCGGTGTGAGGCATGACGGAAATAAAACTGGAATCGGATGACTTGAGAATATCGGCAAAACTTAGCATCTAAATGCAGCTAGTTTTAAGCCACATACATATATGTAAGCATACCGCGAGAAAGGGCCAAAACGGGACAGCATAACGCTATTTGGTTTGGCAAACACCTCCAGCGCTGCCACGGCCACCCCTCGGGAGACTGAAGTAGCGAGTCAACCGCCAGCTGCAGGTGCAATTCTGACGCAACCATTCTGGTAGTGGCATAACGTCATGAAGGCGTCCAGTGACGTAATCAAACGACGGAGTAGCATGCTTTTTAGATAGTGGAATTTCTTGTCTAGAGCTGTCTTAAGTATTTGAAAGTAAACTAATAGCTAGAAGTGGGCTTGTTTATATCTGATGCATGCTTCAATATCCCCAAATGTGGAACGTTCTCTTTAAATGTGACGCAGCAATAAACAGCCGTCTCGGGTATTTGTCTTGTCCATGTCGTCTCGCCCCAGATGTGATACATTTCAGCTTCGTGCAACGTTTTTTTTTCTCGAATGAAATGATGGTGGAATCGCAGACATTGGACTAAAGTCAAGCCCTTCCTATTTTGTGTGCATCATACACTTCTTACCATCCGTCCCTCACGTACACTGTTGTGCGCCATATTTCTTTCTCACTAGTTTTACCCAATTTATGCTTAAAAGGTTCTTTTAAACATATGAACCAACAGCAGCAGGCAATAACTTTTGAGTCAGAAGGTGCAGCGAAAAGTTGGCAGAATCCGAGCACAGATTCGAAAACCGGGTGAAGAAAAGGTACATTCGGTGATCGCGACTTGCATCACAAACATCGCATTTAGTGGAGTCGCTGCGGGAATCAATGACTTCCGGCTGAGCTGGAATGGTCGACCTTCTGAATCGATGCTAGATATTCCTCGTTTGCAACGTTGCTATCGCCTGGGATTTGATGGAGCCATTACTCGCTGTGTCCAACTTCGTCTCTGCTGAAACAGGCCTATTTGTCATTCGGTGCTCCAGATCTTAGGTGCAAGATGCACTTTGGACTGAGATGGTCAGGGTTTGCTTGGGTGGCTCATGGGTGTTTAGGTGCTTTGATAGCTTTTGACGGCTTTGGCTGGCAGCTCCCGGCATGCCTAAGAATTTAACGTGAGCAGTTGGTTGCTGGCTGGATGAGTGAAAAATACCTCACTTTCCCACTAATAGCTTACATCCATTGACAAAGCATAGGTCTTTGCAAGAAAATTCCCACAATGCCACATGGGATAAATGTTGCAGCCTGGCATTATAGCCAGAACCGTATTGCAATTACATGTTACGTGTCTCTTAAATATCCTCTAAGGTGTGCTGCCTGAGGACTGTCAACATGAGTGTTCCACATCTTTAGAAGTTTTCGAATTAAAAAGCCACGTTGAAGATCATTCAGTGCGGTTCACAGCCCTGTTCCTCTTAAGAACTGTATCCCGCAGTTACTGGGCAAAACGCCCGCAAAGATCTTCGGACGACTGCATGGTCGCCGAGGTATGCATGAAGCTGGAATAGCGTCATCTAAATCCTACGGTTTCACTGACCACGCAGCGATCAAGGCTGAAAAATATTAGTGTCGTGCCGTTCATATCTGGCGTTCGTGAGCACGATTTCCAGATATAACGGCCGTCATTTGACTCTCAATCAATTTGTACCAGTGCTATGACACAATCAAACAATGATGTATGGAAGAGCTTATTCAATAAATAAGAAATTGCTTTGTCTAGAGCAGTCTTTTCCACGAAGAGAATACCAATAGTTTATTACTTGGTTCATTACATCATGACTGACGCTTGCTTCAAGGTTTCAAATGTGGGGCATTCCTTTTAATGTCAGTACATTAATGCCCGCACATTTTGTCACTTCCGAGAGCCCGCGTAACTCCGCTTTCCGTTCATCGAAGCCCACGGAAATCTGCCAGCCCTCGGCTTGTGGATTTCCAGACCCGTAATGATCAGAACGGTGAGGCGGCCGTGTTGTGTCCGTTGAGGTGGGACAGAAATCAAAGCACTCTGGGGCGATGAGAGTGAGGTCTTATTACAGACCAAACGTCACTTCCTTATCTTAGCGCTGTAACCATCATATAAGCAAGTGATGGACGTGGGTAAACAGCTGCCGCGAAATACAAATGAACTGGCTGCGATATTCCATTTCGTTGGTAGTGATGCATGCAATTTGGTTCAAAAGGCAGTGGATTTTGTACGCTGTGGCGTGGTCATATTGTTTTGCTCACTGCAAAACGCTTAGTCTTTGTGGAGCCTCGACGATATGCTTGATGTGATTGGTTGACGGACAACGCAGCTTATCAGTGCAGTTAAGGCGATAACGATCGCGTCAAATGCCAGAATTGTGCTGTTCTGAACCTAAAACACAGTAGCATTAGACGCTCAAAAATGGCGTCACCGCAACCCCAGGACATTTCGGCTTTAAGAGGGCACGTTACGCTCATCTGGCTTCAGTAATAGCCATTTTTTAGAGCATCTTGCCCCTCTCCCTCCCATCCCCGCCACTCCCGCCCAGAAAAATCCTTGCCACCCCGCCCATGATAAGGCCACGTGCTCTTTGTGAGGTATTTCCGTCGAGAGACCCAAGTACAGCACTTTTGGCCAGACGTTTATGCCGGGCTCCATGCCCAAGGTTAACGCGGGCCGCTTTCCGACATATGTCGGCTCTGGTTCACATTGCTGTGGCGTTTATGAAAGACTTCTCCAGCGCTGAGATGTTGGAACAACGGGTCACGGTGAACATTGGCTCTCAGATATGCCCAGACGGAGGCGCCCAAGAGGGGGCGGAGGGGGGGGGGGGCTGCGCACGGACCGGGCTGGCCACTAGTAAGTTGTTTGTGCGTCATGGACAGGCTTCCAGCCCGCAGCTCCAGCCAAAGCAAGGTCACTAGAGCGGCATGTGGATCACATCACAAGGTCACTAGAGCGGCATGTGGATCACATCACAAGGTCACTAGAGCGGCATGTGGATCACATCACACTGCTGGAACCATTGAGCACGGAAGTTGGCAAGCCGGGCCGAAGCGCTCGCGTTCGCATTCGGGTTCAGCCGCTTTAGCCCTTCCATCACATTGTCGCAGCAGTGGATGGCATACAATTTCTTGTGAACGTCTCCAAACCGCACGTATGATCACTCCATGTGCAGCTGGGTGTGCATCATGCTGTTCTTTTTTCTCACGCAGCCGCAACGGCCTCTCCAGCGGCATTTCAGGGACGTCGGCTGCGTAAAAAATACCTTTTGAATGTTTGCACCTCTTTCAAGGGTAAAGTGGGCTTCGTTTGGCAATCATCACTCGTTTGGCGTCCTCCGAAAATTAATCGAATTTTTGACATGTGAATGAGCCACGTAGGCGGTTTGCAGACATCCACACATTCCCGCTGAAAGTCCTGGACGACCCATGCTCTGGAAGGAAGTCACCTGACATCGCAATCCTCGGACACATCTGTATCACGGAGCTTCAACCAAAAACAAACTGTACATCTCCTGGTCACCAGATCAGCTGCTCATTGGCACGTTACAAAAGCGATCATCCATGGTATTTGTCATCAGCTGGCTTCCGCAGCTAGCGAGACTGCCTGTGATAGAGTGACATCATACTTCGCTCGGCCAGCGTGTCTTGCTTCTGAGAAGTGTATGGAGCCGGCGATAATTATGTGTGGCTATTAGAGCTGCATTTGGTGAATAGTAAATCACATGACATATTTGTGAGCGCATTAGATTTGCTATTGTGTCTCTTCTGGTGGCAATTACGCGCGGCAACTATAGAGTGCTTCTGGCGGTAATGTTATTATGATGTGGCTATTTTGGCGCGAAATTCATCGAATGAGGGGATTCATCAGCATACTGCAAGCTTTGTGAACACATTCGCGCAATGGAGCTGTTCTGGCGCTTGTGTGAAGTATTTCTGCTAGCTGGACTCGGAATGCTGTTATATAAGCTCACTAGCGTATGACGCAAGCTTTACTTGCAGGAGGGTCCCAGCTTTATTTCATCTGCTGGATCATTTCAGCGTAGTTATGTTTAATGGTGCGTGGGCGCAGATTGACTACGAGCAGACTTTATGATTTGAACAATGCCTCTGATGGAGACAATGTACCACTGCTTCTGAAAAACCTGGAACAGTAGACAGCATGAAGTGCCCTACCACTTTCCATTTTGCTTGAAATTTGTATCGATTGTATTCCGAATGGCTTGTATGGGTGGCTTTGCACTCAGAGTACCTGCTAAGCATAGCTTGTTGCGTATATCCTGAATTCCTCACCCGAGTCGAGCCGTCCAGCTCAATCAATGCTTTTGTCTCTTCTCTTTCGCCAGACAGTAATGCGAAGAGTTTAACGTGTCGCACAACGCTGCGGCACGGCCGTCTCGGGCCCGCGGCGACCCTCACTGGCCAGTGGCCAGCTGACGTTTCCATTTCAGACGGGCCAAACAATGCGCCCGCTCTGGGGCTCGTACCCAACGCCGCTAGATTACAAGTTCAGTAACTCTCCCCTAGACCGCGGGGACAGCTTTTGATCTTAGTTATCATATTATCTTATCACAACGGAGATATAGTTACAGAGGTTAACCGTGGCATCCCATATTGCTTGATAGGTTACATAATTGCACGAACGGGGCGGGCCGGGGGAGGGGGTGGTTAAAAGGTCCAAAGTTTATTTTCAGGGTAAGAAAGAGAGCCAGTTTGCGTTTGGATTAATTTTGAGCTACAAAGGGTATGCATTATTATTTCCCTAGACTACCAGCCATCCACGTTAGCCCTCCCCCTGCTGGAGTTTTATGTTCACCTTACTTATCGAAACTGCCACCTTAGAGTCTCAAAAACGACGGCCTTGGAAAGCCTCTAAGTCTAAATCTAAGTCTGAATCTCTAAGTCTACGTCTAGATCAAAGCATCTTAACTAAGCTTTTATTTTTTACGAAAGGTCTTGTTTATTCAAAGTGAGTTAAAACGGCCATGGAAGGGCTCCAAATCTAACTTTGTCGGATGAGTGTGTCCAAAAACCGGTGGGATGTGGCCTCAGGCAAATGACACCAGGTCAAATGGGGCAGACAAGGATTGCATAGTCCTTTTTGCTATCGCCAGAACTAATGATGATGAAGCATTACAAAGGACGGCGTTGCGGAGTCCTTGAAAAAGTAGCAGTGAGGCACTAAAAGATATCTGTAAATGTGACCTGTGGTTATGTCATGCAAGGCTAAAAGCGTAACGGCGAATGTTTGCATTGGCCCCCCCAGACATATCAAGAACTTATCAAACCACAGAGGGATGGGGTAGTCTAAACGGCCTTCCAAAGCTGTAAGATGTCTGTCATTTACCCGCGTCCAACCGGTGCGAAGTTGACTTTCCCCACGGTTTTTGAGTGCGGGCAAAAAAATTGCGCTTGCAGCAACACGAAATTTTGAGTACCTATTTATTTATCAAGTTAACATCGTTTGTGTAAAGTTTGAAGTTGTGATCTATGAAGACCACTACTTAGGTCAGGTCAAAGAGGTCAACTTTACAAAAAGTGACCGCACATAGCTTTTTTGTAAATCATTTGCCATGGTTTAACCGTTATGTGATAGTAAAACATGATAGTACTTATAGTTCATATTCTTCAGATTTTTTCCGAAAAGGTAAGGTCAATGCCTGACGTCAGGTTAATTTTGCAACATTCCACAAATAATGAAAACTAGTATAAGTCTTTCGTAGTTCTGATGTTTGCATATGAGAAAAATAATGCTAACCTACTTGCACGCCATCACATGACTACAGAGCACATGACCTTGGCACAGGTATTGACCTATTTCTATGGACAGCTTTTGCAAAGTACTTGCTGAGCTCATAATAGCCACGTTTATCGGGCAATTTTTGATGAAAAATTCAACACCCAAAGAAAGCATATTTTGAATTCATTCTAACGAACGATGAGGGTAATAGCAGAATACGCGAGGGCATGCAGTCATATGAGGTGATCCAAGGTCAGCGACCTTTGTTACCAGTAGCGAAGAGGCTAGATGAACTGGTGCGACGGGGTGTAGCCACCTCCTCATCGTGCTTGTGCAGCTGCTGATGTATAGGTTCATGCCCCGGCGTATTTGTTTTCCAGCTTGTTGCAAAAAAAATATTAATGAGTCGAAAGAGCTATGTAAAATGTAAATAACAGCTATGCTACCTTGAATGTTTATAGATGTACAATACACTATTTCTGACCGCATGAAAACGTTACACCAGTAACATAAACCGGGCTAGCACTTAACTGTTTTTCTCATTGGATGGCTTATTAATTTAATCTTAGTTGACCTATGTCGATCCTAGGTCAGCCTAAAATAGTATTTCTGTGTCTGAAATGCTTTGTTCTATGGTTTTGCATAATGAAATAAATTTAGCCAGCACGGCACATCGCGAAAAAGAATAGTTTTGTAGACTACTAGTAGACCAATTTAGAACGGTTGACCTGAACTGACCTGAGCTATGTGGGAAAACAGAAGGTCGTCGGAATGGACTCCACACAGCCTTAAGGCTTATTTAGATGCCCTCAATTTTCCGTCTTGACGTTTTAACACAGGTTTTCCACTGCAATCTATCGGACAGACCGCTTTCGACATTTCGTGACCTCTGGTTACTTCACATTTGACCTAAGGTCAACAATTTTCGTGTGTATTGTTCATGATTCAACTAGATCTTCAAAACGAATCCTCTGTCTTCATACGGTTTCTGTGAGTTGGATATCCAGGGGATGTCAACTCCCCAACCGGGTGTGGTTGTCTCAGACCCCCAGTCGGGTGCGGGTTAAGATTTAAATTGCATGAACCTCAAACGACCAACCGGATTCCAGGGTCAAATTTTGACCTAGCGTTACCATGCATGCGCCGGTCATGAAAATCCGCTAGAACGGCATGCCGCACTTCAAAACGATATGAATATGAAGAGGTGTTGAGCAGTTGATTTTAATGCACTTCACGTGAGAGAAAATATTAGTTGTTCCTTTTTCGGGAATTGCCACGACTATTACTACGAGAAAGCAGTGATAGATCATGGACCGTCGAGGTCAGAGACTGCAAATGTTTACGGCATGTGCGAACGCAAAGTATATAATCAAGATGCCCTTAATTTCGGATCAAACTCAAAATATTTCAGAAATTACCCCTACACCCTCAGGTTCCTCGTACGGCAGGGGTATTAGACACTGTACATATTAAATTCACAGGGCGTAGCAATACCTTCATTTAAAAAAAAAACACTAGGACGGGATCTAATTGCTACCGCATACTGCGGGTCAGTGGATATATTTGCTAGCCCAACTGCAGCGCACGCTGGCACTAAAAGCTCCGTTTTATTTCTTTATGCAGGTGTCCTTGTTTCCGCTTGCCCACCCCAAGTACCCTCAAAATATATTTGTGAAGTTCTAGATGAATGCACGGAACATATGTTTGTCCTACATCAAAAGACACATGAAATCGGTTGCTTTTGGCCATAATTTGATCGACCCATGTCCCGGGCAGGTAGCTACCGAAAATTCAAGTTTTGCGGGGGTGTCAGCGTAATCGATTCGTTGACAAGCAGTGAGCGGTGCCCGTAGCAGTCGTGCCACCTGTTTTGCATAATAACGAGTAGTGATACGGACAGGATCGATCCAAGGCTTGCATCTATGACTGGTGGGTCTGCACGAGTTCCTGGTAAAAGTTGACAAAATTTTAGCGCCACGTCATAAAAAAACACAGACAAGCTAGAGCCACGGGTTAAAACAGCATTAGAAACAGATCGGTACCTCTGCGTGATTGGTGCATATCTCGTAGCACCGTAAAACGCCCGCTGCAGTAATATTTGGTTGTTGTGGACCTATAGCATTACACTTGCCCCCACTTTTTCATGTTTCCCTCCGGCTATGGGGAGTTAATTAAGGTCACGCAACACGATCGTCCCCCGTTGCCACAATGGACTTCATGGCAACAGGGCGTTCGGGTGATTTACAATATTTCATTTCCGGACTCGGCCTGTGTTCATTTTCATTGACCTTCACTAGGCTCCATTATCTTATTGTTTGTACAGACCACGGAAAAACGCATGTACTTTTTCCTGTCTATTCATCTCAGGCGTCGCTGGGGGGACTTTGCTAGAGAAAATGAGCCTAAGATGAGTTAGACGCACGTGTCAATTCATACCTCGACTTCTTGCCGTACCTTTGCTTGTTTTGTAGCTCAACCTCTTTTCGTAACTTTACTTTCTTTCGTAAAATAGCTTTTTCTTAGCTTTAATTCTTCGTAAATCAAATGTTGTTCGTAACTTTACTTTTTCGTATTTCAGTTTCAATTCGAAACTCTATTTAACGCTGTTTTCAGCCGGCATCCGGATAGCCCGCCCTCCGATACACGGGGGAAAGCTTTCCTGTGACGCATCATCGTGACACCGGCGCCCTTCTCACTGGAAGCACAGAAGGTGGTTTTCTAACAGCAGCAGGTGTTGAGCGTGTGGCAAGTCTGGCAAGGTTATTCGTCTGAAACGCATTCGTCTGCATTTGTAATGACTCCACACCCACTTGCATCGAGACCTTTTAAGGTGTTGTTAACCTTGCCTTCCTCGGCCCGAGTGGGCTTGTTGGAGCTTTGCCTCATTCTTTTTTTCATCGCGTTCAAGATTGGAGATGCAAGTGCACGGGCCTGAAGAAGGTTAGCCTGTGTCTACCATCCTCCAGTGCTGCTCCAGTGGTGTAGTGGTTGAGTCGCCTCCGGATGACTTAACGAGAACAGACCCATATATATATATATATATATATATATATATATAGATATTATAGATGTATATATATATACATATATATGCATATATTATATATATATATATATCTATATTATCTCTCTCTCTCTCTCCTCTCTCTATCTCTCTCTCTCTCTCTCTCTCTCTCTCTCTCTCTCTCTCTCTCTCTCTCTCTTCTCTCTTCTCTCTCTCTCTCTCTCTCTCTCTCTCTCTCTCTCCTCTATCCTATCTATATATATATCTATATTTGATAGTCTTGCAATAGCCTGGCTATCACACGGCCATCAACATGGCCTTGTGCGCCGTAAGGTAGATAGGGGCTCATGTACTACAAATGTGCGTAACGTGGATGTTATTTGTCACATGTTTTTCCTCATATGTCATCAGGCTGGACTTGAAATGAGTGATGATGACGCCTGACGCATAGTACGTGACTTAGCTTGTTTTTTACGTGACCCTTTTATCATATTTGTATACGATTAGCGGTGGGTTATCCAACGCAGTTTTTTGTATGCCCGTAAGTCGGGATGATTTAAGCGAACAGTTAGACTCATGTGCGCAACTTAATATACGATCAAATATACCATTTGGACCTTAATTTGAACCGTCTCGGATAAGAAGTAAACTTTGCTGCACAATTAATCAGTCCAAAGTTCTCAGATTTGTATTGCACTTTGCTCCGAGTTCATCCTGCCTGTTCATCATGCGGTCAAGATTTGTATTTGTATATGCCCAGTGACGTTACCCTGACACCGCCTCAGGGAAGATGCGGAAAAAAAATATAGCAGAGAAGTGTTTAATTGAAATCATGGGAATTGCATGCATGCCAATAAAGCCTCACCTGAGAGCATCCGAATTTTAAAAATCTGACGTCAACCCACGGCCTTGCAAGTTTTGCAAAAAAATCCAACATCACCATAAGCTGGGTGTTATATTGAATGGCATGGATAAAACAACACGATACGCCTTAAGGGGCTTATCGTGACACCTGACTACTGACACCTGATGATCCCTGCTACTCACGAACAATTTGGCCACCTCTCAGCAACAGCTTCGGCCCCCAAGATCATTGATCACCTCGTCAACTGAATCCTAGTAACATCCCTGGCAGATGTACATTACAGCACTGCAGATAAGATATAGTTATGAACGGGTGGATATTACAGCAACGTACAAAAGTAATTATCAAAGCACACTGAAATGCAGCTGTGTAAGTTAGCTAATTGCCTTCATGAACACACACTATGGGCGTGTCTAGCCGTGCAGAGAATGGCACACACCAAACAAACTTTGTCAGGTACACATGGTCTAGGCTTCTTTTAAAATCTCTGCTCTCAATTGGGTTTTATTCCAGAGCAGCTGTTGGAATGAATTGCCCTTAAGCAATCCATCAAACACTGATAATAAAATGTCAGATCAAGGTGCACTTAATTTAGCCCTACTGGGCTGTGGCTTCCTCATCAGCTGCACTGGTGTTCAGCCCCCCCCCCCTTCCCCTCTCCTGCACCATTTGGTCTTCAACCCACAATTTGAGAGGAAAGTAGGCCAAATTAGGGAAGAAACACGACTTTTGGCTCATTGTAGGGTAACTTTAATCATTTATAAGGCCACCCCGTCCCCTTGTGACTCTAATCTCGCAAAGCTACGCCCCTGCCCCAACCATGAAAAGAAAGTGGGTCAAATCTGAGGACGCTGCTACCGGGGCGCCCTCCATCAATGATCCTTATAGGGGCAGCACAGCGCCTCAAGGAAACTGAAGATTAGCTGCGGCCTTTCAAGCCGGTGAGCTTCTCACGGCACGCAGACAACCAACGTCAGGCTACAGTCTTGTACTAATTCCGAATCCCAGCCGCGAGGCAAACATTGAAGCCATCTCTGTCTCAAATGGCACAACGGTTCAAACCACCGCGGTAGCAGACTAGTCATTACTTGTCGCAAGGGGCTGAGGCCAGCTACGATCTTTGTGACAGCTTGGTTACTTGGAAGCGGCAGAGTGGTTGCAAATCTATGAATTATGAAGAACATAGTATGTATGCATGGATTTCTACTTGTTGTTGCCATTGGAGGAATAGCTCAAACTGTGTTACTTCACTGTGTAGGATAACCCCCTCACCAAGCAAGTAGGGACTGGCATAACGGACATTAGAAAGTGAGGTTTCAAAGCCTCTTTTGAGTGACAGACGATTTTTTCTGGAACGCTCTCAGGGATCCGACTATCTTGCCAGCAATGTCGGTCCGATCACAGTTGGAGCATGCCGACCGTTCCCCAATTTTACCGGTATAGGAATGCGAAGGATCGACTCCGAAGTGAAAACACTGCGATTCTCAACCTGTTCGCAGCTTGTGCCATGTTTCCGCAAGCTGCTGGTTGGGGTATTTGGAACGGTCCCCGAGCCACCTACGGCTACCCACTGAAAATCTCCTATCCCGGTAGGGATTTTCTCCGCCATTCACCGCGCGGCCGGCTGAGCAAATCTCGAGGATTCCCCACGCAGCTAATGGCGGATATGCTTAAGAAAATCCCCCCAAGCTCCTCCCACGCGGCCCCGCTTGTGGACCCCCGACGTTCCTCAGCATACCTTTGTTGAATACGCTTTAAAAACGCTGAGCCCCGGTCGTGATGCCCCAATTTTTCGCAAACATGCCGGATGGCAAGCTGGGAACTTGGGTCGATGCTAAGCTGATCCAGAGCTGACCCTGACCCCGGCTGAGGTGCCTTGGGTACTATTTACACCCAGCCTTTCTCTACTTGAGATACCACAGCACAAGTGGCAAGCACGTTATTCCACTATGAAAAACTGAACATTCCTCACATCATGTCCGTAGCGCGCTGAAAGCTAAAATTAATCTGGTTCCAGTTATTAAATTTGATCTAGTTGTAGTTCTAGTTCTTCTTATTCTTATTGTCCTAGTTCACAGTAAAACTGCGTGAACGGCACCCGACCCCATCCCTTTTCCTTATCATGCTGCTCGTCATCTGTTTTTCACTGGCACCACTAGCCCCTCCGCCAGCCCCATTTCGTCCGCTGCCGCACACCCCCCTGCGGTGTTCCTTGGCCGCCTGGACGCCACGTTCGCCGCGGTCGCCCCGTGTCGGCCGTTGCTTCCGCGCAGGCTCCCCGACTCTGCGGCGGTCCCGGCCACTCGGATGCTGATCTGTGCGCGTGCTTCGCCCCGGGAATTGACATGCGGACCTGCGAAATATCCGAGAATATGTTTCTTTATGTACTGATATTGATCCTGTAGGGAGCCATGAAACAACTTGCTATGCTTCAATGAAACAATGCAATACTTTCGAGATTTACGCCTGCTAGGCCAACGTCCATGCCTTTAAGTGTCATTCGGAGGCGGTGGTGTTATGTCGGTCCGCCTGGGGGCCATGCACCCGTCCTCGAATCCAAAGTTGCATACCATATGCCGGGTGACTTGGAAAAAACGGTCTAAATCCGCAGGATTTTGGGCGGCAAGTTGACGTTGACTCTACCGTCAGCAAAATTTTGTTTATCTGCCCGTCAATTGCTTGTTTTCAACGGGAGGCCATCAAAAACGTCCATGATCGGGCGTCCAGTGTTGACATCGTCCAGAATCGCAGCATCCAGCGTTCATGAAGTCCAGAAAACGTCCAATTCCGTGCCCATGGGGACGTTCATAACGTCCACGGACACAACGTCCAGAGTCGCAAAGTCCAGTGTTTAAAACGTCCAGTATCCATGGCAACGAGTCTAGTTTAGATTCCTGCTGCTAGATAACACAGAAGCATCATTGAGTCTAGGCGCTATCTCCCTCTTTTGTCAACAGATGGCACATTCAACCTGTCATTCCACAAATGATCGCGTGATGCTTACAGTCAAGCATGGTTACTATAAATCACCCAGACGCATGGCGGCCGTGTCCGGCCTGGGCGAAGCCGCGCAACGGAGCTCTCCGGCGGACTGGGCGCAGACGCGGCAGGCGGTGGTGCGGTCGGAGACATGGCGGGCGGCGCGGGATCGGCAGGGACCGCTGCGCCCGAGGGGTAAGCGGGCTCTCCCGCCCCCACCTCTGCTGCCTGGGCCCCAAATGCCGGTGTACACTCGGTTGCTCAGGGGCCCTTCCTATTGTTATCGGGTTCTTTCCACTTGCTTGGAGGACCCGTGCTGTTGCTGGACCCCATATAAGGTAACGCTCCGAGGCACTCCATGCTCAGGGGCCCTCTTCACTGACCTACGACTCTTTCCCTTTTTAAGCTGATTTGCTGAGGACCCTTCACTCCACTTCACTTGTCAGAGCGCTCTCTGTTTACCTCCCTGGGCACTTTTGATCACACAGGGGCGTTAATTCATGTACACCGATCCTCGGTTATTGCCATTTTCAGGGGATCATGTTCTCCGGTCGGACCCTATATGTTAGCCGGCCGGGGTGCTCCCGATCGTTCAGGGGTCTCACCATATTGGTGTTACGTTCTTCTCCTCGCTTGTTATGAGGACCTTTCACTGCTCACTGGAGCCTCTTTGTTGGCCTGCCACGTCAGTTTCGATTGCTCAAGTGCCGTCCTTATTGGTCCCAGGTTTTTCCATATCATGGGAGGGCCTACGTCGTTGACGGGGACCTAAATCTTAATCATTTTTTATTGGGGCTTTACTTCTTACCGACCGACAACTGAATGTGCAGCTACGCTGATTACGCCGATGAATTCGTTCTTGTCATTGTCGAACATAATTTACACGCCGCCGACGTCGTGCATCTTATTTGCGCTGTTTATGAAATTTGTGACGATTATTATACTTGCTCGTTACGTTTTAATACATTTTGAAGGACAGGATATTTTGTATTCCCTTGCGAAAGACCAAGGAAAAACTCTGTATCAGTCCTCGGCCATCAGCTGATCTCATCAGCTACCCGTTAACCGTATATAACCTAGAAATCAAGCCTATGCTTGATTTTGATGGTATTTGGCAGTCAATTTAAGTGCACGTTGCCATGTTTTCTTCGATGTGCTTAGCTTTCAAATGACAGGATCCACCATAATCCGACGAAAATGAACAAGCTCCATGTATTTGCATACGAAGCACGCCTAGTTTTTTGTTTAGAGCTCTGCGCAGTAAGCTAGGCTCCCGTATACAAACTGCATGCATAATAATATCAAAACTCAATGACCGGAATGCGAGATTGTGGTGGAGAGAACCCTGAACTCTTGGAAGCTCACAAAGCAAGACGCCTTCTCCAGTCTTCTAGCATTTTTGCAGTGTACGTGTGTGGATATTTAGTTATCGTGAAGGTTACTGCTTGCGATCACTCCTATATGATGTCGTGTTAGTTCTGGCCTTCGCTTTTGCCCGAAACGCACAGAGCGTTTAAGAATGATGTGTAAATACAAGCAGACATACATGCATACATAAACACACACACACACACACACACACACACACACACACACACTACACACACACACACAAACACACAACACACACACACACACACACACACACACACACACACACCACACACACACACACACACACACACACACACACACACACATATGTATATATATATATATAAATATATATATATATATATATATATATATATATATATTTACTTTTATGACGACAGACACACGAAGCTCGCAGAACTTGCACGGTATATGACTGCTGACTAACTCTTCTTTATATCTGGCCCTTCATTTCATTTCGGCACCTTAAACACTTCAAAGAAGAGCATAAAACACGAGCGTGCAACCAACACTCAACTTTTCACTGAACAGCACTCACTGTCGTTTTCACTTGGCAACAACAAACAATTCTTTAGCCGTGCAGAAGGCGTCATTATCACCACACATTGTGAAGAACACAGTCAACACAGCAAATCGCAACACCGTATGCCAATCACCCAAAACCCGCGTCATCATCAGTGTCTTGTTCCCTGTCTAGTTGATTTATTTGTGATGCTGCTCCAAAGATATAATTCAGCAGCTTGCTTCATTTCTTTGCTTAGAAATCGTTTATGGTCATGAATGAGTATAATGCATCCAGAATGTTGAGTTTTATTGTTGTGTGGAGGTGATATAATTGCAGTGTTTTTTTGTAAGCTCTCGGCGCGCGAGAAGAGTATTGTGGTCGGGCTGCACGTGGTGCCTTGATGCCCCCCCCCCCCCCCCTACCTCCGTAAGGTACTCTGTGAAACGTCGGAACAAAAATGTTGTAGATACACCATTGTAGCATACGGAACCTTGCAGCAACACCTGGCAGTGGTCAACAGACGGGTGGAAATGACAACGTATCGAACTCGGTACTTTCCAACGCTTTGTGAAGTCAATGGGTATGCGTGTAAAAGGTGTCCTCTTGCTGTATGCTTCACTAGTACAATTTTAGATTGGTAGTTGGGACGGATTACGGGAAGGCGCAATGGGAAGGGTGCAATGGCGCAATCTCTCTTGTTCGTAACGCTGCAACTGCTAAACACGTTCGGAGAATCAACTGGTCAGCCAATAAATTGCGTTGGTAAAACGTTCTGGTTAGCAGCTGAAGGGCATTACATCCCAACTGGGGTCCCCAGCGGCTTTTGGTGTAGTGATAGCCCACAGGACCATACGGAGACCCTCAGAAGGATGCATCACAACCGGTCCCCTTCTCGGTACGGCTGGCCCTCTAACTGAGACATCCAGCAACTGATCGGCACAGAGGCCCTCGCTGATGCAGACTCGTTACTTGCACAGGAAGCCCAATGATTGGTATCGGGACACTAATTCGCCTAATCGGTCCCTCGTTGAAATGGTGCAGAGGATCCCTCGTCCGGTTCTGGTGACCCTGGCTAGCACAGGCCTCTCGAGTGTCTTATTGTACATGAGAACCCCCTTCGATCATTTCTCATGATTCCTTTCATTGTCAGGAGGGTGCGGACCAGCACAACAGACCCTTTGACATATGGGAGTCCATCATCATCCCTATTCAGCAAATGTGCTTCTGGCCGACCTGGGGCTCATTGCCGACGGATGGCTTCCTGCTAGGGTCTGGTCACTGACCAGCAACGTGGGTCCTTCATTGTTGCAGGTGTCTCGACGAATGTACGATG
The DNA here is from genome assembly GCF_011947565.3 of Pollicipes pollicipes. NCBI lineage: Eukaryota > Metazoa > Arthropoda > Thecostraca > Pollicipedomorpha > Pollicipedidae > Pollicipes > Pollicipes pollicipes. Next base: position 21,610,498 of record NW_023596805.1, on the reverse strand, counting down.
CCCTCTATTTGGCATTTAGAGATCTCGGCCTTGTCTCTGCTCGGGAAATAACCCCTACGCCCCAGAAAAGCACGGAACGGACTGTTCGGTATGGCTGTTCTCAGCCAGTTGCTTCAAATAGAGACACAGTCGCACCGGTTTTCTGATCAGTGCTAAGGCTACTCGTACATTTTAGGGCCCGGTCTTCGGGCTGTGATCCCTCCATATGATCTTTGGCCTGCCCTTCGAACTCTTTAATCGGGCTCTTGATCTTCAGTCCCAAGGGACCAAAACAGGACCTTTGGAGTCCATGGGACCCTTAGAGCCTAAGAGAGAGAGAGAGGTGGGGGGGGGGGGGGGGGGAGGGGCTGCTTAATTCGGGTCCCCGTAAAACAAGCTTTAGGGGCTATTTTAAGTGTCCCTGGAATCATGCATCACCTTAAAATGGATGTTTGGGCCGATTGTGGTGTTCCAATTTAAATTGGGGGCTCACACAAATAAACTTTATGATGCCCTCCTCCCCAATCAAGCTTCTTGCTGCCTATTCACCGTAGGAGCCGAACCAGGATTTTAACAGTGTAAGGCAGGGCAATCGTGATGCCCCTGTATTTTGGTTCCCCTCGAAATGGAATTTTTGGACCACCTTAAATTGCTCTTGCAATCGCCCACTTGCATTTAGTGTCTCAAAGAAATAGATGCAGTGGTGGTCCGAAAGAAAGGTGTCGCTTGGCCGACTGGGACGATGCAGGATTTCGTTAATGGAAAAGCACGGACATTGTAATGGCTCATCGTAAAGCCCCAATGACAACGGAGACTGTTGGTGCCTGTTTCTCTGAACAAGGTGCCCCTACCCTGAACGGCACAATTCAGAATTATTCCAATGTCAAAGGTACACCGATTGCAATGCCGCTGGACTTTGGTGCCCTTTTAAGATTATGGCTTTGGGCTTCGTAAATGGCCCACTTTGATTTAGTATCGCTTGGCAATCAAAATAACGTCGCTCAGCAAGGACGATGCCTGTGCCCCTTTTTCATCGGTCCGATCCAGGATTTTATCAGTGTGGAAGCTCAACATAGTTATGTCCCTGAAATTAATGTCTCTTTCATAATAAAGAGTTAGAGCCCTTTCTGGTACTCTCTGGGTGCTTCTTAAAAGTAAATATTATGTTGCCCCGAAATGAAGCATTTGGTGCTCACTCACCGCATCACCGCATGGGCCGACGCAGGGTTTCATCGAGGCCACGGCACAAACGTCGTGGTGCCCCTACAATTAAGTGTCTTATAAAAATATGGGTTTTGTGGTTCCGAGATGAAGGAATTGTTGCCTCTTTGCGATGAGATTTGGTGCCTCTTCAAAGCATCCACACCTCCTTGGGCCCAAGGGAGAGAGGAATGACCCTATGCCCCCCTCCCCCCTCTGGACCCGCCCCTGCTTTGTGGTGCCTGAGAAAGTGTGTGCCTCTGGAAATATAAGCTGGGATGCCCGGTAATGAAGTTTTTAGGCTCTCTCGTGGGGCAGGCAGATGAAGAATTTTGCGAGGGTGAAACACATAGATGTTGTGTTGCCCATGGATTTTGAACCCTGTTTACAACCAAAGCTTTGGCAAATTTGAACTGACCCCTTAGATAAGGGGCTTTTAAAATAAAGGTTATGGTGCCGCGAAATGAAAGTTATGTTGCCCCAAACTGACCACTTTAGTGCCCCCTAGCCCAAGCGGCCAATCCAGGATTTCGTCAGGATGAGAGGCACAACAATGCTGTATCCCCGAAATTTTGTACCTTAAGAGAATGAAGGTTTTGGTTCGGTTATGTTGCACTCGGATGTTAGTGTCTATCGAAAATAAAGATTTTTAGTTATTTGTGGTGTCTGAAATTTTGGGCCTTTTAAAAATAAAGGTTTTGTGGATCCGAAATGAGGATTTCACTGCCCCTTCACCATGACATTTTGTTGCCTCCTCGCCCCAAGGGGCAGGGGGCATACCCCCATCCTACCCTCAACCCCTACCACTCTGGACCCGTCATTGCTCAAGGTCGGTTGACAAGACACACCCCATCGCCTCATCGCCTCAAAGCGCAGCACGTTCTGTATTCCTAATTTGTCATTGGGCTCCCCGCGTAAGCCCCATCGATGTCACTTTGGTGTGGATCTGGGTATATACCGTGTTGTGTCAATGACTGCAAAACCCAATTTAATGTTCCGAAAGTGTTGTTTGTACATGCTATGTAGCTGGTGCGTCCTTTGCATGAGACATGTCTTCAGGGCCATGCCGCCTCTAAACTCTCCCCACTCAGGCTCTAAACGCATGTTTCCTTCAAGTCAGCAGGTACCCACCAGCGGCTCAGGTACGCACGCGAACAGGTACGCGCGCTGTGTTGCTACACGCGGCCCGCTGCTAGACGCCTATTGCATACTCCATCGCTCATCCCGTTTCAAGATCAATTGCGACAAGCACCGTTCAAAGTGCTCTCTGCTGCCCTTGCCCCGAGCACACGATATACCTACACTCATTACCAACGACGTAGCAAAACAATGAAACGAACTGAATTTTTATTTTTACATCCATAATATATATATATATATATATATATATATATATATATATATATATATATATACATAAATGTATCGTGGTTATATTTCCCTTGACCTCATGGGAAGCATAGCTCACTGACTCCTGACCTACGCGGTTACGGCCATCGGTTGCCTTGGCCGATCAGCTGATCGTTCGCGCCATTTTCGTTCGCGCCAGCCTGCCTGTTGTTGAGCGCGTGAAGTTTGGCGCGTGGATGAAAATATTCTAATGGCATTCATAATTGGTCGGACGGGGACATTTCCCCCTTTGAGTTTCTCAAGCGCCTTAGTTGTTCAGCAACGAACCCCAGATAGATCACGACTTGTTGCATGGGAGTTGGTTTTCGGAGGCGGGCTCAGTGTAGGATGAAGCAAGGAGCAGGTAAATATGGAAGTAAGCAAACATTCTTGCCTCACATGACTGCAATTTTCGACAAAATAAGGATCACCTTTTCGCGAAACATCATTGCCAATATCCAATGCAGCAATAAAATAATATGTAAGACAGCGAGAGTAGGTACTTCTACATGCGTGCGACATAACACATGCAGAAGGGATATGACCATCAACCACACATTTCTAAACATCACATGACATGAATTAACACATTCGCACTCGAACTCTGGTTACACATATCACGTTATATAACTCCGTTCACAGCTAGGAAAGATATTACGGAGACTAGAAAAACGTGAGAAGGAACACCAATGCACGGTATGCTGTCATCTTAACCGAAAGATGCATCAGAGAAAACCTGCCTGCGCCTTGAAATGACGGAAAAATCAAATTAAATGACAGAACTTGCCGCCGTTCTACTGCCTACTGGCCACGTATCCGCTAAATACCGATAATAACATGATGTTCTGACATTTGTCTCTGTGTTGCTATATGGGATTGGCTGTTAGTCGCCCAACGCCTACACTATTGCATCTCCCGTTTCAAGAGCATTTGTAGCATGCCCACACACAGAGCTTGCCGTAAGCGCACCGTGCTCCTACATTCATTATTAAAAACTTAGCGAAACGATGAAAGGAGCTGAGCATATTGAAGGTCATTATGATCATATTCAAATTACATACCCATATCTTTGTCATATTTTTTCGGCTTTATGCGTTCACTGCTGCTCGTCTTACGCGATAACAGCGACCGGTTGCCTTGGTCGATCATCTTATCGTTCGCGTCATTTTCATTCGCGCCAACCTGCCTGTCGCCAAGCGCGTGCGAACAGACTGGCGCGTCAATGGAGATGTTCTAGTTGTTCGTACGGGAAAAGTTTCGCAAGCATCGGAACCTTTCGGCGCCAGCTCACGGATAGAGCACAACTTGTTGCGAGGGACTTGGTCTTTTGGGCCGGGATCAGCGTGAGGCCAAGCTAGGAGCAAGCAGCGCGCTATGGCTTCAGCTATTAGCAAAACGAGGAAAATCGTTTCAGGAACAATCGTTGCCGATACCCAACGCAGCAATAACATGACGTTTAAACCTCGCCATGATAGGCGGTGATTATGGCACATGTTTTGATACCAAAACGTGTTCCTAGATTTTCTGGTTTTGGAGCAGCGGCAGTTCGTGACGAGCACTTCACGGCGATCTATGGCTGGTTCGGGCGGCAAGCGGCAAGAAAATTGTACTACAGAATGCGCCCAGAGTCGAACAAGACACATGCCAGTTTAAGTTTCGTGTCACCGCGAGGATTGTTCTCGTAAACATAAAGTAGAGCTACAAAGTGCGGTTTTCTGGGAAATTCGATCTTTGACCTGTCCATAGCATACAAACTAGTACCAATCGTGAAATCGTGTTCAGAGCAATATACTGGTGTTCTCGGCAAGCTCTATCTTTATAAGCTTGGAAACGCCGGGGGAGGGTCGCATCAGCCCCCTTCCCCCTATCAGTCCAAGTTATACAAAACGGTGAATCAGGGCGATGGTTAAGACGGACAGCGAGCATAGGTACTTAAGCACACGTGCAACCCACATGCAGAAGGGATATTGCTATCAACCACATATTTCCTGAGCGTAACATTTCATGAATCCACACCTTTGCATTCCGATCTGAGGGTGCCAAAGCTCTCCTGTTATGTCTTCCGGTCATAATTCGGCCAGATGTTCCGGAGGCTAGACTCATTTCACAAGAAATAAAAAATTGCACGACATGCTGTCATTTTCACCGAAAGAGGCATATAAATAACTTGTCGCCGTGAATCACGAAAACTTATATGGTGCATGTGAGCATTTGGCGTGGCAGTGTTTTTGAGACATAATTATTTTTGGAGGTGCATTCGCATTGCCCTCCCATTAGACTGTCGTTAGTGAACGGGGACAAGCAATGAAGCTTATTTTCTACAACAAATCCGATCGACTTAACCTACAATGGCCATTTTTCTTGGTCGATTCTAGACCACTGCCTGGCGCGAAATCTGAGTTAACCGCATGGCCATTGATTAGCGAAATGCACTTATAACATATATATATATATATATATATATATATATATATATAAACGTGCGTAAAGGATATTGTTATCTGTAGATGGATGTGTTCTGTAGTCATCTACAGAGCACAGGACCACCCAGATGGAAAAATCCATTCTTATCCATTCTTATAAGAAGAGAGATCTTATAAGAATCCATTCTTATAAGAAGTCGGCAACCGAATCTTAACCTATGGAGATCATCATAGCCGATTATGCGAGCGTGATACGCGCCTTTATGTGTCATGTGTGCTAGCTTACCATTGTTTACACGTGTAAGTGATGCCTGACGCGTGATGTGCGATACCTGTTCAATTGAAATCGCTTGAATGCATAATTGATGGGCGATGTGCGATGCCTGTTTACTTCAACTTGTTTGCAAGTTTGAATGAAGCTTAACGCGTGATGCCCGTTTGCTTAAATTCGTTTGAATGCACTCGTATACTGGCGCATTATAATTCTTAGATAAGCATTGTATCGTGGCAATGGCTGACAGTCGCCCTCTTTCTAATGCCCTGAATGTTGGTGTCTTGTAAAAACTATGGCTTGCTGTTTTAAAAAAGAACAACTGAAAAGTCGAGTAGGATCATCGGCAGGGAATTTTGAATTTACTTCTGCCACTGTCTAGATAAAGGCATCTTGCCGAAATACCAACCTAGCTATATCTCTATTCTCCTGGTTTGGTCTCCGAGCAATTAGGTTAATACTACAGTTGTCTTGTTTATGTGAACGATGCTCCTCGCTAATGCACTCAACAACTTACGAAATTTTGCTCGTGCTTGTTCTTACATGGATCTTATGCCTACATGTATCAGTTTTGGAGTGCCGATTACGCGGAAATGATACGTCTGTCCCCATAGCCCTTGGGTGGGAGGGGCGGGGCACCGGCCCAAGTACATCTCCTGTGTGCGCTACTGGAGGTACCAGAGCGGTGCATGCGACCCCTGAACGACCAGGGTATCCTAGTAGTTTTCCAGTCCCCCTAGTGTCCATAGTTTGAAGGGCAACAGAGGTCTAATTAGTTGCAAGGGCCCTTAAATACCAGTGTACTCCTGGCGACCAATAAATCCCGACTGTCCGGGCAGGGGGGGGGGGGTCCACGAGTTTACCAGAGGGGATTCCTGGACTGCTAGACGCTGCTACGGTACTGTTAGAAGTTGCGTTTGGCAATATTTTTTGCTTTTCTCATTCTGTGTGGCCATTTTTGGACTTCACGTTTCCAAAAAGAGCTCCTCCCAGGGTTTTCTGGACCCCTCGCCCCTCTCTCCCTCCCTACGTCCCCCCCCCCTTCCCCTTCAACAGCCAGACCCCAATAGAGTTTTCAGCAAAGGCCTGAGGCCCCACGCATTACCCCGATCGGGGCTGAAGGACGTTACCGTCCCCTTTCAGATTTCCAATCGGTTATTATTAATGCACATGATACATTGGCCCCTCTCTTACGCCGAAGGCCCTCTGACCGGGATTGTTGACCCTGGATCAACGCGGGGCCAATCACCGGCCCAAAAAGGTCCCAAGCGTAGCGGGTTTAATAAATAGCACAGGAATCCCAGTTCGAAGCATTTGGGCCCAAGAGAAAACGGGCAGAGGGATCCTGTCCAGTGCTGGTTCCTGACTGACACGAGGCTCTTCCATGAGGCGCCTGTCAAGAAGGAGGAGGAGGGTGGGGGGGGGGGACTCCGATCCAGCACGAGCGAGATCCCGTGATGTCCGACATGTCCGGATGTCCCGTCCGCCGGGATGTGTACCGCGGCGAACCGAGTGAAACCGAGCCAGAGGCCTCGGGCTCTGACGCGAAGGTGGCGGCGTGCCCGACTGAGCTGGCGGTGTTGCGACCGCGGACGGGATTCCCCACGCACAAGCCTCGCGCGCGTGTGGCGAGGTTCCGTTCTCTGGCGAGGGACGGTGCGCGCGTGAATGCATTCTTTATTTGGCGGCCGGGCTGCCTCGTCCGCCGGCCCGCCGCTGGCGTAGCTGCCGGCCGGACCGTCGAGCTGGGTAGCCTTTGGCCTGGCCTGTGTGTCCGAGCTTTGCGCCCAACCGATGGCACATCATTATTCCAATATCTATACAGTGACTGAGCGGAAGCCTTGTCTGCAAATTTGGCGGGCGACGGTTTGTTTGTCGGGACGGGCTGTCATACCGATTGGGGCTTTACGTCTCACCGGCTGCTATCGCTATTTTGGGGCGGAACGCTCTATTATTTATTTATCAGACATAAGGTACGTGGGATGCGGCAGTGGTGGGGCCAGGACTCCATCCCAGGATATAAAAGTCCGGAGATGAGCACCCTAACCACTAATCAATATGCCACCGTCGCCCCTCTGCGGCGCAAACTGCACCCGTCTCGATAAACTCCAGACTGGTGTTGCTGGACCTCAAATTCTATACTTTGGAGGTTCTGAAGCATAAAAGGAAAAAAGCGCGTCAAGACTGATGAAATGGATGACGAATACAAGCTCACGATTCTCCCAATTCATTGAGCTTATATATCGCAAACCAGCTCAGTGACATACACTCGGCTCCGCTGTTCAGATGGCGAATCAAAAGTGCCTTTAAGCGTAGCACGTGCGTTGTGTTTTGTGTAATGTTTGGATGGCAGTTGAATACATTCGCAGTCAACATTTGCCTTTGTACTTTTTCTTTTCACTTGCAACCAGGAGTGCGGCTCCCTTTTCAGTTGCATGGGTTTTATTCCCCACCGTAACTTGAGTTGCACCCTGCAGATTTGTGAAGAAGTGAGCCAAATTCGGAGAGAAACCAGTTCGTTGGCATATTGACACGGTACTCTGCGTTGTATTTTCATCGCTCAGCCAACCGACTTATTATGGTAAACCACGCCCGTTTAAAACGTACCTGATTGAAGGGACAAATTGTTTGTAGGCTGGGCAATTGAAAGCGTCTCACCAGGAAGTAGTATCCAGATTCAGCTGATGAGACAGTCCCTCCCTCTCTTTGAGAGTAAGGGCATGTAGAATTCTGATTAGGTCCAATTTGCAGGGGCGTGCGAAAGAATTTGCAATTGGGAGGGGAGGGGAATCAGCCCTCAAAAAATCACGAACAATATATGTCAGCGCGCCAGGAGCTGGAGATCTTTATGCGCGCCTTCCTGGAGCAGATATAAAATCGGCCTACTTTATACATCAGTGATCAATTCCTTCAAAAAATGAGAAACATCACCAACACATACAGTAAATAGCGGAACCAAATACCACGGATAATTTTATCCACAGCCCACAATACCAAACAGCAGGCACCCGGCAAGTGCTTTCTACGATTACCGTACAGCTACTGCCGAGTAACCAGCTATTTCCGATGCCACGAACCAGGGATCAACATTTTGAATTATTTAATGCGCCTGCTGCCAAGGGCGTGCTGACGCGGCAAAGTTGGTGCGCTCAAACAAAACGCTGTCCATATCCATGCACAGCGTTTTAACTGGGCAGCACTGTACCGCATAACGTCACTCGTCGGGCTGAGGCGGGCTAAATCGGCTCCGATAGTCCTTTATCGGGCAATATCGGAACCATTAGGTGAAGGGTTGCGAGAAAGTGGGACAGTCTCCCATCCCGTGCATCTCACGCACGCTGGACTTTATGAACACTTGACTTTACGAACACTAGACGCCGCGAGCATGGATTTTATGGTTCTCCTCTGTCCATGGGTTTTCGGCAATTTCTGGACGTTACGAACGCTGGATGCCGCGATTCTGGACTTTTTGAACACTGGACTTTATGAACTCTGGCCGTTTTAATACGCATCCGTTTCAACTTAAGACCGGCAGGTTACGGGCTCACGAGAATATGTTGGCCTTTGCTATGTTTTGTTAACATGCACCTGGGTACCCAGCTGAATGCCCTGCGTTCGGGAGGTTAATATGACCAACTGAAGTCTAAAAATCTAGGGTAGAGGCACCAAGTTCATAGGATAGATTGAACTGTTCGTAAATGCACTTGTGTCGAAATTTGACGTTTCTTGGTCATGTCCTTGAGATTAAAAGGGTTAAACAAGATCAAAAACCATATTGATGTCTCAAATGACCCGGGCCTCCTCATGCAACCACCCTGAAGCAAGATACCTGTTCTGAGCAAAACGTGAATAAGATCAGTGACCTTATTTGACCTTTATAAGGTCAAGATGACCAAACATCTAAGAAGTTGCTGCTATTTTACCACTCTAATCAACATCAGGAATTACGCTAGGCGGTACGCGTCCTAAAAACAAGGTTTTGACCTTGGCCATTCTAGGTCAATGACCTACTCTGACCCTTAAGTCTATGAAACATGTCTATCGCGGTCCCCGTCAATCATAAATTCGAAATCAGCACCACAAACTTCCTTAAGAAACAAGCTCCCGTGCAAAAACGCCAACTAGTTTTTACCTCGTCCTGACCCTCATGCTGACACTGGGCCAATGTAATTGGCCGTATTCTAACTTAAACCGGTTTAGTTCCCGAGTAAACATTTTATGTAGGTGTGGTTTCGCTTAGCACTCTGTCGTTACAGCACATTGAACGATCCCTTAGAAATGCCCTTCGCTAAGAACCCCGGCCCGACTGACCTGCCATATAGGTCAGTGACCTTACAAGGTACATTTATTTTTCCATCAAAAGACCTCCTAGTTAATTCTCTACAGGCATGTAACGTTTGGCACGGCGACGCCACGCCATTCGCAAACCATTCTGGAAAAAACCTTCGGGGGGGGGGGGTCAGTTTGAGCCCACACCCGAGCGCACGTTAAAGCTGGCCTGAGACATTATGATGCTAAGAGGCAGAGACAGAAGGATGTCGTCCATGACTACCAGCGCCAGAGACTGGATGAACTAGGTCCAATGTCAGTCAACCGTGTTGCGAGCCCGGCTCGCTCCTCAGCTATATTCCCGATTCATGCAGCTTGACGCGTGGGTCCTCAGGCGTTCTGTTCTATTCTGTCAGACACTCTAGTGGCGACACCACACGTGGCCTCAGCACATCCGCTGGGCAGCGCTGTGCCCTCCAGCCTGCCGGCACGGCCGGCTATCGAACGCTCTTGACAACCCTGGGAATGCTGTTTGAACGCTTTATTGAACGCTATTGAAAGCTTTGAAAAGCATTTAGATTAGCTGGCCTTCGGACCTGCCATCCTTCGACCTTCGATCTTCCGACCTTCGAGCGACCTTCCGGTCGGTCCATTCGACACCAGCGCAACAATGAGGTCACGTCAGCGGGCAACAACGTCAATCCCCCACCAGCATCGCCGCCTCCAGCACTGCCAGATTCCACGCTTTCAGAGCCGCCATATTGCAGCCGACCGGCGATCCGCATTTCCGCCATTCAGCTCCGACGCTAGCCCGGCCATGGGAAACGCTAGTCGCGAACGCCTTACACCGCATCAGCTGGCTATGACGTCATTGTCGAAGTGCTTGATAGTGTAGAGATTGTACAGACGCGTTGACCACAGCAGTCATGTTAGGCTCAGCGATTGTATTTCCAGTTAAAGGTGCTGGATAAAACATATAATTGCTGAAAGAAAATGCTACCTGAACTGGCAGCCGGCGAAAATTTAAACGCTTTAAACTTGGTCAAGAACGGCAATATATTTTCACACACCTGACACTGTGTTTGATGTTCGCTGCTCACTTGACGTGCGCTTGAAAATGACAATTACCCCTTCCGGTACATCCTTGCCCAGCGTGGCAGCTTTGTTCGTCCGATTATCCTGCAACTTTATTTTTGTTGGGACTCACGCTGCCAAGCCCAAAGCATTATCAATTTGATTACGGCAGACATGGAAGTGACAGCATGGCATCTGACCAAGTCTATTTAGTGCATTGATTTTATTTATCACATCGTCATGAACCAGCACCGGTATTATATGCAGCCACCTATCGGCACCGCTGTCTCACGTCAGTGCCCGTTGCTCCTTGCTGCGTACACCAGGCGGGTTTTCAACAACCTCCCGCACACCCCCCTCTGGAGAAGTTCTACGCTGTGCCTGAGTGGCACGACTGAGAACAAACATTGGTATCCGTCAGCGATGACTTACCATCCCGCCACCGCCAATGGACCTCTCGCCGTTTGAGAAACAACGCCCCTGATTCCAGCAGTCAAAAGAAAGTGCGTCAAGTCTTGGGAGAAAATGTTCCAGGTACATTGCGGGGGCAGGCTCAGCCCTTTTTTCTTCCTGCCCCCCCCCCCCCATTCTCCTCTCCCCTTCCCCCCTCACCCCTACGTATTTTGCAAAACTGCATCCCTATAGCCATACCTTTATTCATAGCATGCCTATACAAGCACAAGCACAAAGCAATACGACTTTGGATTCTGTGACGTCATCGTACAGTCAGCTGGAAGCGTTAGCGATCTTCACTATCTTTGCATAATCATTGCCGGTGCAGAACTCGCACTTCCTGACATGAGCCCCATTGTTTAAAGCAAAACCCATGAAATATTAGTATCCATACATGCAAACGACATCTTTTGAGACCTCTAACACCTTCACTTGTCTTGATATGTAATATGATGACAACCAAAAGCGTTTTATCTCACGCCTGTCCACCGATCAGCAGGCCAAGTCTAAGGTGCAATGGGAAATATGAGAGGCGTCCGCCAGCGATGCTCGGCCTCCTACCTCGCCGCTGTTCCTCTCAGCAGCAGGAAGCTTCAGATAAATGCTTGACATGCGTCGCTCCAACGACATCCGTTTACCTCTTATGCTACAGGTCAAGTATCCACAAACAACAATCGTCCTAGGCCAGCATGTCTTTTTAACGTCATTACCTTACAAGGCTGACGATTACCTACGTTCTTCTAGCCAGTCAGCTTCTCATAACATGAACATAACCAGCAGCGGCCCACAGCCTTGCACCGGCCCCAACGCCTTTCCGCATGGCGAGAAATCGAACCCATCTGTCCCAAACGGCAGGGCGCTTTTAAAACGCTGCGTAGCAAGCTGATCGCCATCGTCGCAAGATGCCTCGGCCAGCCACGGCTTTATAACTAGACATAGGCCTAGTTATTCGGCATTTTATACTGCTTAGTGTGTGAAGTGAATATTTCCTGAGAAAAATATGTGAAAAGCGCGGAACTGAGGGGCTTGGGAAAAGCACCGTGCCACCACTGATTTGTGGCGTCAGCACTGATATGGTGTAGTCTGTAGCATGTTTCTGCTACCTGCTTGAAACTATCCTGATTAAAGCTACTATGTTTGGCAGCATATTATGGCTTAACCTGCTCATACAGCGAAACGCAACGTTTCAATATGTACTCTACACATGCTCACGCAGCTAGCGTTAGCAAGTACAGACCAATACTAAGCTTTGAGTTTCGTCTAGCTGGGATGATCTACTGTAATATGGTCCGGTTTGTTGACATTTGTTTTCATCTTGGCAATTGTGTCACCAGTTTGTTTGCAAAATGGCAGTCTGTCACCGATCATGTCCGGCAAATCAGAAGCTTTTCACCCCTGTGCACTACTTTCATGGTGGTGAGCTGGGAGTCAAATGAGGTGTCTCCCGCAGGTTCCGCTGCTTCAAATAAAAATCCCGGACTATTTGGGGGAATTTCAAGAAAACGAGAATGACTGGTAAAATCGTAGAATCTGATGAAATAATGAAATAATACGTGAAGAGTGCAAAAAGGGAAATACCCCTGTTAAGGAAGTGCTTTCTGGCAGTATTCGTACGCCTCTGTATCTGTTTCGTCTTGAAATGTTAGTAGCATAGAAGAGCGCATGTCGATATTAAAGCTACGTTATTGCTAACAGTATTCATGTATATCACGCACTGCTGTGTCGCTTAACCATTATACCAAAGTAACGGCCTTGTGTAGATTCCTCTTTCAGCATATTTACCAAGCTGGCCGTTACTTTGACAACCGGTCCTTTTGTCCTCCCAAACAGCCTGTGCTGCCATCTGTCCAGCGGGCTATTTCATGCCAAGTTTTCATCGGCCATCAGGACTCCACTCGTGATGTTTACCGCGGAGCCTTCCTTCAGCTGCAGATATGCCGACGACGCTCAAGTGTTCAGCGATGGCGCGATTTGAAGTCGCTTTCGCGCGCGGCTTCCGGTTCCGGTGGAGGCGGGCGGCACGCGCGCAATTTGGCTGGCGCCCGCCAAAGCGGGTGGGCGAGCGTGAGCATCCCGCATTGAAGCGCCTGCTGGCGACGTCCCTGGTCAGCAGAAGAGAACGCTTCCGGCTCCGGAGGTGGAGTTTTTCCGGTGGAGGAGACGGTGCTGCGTCGCCGGGTCCGCATCTTCTGGAAAACGGGTTCCGATGGCTGGGCGCGTTCAGCAGCGCTGAAAACGGCCTCATCGGCAGTCGACCTGTTTCGCTTCGTGAGGTTAGCACCGGAAGGCGTGTTCTCGCCCGGGGCTGTTAAACCGTATCAGAGAGAACAACACCGGCACTGTTTTAGCTCCTATGGCTGCTCACTGCGTCGTCTCCAAGGCGAGGGGCAGGCGGTCGTGCTATCCCGAGTCCGAGAGGTTGGCAGAAAGCAGATATGCGCCTAGATCGCAGACATGGGTCCCAGACGAAAGAACTGGGTCATCGATACCGGACGGGGCCACTGAGTCATTGATACCGGACGGGACCACTAGGTTATTGATACCGGACCGAGCCACTGGGTCATCGATGCCGGACGGAGCCACTGGGTCATTGATACCGGACGGAGCCACTGGGTCATTGATACCAGACGGGACCACTGGGTCATTGATACCGGACCGACCCACTGGGTCATTGATACCGGACGGGACCACTAGGTTATTGATACCGGACCGAGCCACTGGGTCATTGATACCGGACGGGACCACTGGGACATTGATACCGGACGGGACCACTAGGTTAATGATACCGGACCGAGCCACTGGGTCATCGATACCGGACGGGACCACTGGGTCATCGATACCGGACGGAGCCACTGGGTCATTGATACCGGACCGAGCCACTGGGTCATTGATACCGGGCGGAGCCACTGGGTCATTGATACCGGACGGGACCACTGGGTCATTGATACCGGACCGAGCCACTGGGTCATTGATACCGGACGGGACCACTAGGTTATTGATACCGGACCGAGTCACTGGGTCATTGATACCGGACGGGACCACTGGGACATTGATACCGGACGGAGCCACTGGGTTATTGATACCGGACCGAGCCACTGGGTCATTGTTACCGGACGGAGCCACTGGGTCATGGATACCGGACGGGACCACTAGGCCATGGATATCGGACGGGACCACTAGGCCATGGATATCGGACAGGACCACAGGGTCATTGCAACCAGATCATCTGGGACGTGGGATCGATTATGAAAGCTTGTGGAAGAGGTCTCCTGGGTTCCAGGATCGTTTTGGGAATTTTATCAAAAGACCTTTGCGTTGGAACTTTTTCCAAAAACTTGGTGGTATCAAGCTATGTCTCCGTCCTACATCGGCACAATGTCTGGCATTAAACGGCTCTCGGCCCTCTATTGTGCTGCGATAAAGACAGAAAAAGCAAGGGTAAACCACTCTACGGCTCCGTCCGTTTTGGAAATGAACTAGGCCGTCAGTGTGGCGCTAAGACTGAACAATTATCAAGCCCTTCTGGCGCTGGTAACATATCTGCCTTTGCCTTAGAAAAGTACTATGAACGTTCTTCGGCGGCGAACAAATGAGAAGGGTTGAAGGAAGTATTCCACATTTGTATATAGTTTTCAAATAAAACAGCCATGTCGAAGATCATTCAGTGAAGTTCACAGCCCTGCCCTTGTTAAGATCTAAACTCCTTCAGATTCTAAGCCACTCGCCCGCAAATATTTACAGGCTTTTTCAATATGACCCAGGCATCTATGACGCCATAAAAACGTCATTGAAATCCTGCCCTCCCATTGGCCATTAACTTGGCTTTCGGGAGCTAGTTATGGTAGACCATTCATCTATCCGCGCACTGTCCCCGTATGACAGAAAACCGACTATCCGATGTCTGCCGGACTCCATTCAACGACAAACCGACCCTCAGACGTCTGCCGGCCCCCATCACTCAAACCAAAGAAGAGCTGATCTTCAGACGTCTGCCGGCCCCACCAGACAGCAAACGACGAACCGATCCTCAGGCGTCTGCCGGCCCCCACCAGACAGCAAACGGCGAACCGATCCTCAGACGTCTGCCGGCCCCACCAGACAGCAAACGACGAACCGATCCTCAGGCGTCTGCCGGCCCCCACCAGACAACAAACGGCGAACCGATCCTCAGGCGTCTGCCGGCCCCACCAGACAGCAAACGACGAACCCATCCTCAGGCGTCTGCCGGCCCCCACCACTCAAACCAACGACGAGCTGATCCTCAGACGTCTGCCGGCCCCACCAGACAGCAAACGACGAACCGATCCTCAGACGTCTGCCGGGTCCAACAGACAGCAAACGACGAACCGATCCTCAGGCGTCTGCCGGCCCCCACCAGACAGCAGACGACGAACCCATCCTCAGGCGTCTGCCGGCCCCCACCAGACAGCAAACGACGAACTGATCTTTATACGTCTGCCGCCCCCTCCCCCTCCTCCTCCCCCTCCCACTCCCATCAGACAGCAAACGGACCCCCGACTTCGCAGAATCCATCTGCCCAAGACTGCCGGCCAACGGTAAAACCCCATATGCTCATTTCTGGCCATTTTGCATTTCTCACGGCATTTGATTCGTCTCCTCACGCTGAATTCGGGTATTTAAACCAATAGTTGAAATTCGCATACACTTTTAGCCAAAAGAAAGGACTACAAACTTGTGAAAATTTCAACTGATGATTTTATCACCAAATTCAGCTTGAATAGACGAATCAGGCGACATAAAAACAAAAACCGGCAAAAAAATTAAGATCTGGGGTTTTACCTCCGGGCGGCTGAAGAAAACCCGGCAAATTTAACCAGAAGTGCATTTTCGCCGGGTTTGCGTCCTCATTTGTCGCGCAATTGGCTTTGTTGCCACCCTGTGCTCAACTGAGCACTGAGGGTGCATGAATGCACCCTTCTCGTGGCCGCCGGTGAAGGGTGCTCAGATCAGGTTCTACACTGGCGTCGCGGCATGGGAATAACTTTACTGCTAAATGAGGATGTGACTGCATCTCCAACATCTTAGAAGATAATAATTAGGCTCATGGCGTTTCATGGAAAGACTGGATAAATCTGGTTCTTGCATGCCCGACCGTGTTTTCACGGCTCCCTCCGGCGTTAGGGGCTCTTTTTTGAGGATCATAAGATACGCTAATGGAGGTGATCAACGGCTAGATCAGTACATGAACAACAGGTTGTGTTCTGTAGTCGAACTGGCAAGCATCAAATACTTTTCAGTCGGACTTCGCTAGTAAGATGGGTTGGTTAAAAATCCCCATTGTCGTATCCGTTCTTCTGTCAAATGTTTCCAAAAACGATGCTTTTCTTGTTTTCAGTGTAACGCACGCCCAGGGTATATGCTTCTTAACGGCTATGTTTGACAGAACTTACCTTACTGAAGTATGACGATCTAAAATGACTATGTTAACTTTCCATATTAAAAGAATATTAGGCATCCAAATATTAGAACACTAGACATCCAAACCAGGACGAGAGCGCTAGACATTCGAACATCGGAACACTAGACATCTTAACATTAGGGCACAAGGCATTAAAATATTAGAACGTTAGATATCCAAACATTAGAGCATTATACATTCAAGCATTACAGCGCACGACATCCGAGTCAATAGCAAAGAAACACTCCTAGAAATATTTATGGCCTGGGAAGTTGTTTGCCTACAATATGACGGGAGTTAGTGAGCTTTGCTCGCTTGTTTCAGCATGTCATCTTTGCCATGGCAAGCCTCTGTTTTGGTTAGTGCGAGGCTGGCGAAGGCAGGCCACGATACGGCCACGGCCACCCATGAAAATATGCGCGCAGGGTGGCTTCTGGGCATCCTCTTCGCTAGTAAAGGTAATATCAACCCATGATCTTAACAACTATGAAAAGTTAGAAACACAAAAGGTAAAAGTGGGTGGAGACTGCTGTGGAATTTTGATGGAAAGCGTATTGATCATAAGTTGGTAAAGTGCACTCAAACCGGCAGAAATTGCAGTTTTTACAAATTCTGTTTCTTTTTTATTTAACGTCATGTTTTGTCAAGCAGGCTCCTCATTTTGGTGAAATATGCGCCACAGCAAGCAGCGCTGGCAGGGGGATATAATTTGCAGCTAACGAAACTATGAAATCCAGCATTTTATCTAAAACAACGTTTTACCGTTGATTATGCGTAGTTCATGGCCAAGTTCTATGCACATTCTGCCTGCGCATGTCACTTAAAGGTTCATGACAGCAATGCTTTCAACAATTTTGCACGTTTTAAAGCATGTACTTGGTCTTTGTTTAACGTTGAGAAAATAGTACGCTCAGTATTTTGTTATGAAGATCAGTGTCTCTGGGGTTCGAATTTTCCTCCTTATTCACATATGAGAAGTGTTACGCAAGAGTATCAAGCCCCAGCGTCTGATTGGATATTTCTATTTCGAGCATGTTATGAGCTAGTGAATGTGCATTTTGTTTTATATGGTCATTTCGGATCTGTCGAAACGTTCCTGATCTTTGCTGGGCATTATTCATGTTTTCCATGTTTACGTTTGTTCGTTCCGCCGAGCCAGTCCACCCTGAGTTAACTGTTGAGCGACTGGTTTATTGGTTTATTTTGGACAACCTGTCCGGTTCAAAGTTAGGCAGTGACTCCAGCCACACTGTCCTAAGGCATGCTCTCTCAGTGCACGTACTATCCCATCTGGTCCCATGGATGCCCCAGTGAAACTGGCATTTTATCTCTAATCAGCCGTCCAGACCTATTTGGTAGCATTCTTACATTAAGCACGTGAGTTCGGGCGCCTTCAGTACTCGCGCCGAATTCCGTGAGGTCTCTAACACCTTCACTACGTTATGAACCACGGAGGCGCGATATGGTTGTCCGTTATAAAGAACTGAGGCATCATATGGTTGTCCATTATGAAGCACGGAGGCATCATGTGACTGTCCGTTGCTCAGCACTAGGGGTCATCATTCCCACCGCCCGAAGATCGGATATGCGATCATTTTCATCGTCAGGTGTGGAAACCATCGGGCTGTCTTCACGTTCCACACATTCCGGCGTCACTACACCGGCCGACAGACCCGGTTGGCGGCCATGCCATTCCACGGTCAGGTGGCCCATTGGATGCCATCTGCCACCGGCTCACTTCAGTTCTGCCACCGGCTGACTGCTATGCTCAGTTTCACGGTGCTCTCAGGTTCACCTGGGTGCCGGTTCGTTTGTGAATGGAGTTCAGCCACTGCAATTAGTTTCAAGTTCCAGCCTCCGGTGTGTGGCGACGCCCACGTGCGTTGTCCTGTCGCCGTGCTGTCGGCTGTGATGAGGGATCTCGCGCCTCGTGTGATGAGCTGTTGGAGTTGGGTGGCCTCCTTGCCAGAATTCATTATTTCCTTCATCACATCACCCCTGTCGGAATCACACATTCACATCACAAACGTTGGATTCCTTAATGTAAAGCTTTCTTAAGTTTCGCTTGACGTTACGCTACATATTTTCTGAATACTTTATTTATTCTTTATATTATTTATATTGGTTTATAATGATAATATGTTTTACTTTATAATTTATTAGATAACAAATACTAAATTAACTTTTACTAAATAATACATTATTTATAATCTACTTTTACCACTTAATGTACGAAATTTGCGTTAAATTTATCGATTTATTTAACACGTTAACCATTTAATGAACCTTTTTGAACCTTGCGAGTCACCTCGTGACGAATGAGGGGCAGACAATTGGATTTGCTCAGGTTCCTTATAGCATTGATTTTCCTCAGAACATCACAACTTTTAACAGGGACAGTCAACTGCCGCACCGCACCTGAGCTCAGCAACAATCGCTCGTAGTCATGCCCTCGCTCGCCATCATTTCCCACGTATTGCATCATATCCAATAGCAGTTTCTGCAAACCGCGATGCTATTCGAAGTCGCAGTGGTCACTAGGGTGCCCTCCAAACAGCATCTGGAGCGGTGCGTCATCATTGAAGGCCTCCTGGGGCGGCGGCCATGGCGCGTGCCCGGGCCCCGCAAGGCGTCACTCAGAGGACGCGTCTGGTAACGTCCCCAGGCGGGTCGCATGGCAAGCCACGTGGCAAAGCGCACGTTCTCTCGACACCGCGGCGACTGTCAGGGTGGTTCAGTGGCGAGCTGCGTGCTTCGCAATGCGGCGGCCAGGGCACTGGCGGTGCGAGAGTTTGAGGTGTTTTAATTCAGATGGGGCGTAAAGAGGGCCTAATGACCAAATGGTCACCGGCGTTTGGCCTCCACGATGAGTGCTTGAGTTTGAACCGCGGTTGCGCGATGATCCCTGACGGTTATCGTGACCTCCAGAGTACTGCACGGATTGGTAAAATCCGCGGATTGTGGATGTGTGATTGTGGATGTGTGTAGGCTGGATTCGACCGGAAAAGAAATTTCCACGAACACAGGGATGAGGACCGGACCGGGCTTACAAATTTGCCGATTCATACGGATTTAATGTATCGAAAACCATGCAAGTTAAGTGCATTTGCGAGGAGCGTTACGTGTATAGATAAGACAGTACGAATAGCCTTATTTCTCACAGAACAACTAGAAGGATGGAGATGTAATTGGATTGATACCGCAGCTGCAAACCCTTATCAAAGCGATGGCCAGTGATGAATTCAAAATTGCCTGCCGATCCTAGTCGATGACTACTCTTGAGATCGCCTGCACTAAGACTGCACAAGTTCGCGAGCGTCAGGCTTAAAACAGCCTTGGGAAGGGAAGGCTGTGAATTGCACTCAAAAGATCTCTAAAATGGCTGGTCGCAGTCTGGCCGGCTGAAGTCTGTGAAATGGCAGTTAAAGATTGATATCGATGCACGCATTAATCTGTAAAAAGCAGATCGGTGGGCTGGTTGGATCTGGTCCAGCCGAATCGGGCCGGACCAGATCCTGAAAATAAACTCCGCGAAATGCTCTGATGACCACCATAGTCGCTGGTGCTCAATGAAAGGTGCGGCAGGACCCGCGCTGGCTTTCCTGGAAACAATCAGCAACAGTCAGCACGGGCCTGTCAATGGCCGCAATGGCACAGGGAGGCGTGGCTGCACCGGGCCCAGCGGGCGACAGGCGGAGGGCGTACAGACAACGTGCTCTACCGACGTCGGTACGACAAGGAGTGGACGTAAATACAGACGTCAGAACAAGCTCCGCCAAGGTCAGCGCGACAACATGTAAAGGAAGCATTGTCACTTAAAAAACCACGTCGAACTCACTGCGGCCACCACGTACGGCTGATGCAGAGTTTCGCGTTGGTGTGCATTCGAAAGGCGTAATGAGCGGTTGCCAAGCGTCAATAGGGTTTGATCAACTATCATTCTAGCTGTTGTATTTTCTGCTTTTTTGCTGCGTGTCGGGCCCTGGATCACGCATATTTGGTTTGGAGAGAAGATGTTGGAGGAACATTATCTTGAGAAATTGTAATCAATAATGGTTTGGAGATATGTATGAACTTGCAGTTTTTGCCATCCGTCTTATAGTGCACTGCAATAAGAATATTTGTATTCCCTTCCTCTCAGCCTTCAAGCGCTCAGAGATGACGTTCGAGCTCTTAACCAACACGATGCTTGGCGCATGCGGTATCTGCTCTGGCCTGGCCTGGCCTGTCGTCCGCCTACATCTGCCCCGGTCCGGAATCACAAGCGAAAGGGTGCCGGTCAGCGACAGCAAAAGCCGGAAGGCAGCGGATAAAAAAAACTAGATAACAGCGCGCTCCGAAGAAATTCAGATTTTTCACCACACCACATGGAAACGTGGCTTCAGGAGGCCTGAGAATATACCAGAACATACCAGAACATGCCAGAACATACCAGAACATACCAGAAAGACAGTACGGGCTCTGTAGCTGCTGTTTCCGCTGTGTCCCCAGCCCCCTGTCCCCCCCCCCCAAGTTTTTTTTCCCTGTCTGGAGCACCCACGCGTTAATAAATAAACACACTAAAAACCAACTTGCGCGTCTTACGTCTGACTTTACGGCTCTGAAGTGAAAACAGTGGCATGCTTTCTGGTACTTTGCGGGTAGGCTCTAACTCCACTTCTCCCTCCCTTACCACTTCGCTCTTATGCTGATCCGGTGCCACGATCTTGGAAACGTAATAAGCTAGTATAGGATATCTCAAAGCTTAGATATTTTGTTTTCCTGCTGTAAACCCCACACAAACGCTATAACTGGCCTGCGTAGGTTGTTGTAAACACTAGATGACAATTATATGAAATTGACGTCTAGCCCTCTCAGGGAAGTAGAACACCGGGCTTTTGCGTCCTAGATGTCCCGAGGTACCAGGAGTACGTGGAATAGCATTGTGTATAAAATTGCATCTCATTTTGGTTTGGTTTGGATAAGAGCCCTTTCGGCCAGTAATGACCAACGCAGGACGACAAGATGAAGGGAAGGCGATAATGACGGAACAATTACGTGCTCCGGTGTCCGCCGAAGCCTCAGACAGTCCCGCAGCAGGCGGCACTTAAGCCCACTCATGGCTAGGACAGGTAGCTTACTCCGCACGAAAGCGGCGTCGCGGGGATGCAGAAAGAACGGGGGGGGGGGGGGGGCTTGCCTCTCGTTTTTGGTTTGTTGGATTAGAGCCCTTTTGATCAGAAATGATCATTTCAGGGCTATGGGACAAGGAAAATGATTCACAGTGCGGCAGACTTGCATGCGCCTGGGGTTACACCGGGCCTATGCCCGCGCATGCGCGCTGGGTACCCGGTCGGGATCCCCCTGCCCACGGGGCTCTCGGCCCACTCGTGGCTGACGCATGCAGCCTGCCCCGGACAAGCGGGGTGTCGCGAGGATGCAGGATGATGCAAGATAGAGCGTAAGAGGGACGGATCCTTGCCTCTCTACGAGAAGTCTTATTCGGACAGCGGTGCGTCGACATAGAATTGATGTTTTAGGGCCGAGCCGACGTCATTTCTGGACTGTTCCCGCAACGATCTCACACGCACACACGCATGGGCATTGTAAAATACCACTAGGCATGTTCATTTTATGCTGCCGTCCTTTGTCATGCGCTTTCCCGCATTTGAGGCTACATTGGTAAATCCAGCCCTTAGACGTGCAGCGCCGTCGCGCGGCAGAAGGTAAATCGACGACTGTCAGCGATTCTCGACAGATGGCAGGACATCCGGAGTTGTTCGCCGACCCCCGCTGAGATTGGCGGCGTTGGCGCCAAATAACAGCAAACCGTCTGGTCTAGGATGGCACCAGCTTCTGCCAAGTCGGTGGGGCGTCAACACAGCGGAGATTTGCGACACAGGGGGGGGGGGGGGGGGGAGAGGAAGGTGGGCCAACTCCCGGACAGCTGGCTCCCCGGGAGGGAGGGCGGGCGGGCGATCTGGTTGGCCGAGCGTTCTGGCCGTGTCCACCCGGGACACGCCTTCCCGACAGTGGCGACGGGCCACCTGACGCAGTCATGCTCGGAAGGCTCGGAGCCCCGCCGCGCAGGAAGCCGAAGACGAAATGGACTGGATCGATCGAGCGGACGGGTTTTACGATCCGTTCCAGTCTACCGGAAAGGCTGTGAATGGGATTCACAAATTTGTTGGACGTGTGAGTCGGGTTTGGAATTGGACTTTCATGAACTTGTGGCTTCCGGCTAAAGAAGGAGTTGAAGCCCCCCCCCCCCTCCCCCCTCCTCCATCTGAGTAGGGAACTACACTCTGCTTATTGAAGACATTGAAGACAAGGCTATTGTATCTGAATCCACATGTATAACAGCATGCAATCATATTCCAGTCAATGTCCGAATAATCAGCTTGCAACATCTTTGCGAAATAGTGAAGTATTATCCTACCGCATGTTCATTGTCTACATAATAGACATCATTACTCACCATCGGTACCACACCAGATCAATCGTCAGTGGCCAGGCAGATCTTGCAAAATGAGTGGGGAAAATACTACTTGAAAGTAAGAGATGAGTTGGTAAAATACTTCTTGATGTTAAAAAATACAGCGCAAATGGGAACGCTTGTCCCTCTTTTTCGCATGAACAAATCGAACCCGTGATCAAATGTGGAGGTAAAGAGGGCAAAGTTGGTGGAAAAAGCATATTTGCCGTAAATTTGGGTTCCCTCCAAAGCATAATTTTCACACTTAACCATAAGTTTGCATTTGGCTTCACCTATGAAAGTGAAACATCGTCGATAAAACGGATGAGCTCTGCTGAAAGTTCACAGGCCACCTGCTTCAATTAAACAACACAACTGACATTGTTCCGGGTCGAAGTTATGACCATCGTCCCCAGGTGAACAGGGTGTTGTCTGTCACAGACCGAGTTCAAAACATCTTACGTGTCACCTCGGATCACTCAAAGGTGACTTACATCATACAATGATGGCATCATCTTACCACAGTTAACGAATACAACACTTCATATACGAATCGCATTGTGAACTTTAGAAGAATAACTCCACGCGGAAGCCTTGACCTGCGTCGTTTGCAGTTACATCACCTAGGTACCCACCGTGCAAGGAGCGACTGCAAAGTTTAGTGCTGGAGCGAGTTAAGGCTTCCTGGTAGGCATAGCAAATCGAATAAACTCACTTAAAACGTTTGAAAGTGACTCAAACAGCTCCCACTTGGCGCATCGGCTGTTTTTGTTGCCAGCTAGCTCAACTTGTCCTGCTTATTTTGCTGCCTTGAATTGGCATTTCCCCATTTGCGTTTGACCTGTAGAGATACCTGGTTGGGAAACGTGGTGGCTGTATTGACTTGACATATTGGCATATTGGCGCATGCATGACATATTGGCGTCAGTGATCAGTGTATCGCTGCACCTCTAGGTGGATATTACACGATCTCTTGTCGTGATCTCATATGACGTCACTTAGTATAGCTGAACCTGAGTAGGACTTGAGCCGGTGTACAAACCGACTCGAATCAGGAATGAAAACTACAATTTTCTACATACTTAGATTATCACACCGGCCCTCACCAACATCACGTATTGTGTGACCTAACCGGACGTTAAAACCACATTTCACAATGCACGACACCCCGTCGTGGATTTTGAAAGTTGGGTGTAACAAACATGAACCGTTCTATCCCTTTATTAACCTTTGGGCCCAACCGCTGTCCGTCACATCCCTCACTGAACCAGACGGAGGCGGTTTTATCCGTCTTTTTAAGCGTTCAAACAGGGCACACATAAAACGTAACTGGTCGAGAAAGACACTAAGGACGCTAGTATCGGCTGCAGTATTGGTTTTTATATCCTTGGAGTGTAGAACTATGCTGCAGAGACTATCAACTACCAGGATTCAAGAAGATTTTCCGGAATGGTTTCCACACGGCGTGGCGCAGCCGCGCTAAATTTTGCATTCATGTAGACAAGTGATTAGTGGATCGTTTGGTATCAAAAACTTAAATATACCTTGGTCGCTGACCTATGGCAGGTCAAAGTCAGGCCATGGACTCAGTGAAGTTAATTTTAATGGAATCATTCAATCTGATGCAAAAACGGAGTGTTAGCCGAAGTCATACATCTCTGAGACACATTTTCAACAATTTAATGAACAAGTTCCATTGATCTAGGCTCAGGTATGAAGGTCAGAACAGGGTCAAAATCAACCTGCTTTATTACTTTAGAGCTTGCTGCATTGAGTGGCTTCTGGTACTAATTTCGAATAAATGGATGACAGGAACGATGTTATGCATCTTCCATGGACTTTTAAAGGTCACGATAGGTCAGTGACATAACATGACCCAGGCCAACGCTTTTTAAAGCATACTACCAAGTGTAATCTTTGTC
The DNA here is from genome assembly GCF_011947565.3 of Pollicipes pollicipes. NCBI lineage: Eukaryota > Metazoa > Arthropoda > Thecostraca > Pollicipedomorpha > Pollicipedidae > Pollicipes > Pollicipes pollicipes. The sequence goes on along the minus strand of NW_023596805.1, from coordinate 21,585,645 downwards.
ACTTATTCAAATGCAAAACTCAACGTAGTCTCGTATGATTTCGGTCACCATGATCTTCGAAAGGTAAAACAAGGTCAACGACCTTAAGCGAACATGTGGCCTTTTGCTTAGAACAGGTATCTAGGTTTTGGGGACATTTTCAACACCAACCCAAAGTTTGACCTTGTTTGAACTTATTTGACCCGAAGGTCACGATCGAGGAATTTTAAACTTTGACCTAAATAAGTTCAAGTACAGGCCATCACACTGTGCGTTTGATGTCTCTAGCTCTCTTAGTTTCTGATATTTCAGGGGGGGGGGGGGGCAAATTGGCCTCCACTCGAGCGAAAGGTGTCCAGGCGACCACCCCGGCGCTGTTAAGAAGTGATTTAGTTGCACAGTGGTCACGGGATCGTAGTTGCGAAGCTATGCAATGGGTAAATAGTCGATAGTAGGACGGCCGTTGCCATGAAATCCGGGCCGCATCAAGCGATTCCTTCCATTCTTGTCTCTCGTATTTGAAGTCACTTGATCACACAAGAATTAAAAAGCGTTGAACGCGTTTGTGACACGTTATCAGGTATTTTGGCTCAAAGGTTTTGAATTTTTAGTCCCAGCAGTCTCGTGTTGCGTTGTTGTAAAGGTTAGCAAAATTGAGCAGACCATTTAATATACGTTACTGATTTATGTTCCCAGAAACACTTATGTTTTAACGTGTTGCGAACGAAAGCTCATGCCTTGAACTACTTATAAAAATTATCGCAAAAATGGTGGCTTTCATCGCGTAAAAACTGCTACCTAAGCGCTTTAAGATGATGCCAATACAACATTAAATTTTCTGCGACATCACCGGGGTGTCGTAGACCGTACGCTGGCGCAGATGAAGAAGTTTTGTGTCGTTCATGGGTGGGTTCTCAACACATATCGAGTCATCAAATCATCAAACGATCAAAAGGTGTCTACATTTGTTTGTAAGAAATGAGACCCAAACACTGCATTTCAGACAAAACAGTCCGGGATATGTTGTTTTTGACGCGAGTGGACTCACAACATTATGAATATGCGCGATAAGCATGCCTGAACGTCCTGAACGTCCTGGACATTGTGAACTGTTGATGCTATGAACTATGGACATTATGAACTGTGGACGTTGTGAAATGTAGTCATTATGAACGCCCGCATCGTTGCGCTTGAAGTTATATAGCAGAAGCGCGACACGCTTGATGAGCGACGCATCAGGTAGCAGGGGTCATAACTCTGCACCAGATGCAGACCTGTCTCGCGAAACGACTGGCCGGAGCTGGGCCCTGGCCCATTCCCAGCGCTGATGCTGGGCCCTGGCCCCATTCCCAGCGCTGGTTGCTGGGCCCTGCGGCCATTCCCAGCAACGGTGCTGGAACCCGGTTTAATCGTAACAGCGATATCCTGATGTGATTCGAGGCATACTAATTTGCGCTGATTAAAACGCAAACAACGGAAGAATATTGGAGTCCGCGCGCAGTGCTTAGTCCGCAACATGCCATTGTTTTTGCACACATGAAACCACCACCGTTCTCTTACGCCTACTAACACGCAGCGCCTGCGACGGACGCGGCTGTGCAGGAGCCGTGCGCGGAAGGCCCGCCGCGCCCAGGCCGCTCCAGGCTGTTGACAGACCCGCCTTATGAGCACGCGAGACAGCCACGGGTGCGCGCTGGCTCGATTGTTTGACAAAAGTCATGTCCGGCAACCGCGCTCGGCTCGTCGCGCTCGGTAACCGTAGCTCGGCTCGGTGTCGCAGCTTCGGCTCGTCGCGCTCGGTACCAGCAGCTTGGCTCGGTGCGGCAGCTCGGCCCGGCGTGCGCGGTGTCGCAGCTCGGTGCGCCGCGCTGGGTGCGGCAGCTCGACTCGGTGCGGCAGCTCGGCTCGTCGCGCTCGGTGTCGCAGCTCGTTGCGGCGCGCTCGGTACCGCAGCTCGGCTCGGTGTCGCAGCTCGGCTCGTCGCGCTCGGTACCGCAGCTCGACTCGGTGCGGCAGCTCGGTGAGGCGCGCCGGGTGCGGCAGCTCGGTGAGGCGCGTTGGGTGCGGCAGCTCAACTCGGTGCGGCAGCTCTGTGAGGCGCGCTGGGTGCGGCAGATCGACTCGGTGCGGCAGTTCGGCCCGGCGTGCTCGGTGCGGCAGCTCGGTGAGGCGCGCTGGGTGCGGCAGATCGACTCGGTGCGGCAGCTCGGTGAGGCGCGCTGGGTGCGGCAGATCGACTCGGTGCGGCAGCTCGGTGAGGCGCGCTGGGTGCGGCAGATCGACTCGGTGCGGCAGCTCGGTGAGGCGCGCCGGGTGCGGCAGATCGACTCGGTGCGGCAGCTCGGTGAGGCGCGCTGGGTGCGGCTGATCGACTCGGTGCGGCAGTTCGGTGAGGCGCGCTGGGTGCGGCAGATCGACTCGGTGCGGCAGCTCGGCGCGGCCGGCGTGCGATGGGACCCCCAACAACGGCAGACAGTCGAGCTTGTTACGATCACACCAGGAATCAGCCGACAGCCCGTGACGGCGCTGCGTGACGGGCGCCGATGGGCCAGCGGGGCGTTACATTTCCCACGAGGCACAGCGCGCCCCGGCCACCAGCGTGTGTTATGGCCGTACCGTTCGTGTTTGCCGTCCTCACACCGCATGGCGGCCTCAAGAATGACGCGATTGCTGCCGAGAGGTATACGGGTCCCGTGCTCACCCGATTACACCCGATGTGATAAAAAAGTACAATACACGCTGGCTTTCTAAGTTAAAAGCTCATACAAATGTGGAGCACTTTTTTAAGGTAATCCAGCGCAGCAGCTGCTGTGGAAGAAGCCAAAGTTGGTAATGATGATCTTGAACAAGCTTAGGCCATGGGCACCTGCCAGTGAATTTGTGGTTGGTACCCTGCCTCTGCATATCCACACAATTACATACAAACACACATTGTGTATTTTGATGAGGATAATTGGTTAACGCGCTGTTGTATTTGAGTTCGGAACCAATAATCACCAAACTAGATGTCGCATTGTTGTGAATATCTCTCTTCCAGGGGTGTTACCAGGATTCGCTCTAGGAGCTAGGACATTATTCACAGCCAAAATACGGCTTTAAGTAGTCAAACTGGTTATGTGTTGCTGGGACTATCTGGTAGTCCTGCAAGGCTTGTTAGCAGTTACGATGGATTAATGCATTGGTAAGTTTTTACAAGTCTGTTTGATATATTTTTATGAAGTTATGGTACACACCCATCGCTTTGACAAGGAAAATATTGCTTTCGTGCAATTGCATTAGCAATAGGCAAACCACGTGCATCCGCGTAATAATAAGTGTGTTATGTTATACGAGAGCCTTTATGCATATTTACTCAGCTCATGCCTTTAATTCACTCAAATTCTAAGCGAACACTAGGCGTGACAATCAGCAATGTGAATCGCTTAAAGGCGTTGAATGCTAGATGCACCATTATTGTTTGCATTGGAGCTGTGCGCAGCGAGGCAGGCTTTGAGGGGCATTTCATCCAAGAATCGTTCATTTTGGATCGTATTAAGAAATGTAAGCCCTCTAGGTACTCACGCACGCTTTGAAAGTACAGAAGTAAGCTCTATAAGTACTGTATACCCATGAATATGGGCGCTTCAAGGATGTAGGAGTTTGTTTTTCGCATCTGCGTCAGAGAAGACACCGAATTTTTTTTTAAAGATTTGAGAAGTTTGGTAGGAAGATATCTGGCACCATTCCTGTCCATAAGAGCATGATCTTGAGCATAGTCAGCTAACCGCAATTTGATCAAGTTATACGTCCTTACAACGTGTATTTTAAATCCCTGCGCATAATTTTTAGTCGAAAATCGCTGCTAAAATTAGTGGTCAAAACAAAAGCGCTTAAGTTTTAAAAAAACAAGAATTTTAAAACGCGATCCTTCGTGGAAAACGGCTGTTGTCTTGCTTATCTCCTGCTATTAAATAAGTTGTTCAATATAAAATATAATCCAACAATACATCTGATCTGTCATCTCATTCATTTGGGCACTCAACGAATGGTTATGTTGGAACTCTAGCAACATGTTGACCAGATACTCTTTCCGATGATTACCATGGGCTTGATGCAAGATTTTGAGCATTAAGCTCCTTTCAGGTAGGCTATAAGTGCACTCATGCAACACGATTGTCAGACGATCTCTGCCGCATTTATTCTATGCGTCTCCTCAGTTTAACCTACACCAATGCAATTCATTCTTGCTCGGATGCCGCTGCCCTCGGCCAGATTACGCTGGTCCTTTAAACTGCTCTGCTGCAAAGTTTAGCTTGGGAACTTCAACCTGTCAGACACCACAGACTGTCCAAGCGTCGCCCATCTGACTTGATGCAGTGCTTCAGGCTCGGCTTAAATAACATTGACTAGCAAATCAGCTGTCCCAGAACGAACTGCCGGACACTTCGGACTCGACTCGATCGGGGCTCTCGACAAAGCTCAGAGACCTCAGAGGCTGAGACTGCTCTGGGGTGGAGGCTTTGGCTGCTGCTTGGAGGCTAAGAGGCTGATGTACGGATGCGGCCGGCACCCGCCCTTGCACCGCTGCGTGTCGGTGGTGTTCTCTACTGCGTAGCGGTGGTGTTCTCTGCCGCGTATCCGTGGTGTCCTCTGCTGCGTGTCGGTGGTGTTCTCTGCCGCCTATCGGTGATGTTTTCTGTTGCGTATCCGTGGTGTCCTCTGTCGCGTATCGGTGATGTCCTCTGCTGCGTATCGGTGGTGCTCTCTGCTGCGTGTCGGTGGTGTTCGCTGCTGCGTATCGGTGATGTCCTCTGCTGCGCATCCGTGGTGTCCTCTGCTGCGTGTCGGTGGTACTTTCTGCTGCGTATCGGTGATGTCCTCTGCTGCGCATCCGTGGTGTCCTCTGCTGCGTGTCGGTGGTGCTCTCCGCAGCGTATCGGTGATGTCCTCTGCTGCGCATCCGTGGTGTCCTCTGCTGCGTGTCAGTGGTGCTTTCTGCTGCGTATCGGTGATGTCCTCTGCTGCGCATCCGTGGTGTCCTCTGCTGCGTGTCGGTGGTGCTCTCTGCTGCGTATCGGTGATGTCCTCTGCTGCGCATCCGTGGTGTCCTCTGCTGCGTGTCGGTGGTGCTCTCTGCAGCGTATCAGTGATGTCCTCTGCTGCGCATCCGTGGTGTCCTCTGCTGCGTGTCGGTGGTGCTCTCTGCCGCGTATCGGTGATTTCCTCTGCTGCGTATCCGTGGTTTCCTCTGCTGCGTGTCGGTGGTGTTCTTTGCCGCGTATCGGTGATGTTTTTGTTGCGCATCCGTGGTGTCCTCTGCTGCGTGTCGGTGGTGCTCTCTGCAGCGTATCAGTGATGTCCTCTGCTGCGCATCCGTGGTGTTCTCTGCTGCGTATCGGTGGTGCTCTCTACTGCGTATCGATGATGTCCTCTGCTGCGCATCCGTGGTGTCCTTTGCTGCGTGTTGGTGGTGTTCTCTGCCGCGTATCGGTGATGTTTTCTGTTGCGTATCCGTGGTGTCCTCTG
>NW_023596805.1:21548548-21579300 GCF_011947565.3 Pollicipes pollicipes | reverse complement strand
GGTGGTCAGTTGTCTTTGATGTTCGCGCGCGTCGGGCCACATCGGCGGGTGGAAACGGGACAGCGGTGGCCAGTTCTAACCTATCGGCGAGGTCGCAACCGCCACAATGTGACGTGATCACCGGCGACGCTGGCTCCGCTGCGGGCGCTGGCTCCGCTGCGGGCGCTGGCTCCGCTGCGGGCGCTGGCTCCTCTGCAGGCGCTGGCTCCGCTGCGGGCGCTGGCTCCGCTCTCAGGTGAACCGGCACTCTCGGCAAAGAAAGGCTGAGCGGCGCGAGGGGCGGGCTCACATTGTTGCGAGGTGCCGGGATTTACGATGTGCTAGGAATAACGTGTCTATTTCACAGCTGCAATATCTTTTTCCCTTACATCGCTTTACTTTTTCTTTTGGAAAGAATGCAGCCGTAAAAGAATCGCTCAGCAAATTGCGGATGCTTGTCACTTCAATCTTTTACAATGCCGGTCTCAGTTTTCAAAAACCATTTCGGAAGCCGGCCGACACTGTGCGAGCCGGTGGCGCAAGCGCACCGTTACCCCCCCCCCCCCCCCCGCCCCTTGCTGGCGCTGACCGTGAAAGAGGGCTTTTATTCTGCTCCGTTATTTGTTTTCGGGCATATAACTGGCTAATAGAATGAGATTCGGAACCTGTCCCCTCCCCACCCGTTGCTAGATCCGCTCTTGCCAACTTGCGACCCTCTCCCCTGCGCTGGTGCCGGCTCTGCCGATGGGACGCTCGGCTGGACGACGTCGCCAGGCGAGATCCGGGGTCGGCCGGCCGGTGGCGCCCGGGGCGTCTGTCTGAGGTGAGCTCGCGCCGAGACCCCAGGTTGCCAGCTGGCCAGGTGGACACGACGGCCGACTGCAGGGGGGGGGGGGGGAGGGTCTGGCCGTCCGTCACCCGGACAGGTCCTGGCAACTCGCGCGGTGGGAATGTGGAATTCAACGGCGGCGAGTGCCTTTCACTGCGGACAGGCTTTAGTCTTTCATTTTCATGTGAAGTGAGACGGGTCACGCGGGGACTGTTGCTGTAAGGCCCCGGGCTGCCTCTGCCAGCATGCAACGGGAACATCGTGACCGGTGTGTAGACGCGTTCAAACGAGGTCCTGGCGTCCCGCTGAATCAAGTAGTTCTGGTATTGCGCGCCGGAGTCAAGTAAAGAAACGCTTAAAAGATGTCGCTTTAGTGTGAAGAAGGCCTAACTTTTCATCTTTACGGAATGTACTGGCAATATTTGTAATAATATGTGCACAGAGAGATAAGGACAACCCACCTCTACATTATCCTGAACTTGGCTCAGATTCTGCTTCCGGTGTAGTTGCATCAAACTCGCTTGGGCTGCATTAATTTTCCCCAATAAAAACGACCGAAATTGACAGAGATGTCCAAAACTTGGGCGTTTAATACAGTACAGGACATAGATGGAATACACGAAGACAACGTAAACTCGCAGCAATTTCGCAGCTTTTTCTTCACACGATGTGAGCAGAAATCACTAAGAAACAACATATCAACGTAGTTTGCTGTTCAACACGCGCAATGGAGAGAAGGAGCTTAATTCGCCCAATTTCCCTCCTTGTAATTATCTACTGGGTGATTAGGTGCTAGGCAGATCTGTTGATTTTTGCTTTCCACATACAGCATGGTAGTGATTAGTTATTAGATAAGTGGACTAATGATTAGGCAAACCTGTTTGTTATTTATTTTTTCTGAAATAAAGCTCTAACGCGTTGCATTAACGCGCTCGGATGGGGGTCAAGATGCCCCTGCCCCGCCGGCCCGAATCTTCTCCCGAATGGTTTCCGAATCGCTACGGCTACGCCGCACCGTAGTTAACCGTGGTTTCTGGTGTATTTCGAATTTATTGATAACAGGAACCTTATTAGAAATCTTCCACGGACTTTTTACAGGTCAGAATAGGTCACCGACCCGAAATAAACCCAGCCCAACATTTTGTTCTTAGGAACATAATGCCAAGCGTAATCTAGCATAATTTTGGCAGCCATGACCTTCTAAAGGTCAAATAAGATCAGCGACCTTACATGAGCAGGTGACCTTTTGCTTAGAACGGTATCCAGGTTCTGGGCACTTTGGAAACCGACCTAGAGTTTAAACTTGTTTGACCTTATTTGACCGGAATTTCATGACATAGGAACTTCAAACTTTGACTTAGCTTCACGTACAGGCCAACATACGTTGTGAATTTGGTGTCCCTAGCTCACTTAGTTGCTGAGATTTCAGGGTGGGATCAAATTGACCACACCCGGGCGGATGGTATCACGCCGGCCACCCGGGTGCGGGTTAAAGAAAGTAGAAGAAAGTCGACGGGGCCATTGTGAAGTTACAGGCCCACAAAGCTTACAAAGTAGCCAGTGTACGAACGCACGGATAGGCGCTTATGCACTCCCAGCATATCTGCAGCAATGGAATAGCTCTGGCGACACGACACTGGTGACTTTTTTGACGCATACCATCATACGTTATAACGTAAAGGTCATTTTGGGTCACTGAGGTCAATTTAGGTCGAGTTCATAATAGGCCAATGAAATCAATCTAGGTTAACTTCAGGGCTGACACGAGCACACATTCTGGCATATGAATTAGGTCATTTTGCTAAGTTGTTCCCAGGCGTACTGACAGTTCGTGTATTTTACTCTCATAAAGTTCAGTATTTATATATTTAATTAATAACTGCTGGCGCAGGTCAGCTGTCTCTCCGAAAATTCGATTGCGCTCAGCAGCTCGCCCGGACTACCAGCGCAGCCCGCCTGCCGATCGGCCGATTAATCGCGAGACCCTGGAGGGGTGCTTAAGTCAAATGCTACCACTCTTATTTTGTGGTGCGCCATGTTGATGACATAGCTTAGTCCCATTTCAGCACATCTAGACAAAATCGCAGCGGAGATTCACAAGGATGACAATCCAAGCCATGCAAAACGATCCAAATTGGACGCGTTTGACCTCATTTAACCTTAAAGGTATTGGCCTAAGCGTCACATTTTTTTCACGCAGCATAGCTCTCTGTAGTACCCACCTACTCAAGGAGTTGAGTCGCTCTACATTTTACGGTTCTCGAGATGGTGGGGGAAGGGTAAGATCATCTTTCACTTCACTGCGCGTAATTTACAGAAGCCCTCCTCTGTGCGTGATTGAGGTTTAATCTAAACCTTTTTAGTGGATACATTTCTGTGATCAGAGCTAACGCTAAGCGGTGCTCGCTGCATGAGTCCTGAGCCCATCCATCATATCGTGCCATTGTAAATCAACGGCAGAATTTTGTGGCGAAATTTTAGCGTGCCGCAATGCTCAGCATGGTCCGTACGTCATCTGACGTCACGTGACCTTTAGCGCGGCCGCTGCCACCGGCCGCAGGTCATATCTGTCAACGGCAAATAGCGAACGCTTAAAGGGAGTGTTCCACAAATGTATGGGGTTTTAAACTGAAATCGCTATCTCGAAGACATTTCGGTGCTGCTCACAATTCTGCACTTCTTAAGACCTAAGCCCCTCTAGTTTTTAGCTAAACGTCCGCGAAAAGGGAAAGGTATATTGGCGAGAGTGTTTCAAAATAATTGTTGTATTCATGACAGCATAATGACGTCATTCCAACGCTGCCATTCCATAAGCCATGCAGGAACTAGGGCCAAGAAAAATACAGCTGTCAAGGCGTTCATTTCTGGCTTCGTGAGCGCGATTTCCAAACATAACGGCCGTCAATTGGCTCTCAATCAATGATGTGCAAGGTACGATGACACGACCAAACCATGACGCATCGATGAGCATATCTAGTCAACAGAGAGTTGAGCTGTCTATAACAATCTTTTCCACTTCAAAAGTACACCACTAGCAGAGTGAGCTTGTTTCATCATATTTGATGCTTGCCTCAATATCTTTAAATGTAAAACATCGCCTTAAAGTGCCTCAAACGAGCGCCGCCACGGGTGGGAGAATCGGAAGGCACACGCTCTAACCGACTGAGCCATCGGGGGGTCAGTTAACGTGACAAAACAAGGCCGGTGTTTTGTAGGGTAAGCGAAGCGTAATTTGGATGCGGCTTCGCCGGTACTGCTTCGTGCCGTTTCGCTGTGTCGTTTCATGTTGTAAAATGATGACGGTTTCACATGTGCGGAATACAGTTTGGAAGATCTTGGTCTGTTTGCTGATGAAGTGCTGGTATGGCTTGAAGAGCAAGAGCCACGAAAGACCTTAAGACGGGCCGCCGCGTTTGACCGGCTGCTGCGGGTTGGTTTGCTTGTCCTGTTGCTGAGCCTTTGGTGATGCCGCTCCCTCGCGCTCTGTGTCTGCCTGTCCTACCTCTTGTGGTTGTCACTATGTGTATCCCCGTGCGCCCGTCTTCCGCAGTTATTCTTTGATCATTAGTTTGCTGGGTGAATGGAGACGCAGGAGTATTTGCTTATTGGTCTTGTCAGCACCAGACTGGCCGAAAGGTTTCTGGCTATCGACGTATTGTTGGTCACCTCAGCTCTTTTCATGGTTGAGTTCACATCCATACATGCCGTAGGCTAGTTTCATCAATATCACTATCGCCTCTAAGAGCATTTTTCCGATGCAATTTGAATGCTCTCACTTGAGGCCCACGCTATAGTTATGTTTTCCACATCCTTAAATTGATGTCGAACTGCCATGCTAACAAGTAGCGTAGATTCAGCGACGACTCTCGATTAGATCCAAAGCACAATGCTCACCCCGGGAGTATTGGGCAAGGAGGACTGCCAGGAAGGAACGCATTCAACATGGTTACGATTCCAAAAATAAAACAACTAAAAAATCGCGATATCGTTAAATGATCTCATTAAGATCTTTTTTGGGGAATATAATTCTCAATCCTTCACGGCTGTTACAACGAAAGGCATCTGCCAAATGGCACTCGCCTAATTATTTTCCCAATTACTCCTCCCCATGCTCCTAGTTGGGAGTCTCGCATAAGCATCACAACTCCAGAGCCCAGCCCACCTGCGTGCTCCGCGCCAACAGCTGCGAAACATATATACTGTTTTTTTTTAGCTGGGCAGTCGTTGACCTGATGTCGACCTAAGCGCCAGTGCTCGAAGGAGTTGGAAAGAGCTGTACCATCTCTAATTCGGCCAGCTTAACACTGTGATTACATATGTCCTGAAAAACAGCATCGGGAGTTCAAAAGTCCGACGTTCCAACGAGCTGGTCGCAGCACCCATGTTCTTCTCTGGGGAGCTATCAGCCGCCTTTAGCTTCATGTGCCCCTACTCACTGGGCACACACTTGCTTTTGGTTCCAAATAAACATTCCACGACGCATTAAAAATATCGTTTCCCGAAAGGAAGTTTGGCTTAAGTTATCCTCCTTTGTGGAACGCCCGCTCTATTTTGGCGACAACATTGACGAGCATCCCCGCTGCTTTGCCCAGAAGCACGATCCTGTTCAGGTGCTTTTTGGTGCTTTTACTTATATATTTACATGATTCGGATACATCGCAAAGGCGCTTATTCATCGACTTATCTACGAGAAGTCTTAAAGGGGGGCGCTGTACAACGGGAACAATAAACCCTCCGGTACTGTAGGGCATTCAGCACATATGAACCCGCAGTAAGAAAACATTAAGGTACTCCCAGATGTAAAATACAACACAACACGGAAACATCCCGGGAATTGAGAACAGAAAGCCTGCTTATGTAAATACAGCCCGAATTGATAAAACTTCGCGGTTTTTTGTATCTAGAGCGGTCGAGCACGCACACACACATTACGTGAAGTCAGCCTGGATTCCACGAAAATCATGTGAGTCCGATACTTCGAATGACAAAGAGATGCCCCGTGTAGATAACAAAAATGCTCGCCCTTACCGCTCGACATAAAACGTGGCCTCTAAGCACAGGCAACACAAGGCAAGCGAACTAGAAATTATGTCCTGAAACAACGCTTCCAAGATCGGTGAGAGCTGAGGTCAGATTGAAAGAGGCACCGCCGCCGGCCCAAATACAGCGGAACTGCTCACAGACTAGAGATCCAGAGCATACTTGTTTATTTTCTTTCATCACCAACAGAGCAGCACTTCAGTAACTGGCGAAATCGATTAAAATGGCATACAAAAATACATAGCACACAGAAGCATGAGCATAATTCAAGGATGATAAATCGCAAAGCTAAATGGAGATGCTACAGAGTTAAACACACCTGGTCACTTCAACCCTAAAAATGCCAAAACTATCAAGAAATATATCCGCGCCAGTGTTAATAGCTAACAAAATATTGAGCTTTCTGAATGACTTGTGGCTACAGGTCTGGACTGATCCAATGGGGGCGGGGGGGGGGGGGGTGGGAAGGGGCCCCGGTAAAAACTTCTTACGAAACAAGAGACATCCGGATTTTGAAGGTTGCGTGAAATGCTTCTGAAATTTCCTGTTTCTATGGGGGCGACGCACGTTTTTCAAGGCGCACATTCTCCATTTACATCTGGATGTCTTTTGCGGAGAACCTTGGGTCAGTGTCTGACAAACAAGAAGAGTGTTTCCATCCTATCAGTGTGAGGGAACACTGATGCCAGGGCTTCAGGTACGGGGGAATGCTTCGCGATTACAGTCGGATGCTATGCATGGACGAAACTGAGACAAAGTATTCCAGGAGGTGCTAAACTCAATATTTTAAGTCATAAAGGTAAGGTCGGAAGTTCAATGTTCTGACACTCTCTTCTAAGTCAGCATCTTTTTTGTATGTTCTCTACCTAGGATACCGAGTTATTGCAACAGGCGGTTTTAACAGGTGTGCGGGTATACGTGTTCAGCCATATGGGTGTACATGGGTATGGGCGGAAATAGATGTGGGTATACGAGGCTACTGAAGTCCGATGAACGAGCCACGTACACCTCACAGTTGATGGTTAAAACTGCCATCAGGATTGGTTAGTAGATAAGAGTGATCTGTTTGATAGGTCTCTGAGACAGATCAATAGCCCACACATTCTGCTGTGCAACTCGTATTACCTGTCACCCTCTTTTCTATTATTTTGAGCATTTCCAACGTGTTTGACTTATCTTCACAAGTTTCGATAAATTGACGAACAGTGGAAAAACATAAACAGAAAAGAGCATTCCAAGAAATATCTCGACAGCCTCACTTTGGTAGTTGATCGGATTTGCCATGGACCTAAAAAACCGCCTGTGATCTTTTGCAAGCAAGGCAAGGCACGGCAAGGCGAGGCAAGGCAGGCAAGTGACCTTAACTGGTTCTCTTCGTCGGCATCTCACAAAGTGCGTCGCGCCGGCCAGTCGAAGCATTCACAGAAGAAAACATACCGGCTCGCTAAATCATCTGCGCTGGTATTCCATTGCTCTGCGGTGCAGGATGACCAATCACCAGCTGGGTGGCGGCTCAGTGCCGACACATTGACGCCGTGTCGATGTCGCTCCCTCCCCACACGAACGCGCCGCGCTCAAGCGGACTAATTGCGCTCATTACTCAGGTCGTGTGCGGTTACCCGAGGGGGTCCGGAGATGGACAGTCCCCGGGACACCTGACCCGGCCTGGGTGCGCCAGAGGCCGACAAAGACTGTCTTCAACTCGGCGACCTCGTCAAGAGCCGCCTCATCAAGGCTGGGCGGGTCTGCCTGGGCGGTGAGCTAACGGCCGGCGGGGCTTCCGGTCAGCTTCTCGAAGGTTCGTCAGGTCGAGCACGATGCCGCGCTCGTCATGTCGAACACGACGCTGCCCGAGAGTACGTTTGCAGCGCTGCTGAGGCTCGGAGGAGGCTGTGCTGGCTGCGGGTAATCCAAGCCAACAATTAGCCTTCGTGGGCTCTCGTTGCTCTCGAGTTGAACGAGCGACTTCACACCTTGAACGGCTTGCACGACTCGACACCGTCATGGCAGGCAGGGGGTTGTCCAGGCCACCCGTCATGGCAGGCAGGGAGTTGCCCAGGCCACCCGTCATGGCAGGCAGGGAGTTGCCCAGGCCACCCGTCATGGCAGGCAGGGAGTTGCCCAGGCCACCCGTCATGGCAGGCAGGGGGTTGCCCAGGCCACCCGTCATGGCAGGCAGGGGGTTGCCCAGGCCACTGACTCCATGTGCCGCTGGCTTTCTTGTAAACCTTTGACATCACAAAGTCGCCATGTTTTATTGGTTCGTTCCCGGGCAATGGGAATGGACCGTAACTTAGCCTGCTAAGCGCGAATGCTTCCATCCATTGCATTATCTTTTGCATGTAATTAATTATCCGTTGTGCTATCCAATTAAATTGAAAAGCTTCCTTATCACAGCGAAATAGCTTCATTCGCATGGTAGGATATATTTCGATTGCCATTTTAATTCAGTTGAATAGTTAAAGGCGCATTGTATCGCTTAGGTAGTCTGTCATCTTTCATTATTTTATTTATTCAGGTATCTTATTCCAATTATTAAATTACGTGATCCCATTGCATCCACCAATAGATGATTTGGCTGCTAGGCGTGCGTTCGAAAGTTCTGAAACGTTGTGATCACCCGGTTGTGTTCTCACTTGCTGGAGATCTGCGATACTTATCATATCACTATGCATACTGTCCCGTACTCATGCATAGTGATATGCATACTCATGCCACTTTGTCACTATGCATGCTTTCGACAGATGACTCCGTTTTCGGCGCTGTGGAGTGCGTCACTGTCAACATCGACAACGGCCATCTACCGTCCTTAAAGAGAGTATGCCGCCTGTTTGTGTTTTTCACTTATTGTTGGGTGAGACGTGTACGGTTTAGTCAGCAAATAATTTTCTCGAAATCCTTCTAAATAGCTCAGAATTTTGATATGAAGAAGCCGCTTCTGTGGGAGAAACCTTGCTGGGCTCCCTGCCCACCAACATGAAAATAATGCATTTAATTTCCCGTCCTTTCTCCATGTGGGTGTTCTGCAATGTTTGCAGCATACTAATCTGTTGAACTGGTTATGTAATAAATGCTACGTAAGCTCAAAACTCTGTGCGGACAAAAATATATGCAAACATGAAGCTATCATCCCGCGAAATAAGCGACCCGTTCTACTACGGCTTCAATGCCCCCGCCACATATGGACACTGGGCTCTCTCACTCACGTGCTACCCCAGTGTCAAGCCACGTATGTTGCTTTCTAGAGACGTTTGTGTACTTTGTTATGTTTAACTTCAAAGTGGCATGAGGGGTGTAATTATGGATAGCCAAGCCGAGTTGCAGAACACAATATATTTCTGTGACAAATTTATTTTTAGCCAAAACAACGTTAACTACGCAACTGATGAATCTCCCTGTGCGTTCCATACAAGTGACGTGCGCTCCAATAAACGCATATACTCCGCCCCTGAGCATACTTTGTTTGGGCAGCATATTCAACAAAGTGACAAAGGAACAAAGAGGGAAGAGGCAACAAAGGAATGCAGGGAAAAGGCGTCCAAACAAGCAATAGGCAACACGCCCCCCTTTGTGAATCTGGTTCATGGCTGGCTGTGTTTTGACGCAACATTTTGTGTTCACATTTTAATCACTGGACATACACACTCGTAATTAGCACATCGTAATACTCACTTTTACGTTCTACAAATGGTTACATTCGGCAAATGTCCATAAGCACCTGTCTCCAACAGTTGGCTCGTTACTGGTACGAAGGCGGTCCGGTATTCTGGCCGCCCACCTTTGCTGCAGTTCACGTGTGAAGGTTTGCAATCTTCCCGTCAATGCCATTGTAATGGTTTGAAGCATAAGCTTGTAAAGCTCATCATCATGTTCTGTGTTAAATTCTACGCGATTGGCTCTCTGGCCATATGTACCTGCGGCATGCAGTTTGTTCATTATCGGTACGAAGGAAATCTGATGTTACGGCCGTCCTATCTTGTATCATTACTGTGTCCGCTTAGATCTTTCAGGTTTTTGCCTTGTTCCTAATGATTAACGGCTAGCAGGCTTCCAAAGCGCGTTGTCATATTTGGCAATAAATTCTAAGCCATAGTCTCACTGGCCTTACGCAATTCCCGCCAACAGTTTGTTCATTATCTGTACGAAGATTTCCGATATCCCTTAGCGTTACGCCCACGTCTGGCGGCCGCGCCGCATTGAGTCTCGGCACCAGTGACGTCACCGCCCTGTACAGAGCCTTCGAATACCCGACTTATGACAAAGCCCACGCGTGGCACTCTCTGGAGGTAACTGATCCGGACGTTTCACAAGAGCAAGTTCTTTTTATATGTGCGCCAAAGATGGGATTCTCCCATCAGCAAAGACCGACCCGTCGATAGCGCCGGCCTCGATCTTCGCACAAATCTATCCTGGTACGGCATCAGTGCGAGGTGACTATACAGCTACGCAGTTGGTGAGACGCAGCGCATTCTTGGTGGCGAGATGACCGTTTTTGCCAGATGTGGTGCGCCCAAGTGGTCGAGGCCTCATCATGTACATCGTCATTTTTCGTGACCTTTATCTTCGCTTGGATACGTAACCTACAGTCGTCTCACTTCACACACCGACTTTCTTCGACTCATTTCACACACTGTTCCTTGGCTGCACGTCCCAAGTCTTTTTGCTCCCTAAAACTCAGTCTTGAATCGACGATGCACAAATGTAAGGTCTGGTGCAGAGCCAGCTCCTTAGAATTAACAAAAACGGGACCTCCACTTTCCTGCTCGTTGGCACCCGAGAAAATTGAAAAATGCTGCCGAAGGCTTCAACCTCCATCATTGATGAAATTCAATTTCTATTCCTCCGATAAAACAGCCTTTCGCGACGCCACCAGCGTCACGATTCATGGCAGCATGGTCTTGTCGCTGGTCTTTAATAGACTCGTACTCTTGATGCCAGTTCAAGAGTGCCACGAAGTTTTCATCTCTCTTCAGGTTTTGGCAGCAATTGACCATTAAAGTACCCCGAAATTATTGGCCAAGCGCACGTGTGGTCCTGGAGTTGGTACCTGGCGAGATCCGTGTGCTGTTCAGGTCTCGCACCTGTACACTTTCTCAGGCGACATGCTCGGGAGATCAGGGAGAACTACGGCTCCTCGAATGCAGACAAGCTGGTTTATAGAGAACATTCTCAAGACAGCTGGCTTATGGAGAGCACTTTCATCGGGCTGCGACCGTATGCAGCCGCTTGCCCTTCGGCGGCTACCTGCACTTCGCTGCTGCATCTTTGGGCTCTTTTGACACTGTCATCCGCGATTTGTTATTAGAGGCCGACATGTGCACATTTTAACACCTCAGCTGTTCGGCGATCGAATCAATATGCATATATTTAGATGCATGGGATGCACTGATATTGACTCTGACACTGAATCACCTGCGCCTGAGTTCGTCTCCATATAGTGCGTGAGCTGGTGGCTTGTGTTTCGGAGGCTGAAGTCGGGGAGCCCACTTGTCAGTTCATTAGTAATGCACCCTGACCTGTCCTGGTGCTTGTCGTTAATGGTCAGGAGGAGATGCCCGCGCTGAGATTTACGAACTCCTGTTCTGCAGTTGTGCCGACACACCCACTGACGATGTGTCAGAGCCAATGCTACGGGATCGTCGCATGACCCGATCTGGCACGAGCACACGGACACTGACCCCGGGCACACCCCGGTCTCCTACATTGGCATGGCATGTAACATCTGCGTGGTATGGCATCATGTCCCAGTGTCACGCAAGACTGGAGCATGGGTGCGTTGTTGAGCTTTTCAAGAACAAATGGTATCAAACGTTAGAAATCAAACACTGATGCATTGAGGAGTGTATCCACTAAACAGAGAAACTGTGCTGTCTTAAACGGCATTTTCCACTTAAAAATACACCAATAGTTATATCTGCGCTTAATGCATCATACATAAAGCTTGATGCAATGTTTTCAACTGTGGAGCATTCCTTTAAATCATATCTGATGCCTGGCTCAATGTCTTCAAATGTGGGGATTTAAGCAAGCATCATATATCATGAAATAAGCTCACTTAAAACTGTTCGCATACTTTCAAGTGGAAAATACTGTTCAGGACGACGCAATTTCTCTATTAAGTAAACATGTTCCTCCACTGTCACGGTCTGATAACGTCATCGTACCTTAGACACTTTGATTGAGAGCCAACTGAACGCCGTTACACCTGGAGGTCGTTCTCACGAACGCCAGAAATGAACGACTCGGCAATTGTATTTTGTTAGTCCTGATCTCCGCATGGTTATTGGAGTTGCAGGATTAAAATGACGTTATCATAGCGTCGCGCATGCCTCGGTGACCTTGAAATAGTCTGCACAAAAGAACCTGCACATCTTCGCGGGTATGCAGCTCAGGAGCCAGAGAGGTTTAGATCTTAAGAGGGGCAGGGCTGTGAGCTGCACCGAATGGGTTCCAAAATCGCTACTTTAGTTCAAAACTCCATACAAATACAGAAACTTGCTTTAAGACAACAGGAACGGCAACAGATATGAATGCATTTATAACACACGCCCGGATGGCCGGCTAGACATCCTTTGCTTGGGTGGGAATCAATTTGACCACCCTGAGATCTTGGAAACTCAGGAAGGCTAGAGACTTCCAATTTACAGGGTGTGTTGATCTGTACGTGTCTAAGTTGGAGGTTGCTAGGTTATGACTTTTAGGTCGAATCAGGTCAAACAACGCCAAACTCCAGGTTAGCCCAACAGTACCCCCCAGAACCTAGATAACCGTTTCTAAGCAAAAAGGTCACGTGCTCCCTTAAGGTCAGTGACTTTGTTAAGGTTATGGGTTTGCAAAAAAAGACAAACGGACTTGTGAATGGCGGGTAAGGCCCTTATTTCAAGGTAGCGAGTGAGCATAGCTTTACTAAAGCGAGTGCATAGTGGGTAAGAACATGCAAATCTTGCACGTAAAAACACCCAACACTGATAAAGGTCCAGTCGCTGATCCATTCATGCCTCAGCCCATCATCCGTCGATGAAAAAGAAGCCGCGGCAAAAACTGGTCAGAGGGTGCCCTGGCATTGACAAGCCCCTTCATCACCCGACGTGAGCTATCGACAGCTGGCGCAGTTGGCTGGCTGTCGGAAAAAGCCGTTGTGCGCTGAAAGGTGTTGTTTCGCAAAACAAGCTGGGGAAGGGGCTGAGCATGATGATAGGGCTCAGCTCACCCCCAAAATACTAGAAGGGGTTTCTCCCGGATTTCCTCCCCTTTGCTGCCATAGTCGTGTCAGGGGCTACAGCCATCGCTGTCCGCTCCCAAACTGAATAGGAAGCTGCACGCGCCCCAGCATGTGCTTCTGCAATCCATTTATAGGAACTCTTCCGGATTTGTATCGGGCTTGGAACTGAGAAGCCATTTCAAGATCGCCTCCTGAAGTCCACATCTATATCCTTTTTAACAATTCAAACACTTTTGTTTCTGAGTTTAACGCACTCAAGCTTATGCAGTCTATTTCGCGCGGCGTTTTTGGAAGCCACCCAGTCATGTATGATGTCACAAAATGTCATGCAAACGCTGCCATCTCGTCGGCTGTTTTGTGCTCATGGTCATTATACAAATGATCCCTTTGTCTGTGTGTATGCTGTAATTTAACACTACGTGTTCAAGCGACAAAAGCCATTTGGCTAACGATCAGAGCGCGCTGATGATTGCATGTCTCCATCATGAAGCGCGTTCCCTGATAAATAGCAAGAGCATTCCATTTCAGAATAATTCCATTCCATTCCGAAGGCATGCAACTTCTGGACATAATGGACATACCTCTGAAAATCGATTAATTTCAAACTAGCACCGTAACCAAACCACAAATGCAAGTTAAAACAGGATGCCATGAAGACAAGATATTGCACGAACACCACACAGAGAGGCCAGAACACACGCATATAACATTTGAGACATGAATTTACACGTATGGACCACGAACGTCGTGCGACACTTAGCGGAACCACAAATAAGTCATGACGCCCACTACAGTGGCAACTCTAACTCGGCCAGTCATGCTGCAACTCTGCGTCATAGAGTTTCATGAAGCAATAAAACCATGGCATATTGAGGGACATGTTTGCCAACTAGTCATCTGCACTTGAAATCGTTCAAATAGTTACAAGTGAACTTTTCCGTCATATCTGGTGCTTGCCACAATAAGGCGTGGTCGCAATAGTAGAAGTACAGGTGTGGTAGCAGTATCGGAAACGTGGCCTAACGACACCGTGTTAGACCCCGAGCTTGATGTCGGATTCCAGCAGTACGCCTGGTTCCGCCGCGGTCGTGCGTGTTTAGGTAGCGGCGTGGCCTGCGCCGTCCGCACGTCACTGCCGCCAGGCTCGGCCAGCACCGAGATGCTGCCGATCCGGCTACAGGGTGCACCGGTGATGGCTGCGTATGTGGCAAACGTGCGATCGGTTTTAGCATTAAGTGTCGTGGTTTAGACGGAGGCGGCCAATACGCACACGGTGAGGTTCGATTGAGTGCAGCACAAGTTCTTATTTGGTTTCTTACTTACACACTCTCCGGGCAAACAGCTTCTCTTTCTTTGAACAGTCTTCTGCTTCATTTTACAATCCAATCCCTAGCAGTTCGAAGAATACAGTAGGCTTTACTCTTCCTGAGAAAAATCTTCCAAAGTAAACTGGATTATTTAATCTCGTTAAGCTATTTCGCCTGGCTTGTGCTGCATTGATCGACCCGCACCCGAACTCTGCTCACTCTACCGCGCGCTCGTGTGCAGACAATGCGGAGCAGTCTGCTCTGCGGCCTCCCAAACGTTGAGAACACCTTTTTTAGCTAGCAACACTGGCGCAAACATGTTTCATGACAGTTTTGGCATTTTCAGAGCTAAGTGATCCAGTATGTCTTAACTCTTTATCGTCTTCACTTAGCTTTGAAATATGTCATCCTTTACTTATGATCATACTACTGTGTGCTGTGTATTCATTGTATTGAACTTCATCCAAACGACTTCGCCTGTTAGGACAGTGCTGCTCTGTTGATGATAAAAGAAAATAAACAACTAAACAAATATATTCAAATAGGGAACAGTCCATTTCACAGCAAGAGATTAAAGACGATGTTCCACGTTTCAATACACTGAGTCAAGCATGAGATATGATGGGCAAAACCCGCTTGTGACTATTGGTATACTTTCAGTGCAGACGAGCGAGAAAGAGGCTACTTCAGGTAAATTGTTGTATAGCATGCACGTGCTTTCAATTTATGATTCATCACATCAGGTAGTCATTTTATTACGTCATATGACGTCATTATGACGCCAGGGTCACCGCTTGACTGGTCGCGTCAGATTAGCCGCTGTGGCAGACAGCATGTCTCACTTGGGATGCCATTACGCACCGCAAGGTTGTGTTAGTGTTCTGTGCGTGTTAATTTTTTATATATGTGCGCATATGTGTGCGTGCGTAGTTATGTATGCTAGTGGACTTTCCCGTGACGTTCTTGATCATTTTTCGTGATGATATGTTGTTAATTACATTCGAACTTTCTGTTACTGCGATACCCATAACATTACGTAAGTTGTTCAGTGCATTAACGAGCAATGTTATTCACATAGATAAGACAACAGTATTAGTCTTATTCCTCGGAGAAAAAAACAGGAGAATGGGGTCATAGTTGGGTTTATATTACGCCAGCGTGCCTTTATTAAAACAATAGCAGAAGTGAATATTTACTTCTGCTATTGCTTCGACAAAAGCATGTTGCCGAAGTATCAACCCAACTTTATCGCCATTCCCCTAGTTTTTCTGCGAGGAATAAGGCTAATACTACTGTCATACTCATAACATAGTTGATTAGCTGTCTGATGTCTCCCATAACCAGTAGTTGCCCAAATGCCGGTGTCACTTATCACAAAATGAGATTCGCAATTGAGACATGTAATTGCCTGTTCATTCTGAGTGGCAGCCAATTTCCTTCCCCTGTTGGGACACGTGGTACTGGATCACTAAAAACACGAATATGTCCGTTACCACATTTTTCTTGACCATAAGTACAATACAGCCAATGAGGTAGGGGTATTCGCATTACGTTTTTTTATGGCGTCATGGGTGCTTGTGTGACTTTCAAAGAGGCGGCGCAAAACAGACTGCACAAACTCCTTTGCATCAAGCTCAGAGATATGCGAGTTTGAAAACTCAAAAAGTGCATGCCTAATAACCACAGGGAATCATCTTGAAAATGGGCATCTCAGTTAAAAACCCCATACAAACGTGAAACAATCCCTTTAATGTGGTCATTATTTTGAAAGAGAAGACAACACTGCTGGACTTATTCCTCGTAGAATAACCGGGAGAAACGATATATAGATGTACTGATGTCTCGGATGCATGCCTTGATCGAAAAATATAAGATGTGAGTTCAAAATTGAAACTTACAAATTCAAAATTGAGGGTAATTTTGAAGTTAAGATTTCTACTTATGCTCGTTTTGATGAAGGCATGTAGCCGAAGTGCCAACACATCTATTTATCGTTTTGCCTGGTTATTCTATGATGAAAAAGGCTAGCAGTACTGTCTCAGCTTCTTGTATAATGCTTTTCACAAATGTGCTTGACAACGTAAGCTATTTTGAAAGACACCAAAATTGCCCGATGCATACTTCTGATATGTACTTAATATCACCAACGTGAACCAAACTAAACTAAGTTCAATTAGCCATACAGGGCGGTTTTAAACAGTGTAAGTACCAAAACAAAGCAAGTGGACAAGCACCGAACACGTGTGCTTTGGCATTGGCAGCATGCTGTGGGGTGACTTTGGCACTGGTAAGCCAGGATGCAAATGTGTGGGTGTGAAATATCTTTCATACCGGGTTTGATGACAGATAATGCATATTCATCCGGTAATCGTTTCAATAGCTGCCAAGACTCCTCTATTCCGTGGTGCCTGAGATGCTGCATCACCAAACTGCGCTCTGCCACCAACCACTAAGGCGTAGCCAAATGCGTGCGTGACACGTACGTGCTGCACGCGTGCGACCAACACGCGCACGACTACGCCCAGTGCTCCCTCCCTGGTGAGTCATACCACATTGGTGCGGCAGGTGCGCGGGCCTGGTTGGCTTCGGATGCGGTGTCACCCTCGCCTCACATCTGGTGTCGCGCATCGGCTTCCGCTCGTGCATCTGCTGCTAACGCGGTCCGACGAAGTCCAGAAGCCGACAACAGAGGTAATCGAGTGGAAAGTCCACTTTGGGCGCCCGGAAACGTTCGAGCAGCGATGACGACAGACACGGGGGTGGAGTCCGAGCGAGGGCGGTCAATACAATTCCGGGCGTGAAGAAGCGACCTCGCCGCCCTCTGCGGTAGTTAAGGGCTCGCCAATTGAAATGGGAAGCCGATGCCTGCGCTGACGTGATCACCAAGGACATGGCCAGCTGGGACATGATCAGCTGTGGTATGATCAACTGGGACATGATCAACTGGGACATGATCATCTGAGACATGAACAGCTGGGACATGATCAGCTGGGATATGATCAGCTGGCACAGGATCAGCTGCAATATGATCAGCTGCGACATGATCAGCTGGGACGGCCCAATCACGGAGCTGGCCATGACACGTGACATGACCGACTCGGAAGTTCAGTATCCGCAGAGCCGGCCGCTGAACCTGCTCAGCTTGCCGTGTCATTCGCAGTGTCGGAGGTGCGTGAAGCCCGTGACTAAGGCGTCACAATCGGTGTGTTTTATTTTACTTTTTGAGAATGTCGAGCAACGCATGTCCTTCGCACCACCGTACTTCGTTCATCGCGCTTTATCGTTCAGACTATATTATATTGCTATATTATATTACATTATAGAGCATCATATTGTAGTAAGCTGTAAACGATAAAGTTCATATTATGATTATTCGTAAGCCGTTGACTTCAACTCATAGTAAACGTAATCTAAAAATTTCAATTTATAGTAAACTGTAAGTGGTAGATCTCGTTTTATGGTGAGCTGTATGGATGTGGAGCGGACAGCGGAGCTGAATGAGAGGGCGGTGGGTGGCTTACTATCGTGCTGGGGTGTTCGGACTTCGCGTCGCAGATTGTTGATGACCTACTACCCTGCTTTACGACATTCCACGGGTGGCATGTGGCGCGATCCAAAACACCGTTGAAGGAGCACCTGCGTCAGTCCACGCACGCGGGCAGGCGCCTCGCACGTGGCAAAACGGACCGCTGGCAAAACGAGAATCCCTCATGACAAACACTGGAAGCGATGACTGACAGACGTGTTAGGCGCCCGCTGTGTCATCGACATCCCTTCCGGCCATTCCGGCATGTGTTTACTGACATTGGCTGCCACCAAGCCACAGTCCCCAGGAAACCGCTAAAAACGCGGGGAACGACGGAACGGCCTTCTGGCCGACCGTTTCGGGCCTGTGGGACCATAGTCCGGGTCACCTGCACGTAAACACGGGTCACGTGTTGCCCATCAGCTGACGCCGGGCGGACCGCCAGCGTCAGCTGATGCGCGACGACACGGCAGCGGCGCCGACTCTGGTCGAGCCGCGCGATAGCAGCCGGTGACCAAAGCCAGAGCCACCAGTCGGCCGGTGTCTCGCACAGAATGCCCCCGGGGCGTCCGGCGGCTGCCAAGCGGCCTTCGCCATGTTGGCAGGGGAGATGTGTGGGGGGGGGGGGGGGGGGGGGGAGTCAGGGGCGCGGGAGGTCAGGAGAAATATTCCGGGCTTCTTGTTCTGCGGGATGCCTCTAGAGCCTGAGTTCCGTGGTACGTGGGAACGTGGGAGTGGGGTCGGCGGTTGTCATGATATCCACACCTCTTGAGATTTCTCACATTTTTTCCTATGGCGACGCATGAAAAGAGTATGTTAGTACTGGTTTTGTTAACCCACTTTATGATATCAATGCCTTGGCGTTCATTGAACGGCACGCGTTTTTTTTTTTACTCCCCTTGAGCTTGACGGTGATATAAAACATGAATGAGGCGTCGTAAAACAATCAATAAACATCCGGAGCCCGTGCCTGAACCGAAACCAATATTTCATGCACATGACACTGATGGTGGTTGGCGAATCAGCAAAGAAAACGTCAGCTTTGGTAGCATGTTTGGCCACGCCGCTGATGTACAAGAGTGAAAGGCCCAAAACTGTGAGGGGGCGCCGTACATAACGTGCGCTCCACCGTTTGTGGGTACATCTTAGGGGGTGCTGAATTATTTTGTACCAGTGGCGCCCAAACTCAGCTCAAGCATTGCCGCGTTGCCGTTGCAAATCACGTTGCTGCTGTTTTTAGGTTGCTCGTTTAACGCGGTCGTGTTCACGTTGTGGGCCCCGGGGTGACGTGCCGGTTATCGAATTTAATACCGATATTGATGATTGATATATGCGTGGATGCATTCTGACAATTCCAAATTTAGTATAGGCACGGAAAATCAAGGAGATCGAGAACAAACGATGTTGTCTTACGGCATGTCGTGTGTCAGCTGGGTTTTCAGTAAAAAATCAGCAGTGCCTGCTCACTATTGCAAAGGCATGCATACACACGTCGATTGTCCCCACAAAAATGCACCCTTTTCTTCCACGAAGTAACGTGGTGTTACCTTCGGTGGCTCCATGACGGTTCATCTACGGCTGATGTTGAACGACCTCACACACAGTCTCGACAGACTATCATGCAGACGTTCCCAACCGGAGTAAAAACACCAAGACCTCAGAGGAGATATCGATGTAGCTAAGATATGTCTTGAAAGAATTACCAAGGACAACCCTTCAGGCAACGGTACAAAGTAAGCGTTGATCGGAAGGTGATGGCGCATCCACTGCCATGCAGCACATGCAGCGGGCCGAAAATTCTGATAGGACACTAGGAGAAGAGCAGTGTTCCCAATCGCGTGGAATGCTCAGGCTCGATTGCGATAAGGAGAGGTTAAAAAAGTGGCTTGCTTTGTGTTGCCTGGACACACCCGCACTCGTAGAACACATGTCTAGACATGGCAGCCACTCATATGGTTCTGTTCACAACATGGTTACGTGCATGGCATATGGTTATGCCTGAATGTGCATGGTTTATGTTCGCTGAGTTTTGTTGCTTAAGTCGTTGGGTGGGGGATCATAATTCGATCCATCCCCTAGGGAACATGGAGCTAATAGGATCGAAAAACACTGCTATAAAAATTACTTCAACATTACGACATACCATGGATAAAATAATTGTACGTGGTGCACTGAAGGGATTATTTAGTTACAGTGCTTTTGTCCACGCAGCTTTACTTTAAAGATCAGCAATTTTTAGGACGATTTGGTTCATAAACGACTGCCTGCAGAAGCATTGCAAGCTGTTATGGCGCAATATACTCAAAACAAAGAACAAAAACTGCCACAGCATATTTCCATTCAGCTTAGTTTCGTTTTCATTACTGTAGGCAAACTTACTATGAAATGTATAGGCTGTCAAGCAATGATCTTTTCCGTATTCAGCCAAGGGATGAAAAGCCGTGGTTTGTAGTGCTGCCTACGGCAGGGAAATCGTTTTTTTTTATCACGTCTGGTTCTCACAGCCGACACTCCTGGCCGGGGCCTTTGATGCACGACAGTGCATTATATAACGCCACCTGCCAGTCAGCGTCTATCTGTTGGCGCTGCTGCGACGTTTGCTGAACATGCTTTGGCTTCGAATTGATCACGAAGGCTCATTTTGACTTGACTGGCTTGTCTTGGCTTGACTTGACATAATCTGACCGCGTCAAAATCCCCCAGCGATACTCATTTTCCTCTCCACAGCAATGCTCCACACTGCGAAGACGGGTTAAATAAAATCGCAAGAAATTAGACCGATAGCTGAGGGAAGTTCGGTTTCGAACACTCCTTGAGGAAAAAGAACTTAAAATATGATGCCTTTGTATAGAAACCTCACAATTTAAATGTATCCTCCTTCCAAGTCGGGGTTCTCCTCCACCATAAGTTGGGATTCCCTTCTTCCCAAGGTAATACTCTGAATCTGCCCTTGAACTCCTCGATGCGAGGCGTTCAGTTAGCCCAGTGTTACTCACGCTCGTATTAACCTTTCTGGCAGAATATGGGTGCCAGTCGCGACTTACCTTGAGGTTTTGAATTAACGCGCGCTCGGGTGGGGGTCAAATTACCCCCCCCCCCAATTTTTTCGGGAATAGCTTTCGAGCGGCGCGGCGTAGCTGCGCCAAATTTTGCATAGCTGTAGACAATCGAATAGCGAATCGTTTGGCATCAGACATTTAGATGTACCTTGTAAGGTCGCTGACCTACGGCAGGCAAAATCAGGCTATGGGTTCAGTGAAGGCAATTTCTAGGGAAGCGTTTAATCTGATGCAAACACGGAGTGTTTGACGAAGCCATACATCTCAGAGATGCTTCTTAGGCAGCACAGCAATTGAAGGAACAAATTCCATTGACCGAGGGCCAGGTATGAAGTTCAGACCAAGATCAAAACCAAGCTGTTCATTTTTCTAAAGCTTGCTGTATCGGGTATTTTCTGGCGCCCATTTCGAGTGCATTGATAATAGGAACCGCATTTTACATCCTCCATGGACTTCTTAAAGATCGGCATAAGCCAATTATCTAAAATGACCCAGATCAGCATTTTGTTTTTAGGAACGTACTGTCTAGCGTAATTTTTGTCGCCTATTTAAATGCAACATTCAAAGCAGTCTTGTATGATTTTGGGGACCATGACATCCAAAAGGTCAAACAAGGTCACTGGACTTAAACGAGTATGCGACATTTGCTTAGAAGAGGTTTCTCGGTTCTGGGGGTCTTTGGAGACCACCCAAAAATTTGACATTGTTTGACCTTATTTGAACCAAAAGTTATGACATAGGAAGCTGAAACATTGACCTCAGGGAATTCACGTACAGGAAAACCGACCATGTGAATTTGATGTCTCTGGCTTTCTTAGTTTCTGAGATCTCAGAGGGGTCAAATTGAGCCTTGAGCGCACGGCATCCAACCGGCCACCCCGGCGCGCGTTAAATCTGGTGCTGTAACAAGGGGTGCCGCAAGTGTAGTGACTAACACGTCTGGGAAACCAGAGGCACGGGGTTCGATTTTCGCGGTGCCCGCCCTTCCTGCCAGGGTGAGAGGCAAGCGACGCCGTATAGCCTCAGCAGCTGAGTGCGTTGCAAAGTCCCAATGACAACGTGGCGCTGTAACGACGGCGCACCTTCCACGCGTCGCCTTCGCAAAAACGTATGCTCCGGCTGAATATTTCATGAAGACTCAAAGAAGCTCAGAAGATGACGTAAACGGAGACGGGCAACGCCATTTTAGATAGGGATCTTTCATGATTATGCTCAGCTTGCAAAACTAGCGTCGCAGGTTAATCGAAAGCCACGTGAGAAGCTTAGTTCCGCGGACGGAAACAATTAGTTCAGCCACCCGTGCGGGGTTTCTTATATGATGTGTTTTTATGTGTTCCTGGATATTTATTTAACGCGCTCATTTATGTTCTCACAATGAAACACGAGAAACCATATATTTTGTCAATGCCAGCTGATCGTCCGTGCGGCACAGTTTCTTTTTGTGGTCTGACAATCGCTGCTTCAAAGTATGTGTTTTGCTTGGCTCTTCTCATTATTCGTATTAGGCTAAAACACGACCCTGCTTTTAATTTGCGTGCGCAATGACATGCCACGCAGAATGCCCCATGTACTTGCGGATTTTCTTTATGTGTCTTCAAAAGCATAGCGAAATTTATAATCTTCTAGCCTAAAATATGATCGTGTTTAACGTAATGTGCTGCCGACGCGCCGTCTCCCCCTCCCCCCGAAAACCATGGACCGGAAATGCCCGTTCGAGAAGAAGGTGCCGACTCAGGATACGCCGTCCATCGAGGACCTAGCGTCTGCTCAGAAAGCTGCACGTCGACGATGCTGGACGGCGGGTAACCGGAACCGGAACCGGCAGCGCAGGAGGGCAACGGGCACAGCTTATCGAGGTAAGCACCGACTGAGAGTCCTCACCACCTCGCTGTGTCGAAAACAGCAGCCCGTGTTTCACAGGGCATATGCACGTGAGGCGGCCCGTGCTACACAGAACACACGCACGTCGGGCAGCCCGTGCTACACGGAACACACGCACGTCAGGTAGCCTGTGTTACACAGGACATATGCACTTCAGGCAGCCTGTGTTACATAGGGCACATGCACGTAAGGCGGCCCGTGCTACACAGAACACACGCACATCAGGCAGCCCGTGCTACACGGAACACACGCACGTCAGGTAGCCTGTGTTACACAGAACACATGCACGTCAGGCATCTGACTGACGTGGACACATACACGTCAGACAGCCTGTGTTACACAGAACACACGCACGTCAGGCAGCCTGTGTTACACAGGGCACATGCACATCAGGCAGCCTGTGTTCCACAGGACACACATACAAGTCAGGCAGCCTGTGTTGTACAGGATATATGCACGTCAGACAGGACTTATGAAGACAGTGACAGTGAGCTGTCGACCAACACCGAGACCACGAGGGTGCCGAACGAAGCGCAGACAGCTTCCTATCCCTCAGACCCCCCGCTTCGGCTCCACAGCTCAATCTGTTGCCGGCTTACTCAGTACTGCTCGCACTGAGTGAAGACGGAAGATGTCATGAGATGTTTGGCGGACCGCTCCGCTAACAAGATTCTGCGACAGTAGGACATGTAGGGGCAGGCAGGCAGAAGAGAGTGCCGTAACAACAGACAAGACAGATGCATGGAATCTGGATTCTTTGACGACGGAAGAGATGAAGTAACCTTGGCGCAGGGAAGAGTAAAACACTTAAACAAGAGAAAAGGACTAAAAAAAGTAGTTGGAGTGATTGGACCAGGCCTACGATACTTGGACCTCGTGTCACCAAAGGGTGCAGGAGCGACTGACACAGCCAAGCGGCCGATCGGCGCCATGTGTGACATGCGTGGCGTGGGTGACACCGTTGTGTAAGGTTCCGAAAGAACTGTGATTAATGCCGGAAGGGAAAGGAAGGCAAGGGGAAAGGTAGGGATTGCTCTTGGAAATTCGATGCATCAGTCAATTTCTTTCAAGATTTGGTCAGAACCTTTTGGTTGAATGGACGTCTTGGGTCATAACCCTAGCAATACTTGTTGTATGAGTCGTAACCGGACCATTGTGTGAGGAATTCCAGGTAGACGATATAATTTTGTGGTGAACGTTTGACGTGTCGTAATGTTCGACACGGCTTGTTACACACTTTAAAGCCCCCTGACCTGTAGCAAGGCCGCTGCCATCGGTCACAGCCCATCCCAGTCACGGGTCACCAGTCACCAGTCACCATCCCTCACAGCGGGCGCATCAAACGAATCTAACCTGCCCTGCCGTGGGTTGACGAATCCGAACAAAGACTCCTTAACCAACTAGACCAAAACGTACAAACTTATGGTATGCATACCAATCATCTCACCACAATGCATGCATTCAAAGATGCTGGTGGTGAGACCAGTGGTCCAGCTACGCACTAAGGTGCAGTTGGAAAGTCCATGTGAAAAGACTTGGCTGCAATGCCTTTGTTTCAAATGAGGCCAGTGTCTGGCCACGTATCTAAAATCACCACTGATATGGAGCAGAGAATACCACGGATACGTAACAGAAAACATCACCGATAGGCGGCAGAGAACACCACCGACACGCAGCACAGGACACCACGGATACGCAGCAGAGAACATCACCGATACGCGGCAGCGAACACCACCGACACGCAGCAGAGGACACCACGGATACGCAGCTGAGGACATCACTGATACGCAGCAGAGGACACCACGGATACGCAACAGAAAACATCACCGATAGGCGGCAGAGAACACCACCGACACGCACAGAGGACACCACGGATACGCAACAGAAAACATCACCGATACGCGGCAGAGAACACCACCAACACGCAGCAAAGGACACCACGGATGCGCAGCAGAGGACATCATCGATACGCAGTAGAGAGCACCACCGATACGCAGCAGAGAACACCACGGATGCGCAGCAGAGGACATCACTGATACGCTGCAGAGAGCACCACCGACACGCAGCAGAGGACACCACGGATGCGCAACAGAAAACATCACCGATACGCGGCAAAGAACACCACCGACACGCAGCAGAGGAAACCACGGATACGCAGCAGAGGATATCACCGATACGCGGCAGAGAGCACCACCGACACGCAGCAGAGGACACCACGGATGCGCAGCAGAGGACATCACAGATACGCTGCAGAGAGCACCACCGACACGCAGCAGAGGACACCACGGATGCGCAGCAGAGGACATCACCGATACGCTGCAGAGAGCACCACCGACACGCAGCAGAGGACACCACGGATGCGCAGCAGATGAAATCACCGATACGCAGCAGAAATCACCACTGACACGCAGCAGAGGACACCACGGATGCGCAGCAGAGGACATCACCGATACGCTGCGGAGAGCACCACCGACACGCAGCAGAGGACACCACGGATGCGCAGCAGAGGACATCACCGATACGCAGCAGAAAGTACCACCGACACGCAGCAGAGGACACCACGGATGCGCAGCAGAGGACATCACCGATACGCAGCAGCGAACACCACCGACACGCAGCAGAGAGCACCACCGATACGCAGCAGAGGACATCACCGATACGCGACAGAGGACACCACGGATACGCAACAGAAAACATCACCGATAGGCGGCAGAGAACACCACCGACACGCAGCAGAGGACACCACGGATACGCGGCAGAGAACACCACCGCTACGCAGTAGAGAACACCACCGACACGCAGCGGTGCAAGGGCGGGTGCCGGCCGCATCCGTACATCAGCCTCTTAGCCTCCAAGCAGCAGCCAAAGCCTCCACCCCAGAGCAGTCTCAGCCTCTGAGGTCTCTGAGCTTTGTCGAGAGCCCCGATCGAGTCGAGTCCGAAGTGTCCGGCAGTTCGTTCTGGGACAGCTGATTTGCTAGTCAATGTTATTTAAGCCGAGCCTGAAGCACTGCATCAAGTCAGATGGGCGACGCTTGGACAGTCTGTGGTGTCTGACAGGTTGAAGTTCCCAAGCTAAACTTTGCAGCAGAGCAGTTTAAAGGACCAGCGTAATCTGGCCGAGGGCAGCGGCATCCGAGCAAGAATGAATTGCATTGGTGTAGGTTAAACTGAGGAGACGCATAGAATAAATGCGGCAGAGATCGTCTGACATCGTGTTGCATGAGTGCACTTATAGCCTTACCTGAAAGGAGCTTAATGCTCAAAATCTTGCATCAAGCCCATGGTAATCATCGGAAAGATTATCTGGTCAACAATGTTGCTAGAGTTCCAACATAACCATTCGTTGAGTGCCCAAATGAATGAGATGACAGATCAGATGTATTGTTGGATTATATTTTATATTGAACAACTTATTTAATAGCAGGAGATAAGCAAGACAACAGCCGTTTCCACGAAGGATCGCGTTTTAAAATTCTTGTTTTTTTAAAACTTAAGCGCTTTTGTTTTGACCACTAATTTTTAGCAGCGATTTACGACTAAAAATTATGCGCAGGGATTTAAAATACACGTTTGTAAGGACGTATAACTTGATCAAATTGCGGTTAGCTGACTATGCTCAAGATCATGCTCTTATGGACAGGTATGCTGCCAGATATCTTCCTACCAAAACTTCTCAAATCTTTAAAAAAAATTCGGTGTCTTCTCTGACGCAGATGCGAAAAACAAACTCCTACATCCTTGAAGCGCCCATATTCATGGGTATACAGTACTTATAGAGCTTACTTTCTGTACTTTCAAAGCGTGCGTGAGTACCTAGAGAGCTTACATTTCTTAATACGATCCAAAATGAACGATTCTTGGATGAAATGCCCCTCAAAGCCTGCCTCGCTGCGCACAGCTCCAATGCAAACAATAATGGTGCATCTAGCATTCAACGCCTTTAAGCGATTCACATTGCTGATTGTCACGCCTAGTGTTCGCTTAGAATTTGAGTGAATTAAAGGCATGAGCTGAGTAAATATGCATAAAGGCTCTCGTATAACATAACACACTTATTATTACGCGGATGCACGTGGTTTGCCTATTGCTAATGCAATTGCACGAAAGCAATATTTTCCTTGTCAAAGCGATGGGTGTGTACCATAACTTCATAAAAATATATCAAACAGACTTGTAAAAACTTACCAATGCATTAATCCATCGTAACTGCTAACAAGCCTTGCAGGACTACCAGATAGTCCCAGCAACACATAACCAGTTTGACTACTTAAAGCCGTATTTTGGCTGTGAATAATGTCCTAGCTCCTAGAGCGAATCCTGGTAACACCCCTGGAAGAGAGATATTCACAACAATGCGACATCTAGTTTGGTGATTATTGGTTCCGAACTCAAATACAACAGCGCGTTAACCAATTATCCTCATCAAAATACACAATGTGTGTTTGTATGTAATTGTGTGGATATGCAGAGGCAGGGTACCAACCACAAATTCACTGGCAGGTGCCCATGGCCTAAGCTTGTTCAAGATCATCATTACCAACTTTGGCTTCTTCCACAGCAGCTGCTGCGCTGGATTACCTTAAAAAAGTGCTCCACATTTGTATGAGCTTTTAACTTAGAAAGCCAGCGTGTATTGTACTTTTTTATCACATCGGGTGTAATCGGGTGAGCACGGACCCGTATACCTCTCGGCAGCAATCGCGTCATTCTTGAGGCCGCCATGCGGTGTGAGGACGGCAAACACGAACGGTACGGCCATAACACACGCTGGTGGCCGGGGCGCGCTGTGCCTCGTGGGAAATGTAACGCCCCGCTGGCCCATCGGCGCCCGTCACGCAGCGCCGTCACGGGCTGTCGGCTGATTCCTGGTGTGATCGTAACAAGCTCGACTGTCTGCCGTTGTTGGGGTCCCATCGCACGCCGGCCGCGCCGAGCTGCCGCACCGAGTCGATCTGCCGCACCCAGCGCGCCTCACCGAACTGCCGCACCGAGTCGATCAGCCGCACCCCAGCGCGCCTCACCGATCTGCCGCACCGAGTCGATCTGCCGCACCCGGCGCGCCTCACCGAGCTGCCGCACCGAGTCCGATCTGCCGCACCCAGCGCGCCTCACCGAGCTGCCGAACCGAGTCGATCCTGCCGCACCCAGCGCGCCTACACCGAGCTGCCGCACCGAGTCGATCTGCCGCACCCAGCGCGCCTCACCGAGCTGCCGCACCGAGCACGCCGGGCCGAACTGCCGCACCGAGTCGATCTGCCGCACCCAGCGCGCCTCACAGAGCTGCCGCACCGAGTTGAGCTGCCGCCACCCAACGCGCCTCACCGAGCTGCCGCACCCGGCGCGCCTCACCGAGCATGCCGCAACCGAGTCGAGCTGCGGTACCTAGCGCGACGAGCCGAGCTGCGGACACCCGAGCCGCTGCGGTACCGAGCGCGCCCAACGAGCTGCGACACCGAGCGCGACGAGCCGAGCTGCCGCACCGAGTCGAGCTGCCGCACCCAGCGCGGCGCACCGAGCTGCGACACCGCGCACGCCGGGCCGAGCTGCCGCACCGAGCCAAGCTGCGGTACCGAGCGCGACGAGCCGAGCTGCGACACCGAGCCGAGCTACGGTACCGAGCGCGACGAGCCGAGCGCGGTTGCCGGACATGACTTTTGTCAAACAATCGAGCCAGCGCGCACCGTTGGCTGTCTCGCGTGCTCATAAGGCGGGTCTGTCAACAGCCTGGAGCGGCCTGGGCGCGGCGGGCCTTCCGCGCACGGCTCCTGCACAGCCGCGTCCGTCGCAGGCGCTGCGTGTTAGTAGGCGTAAGAGAACGGTGGTGGTTTCATGTGTGCAAAAACAATGGCATGTTGCGACTAAGCACTGCGCGCGGACTCCAATATTCTTCCGTTGTTTGCGTTTTAATCAGCGCAAAATTAGTATGCCTCGAATCACATCAGGATATCGCTGTTACGATTAAACCGGGTTCCAGCACCGTTGCTGGGAATGGCGCAGGGCCCAGCACCAGCGCTGGGAATGGGCCAGGGCCCAGCATCAGCGCTGGGAATGGGCCAGGGCCCAGCTCCGGCCAGTCGTTTCGCGGAGACAGGTCTGCATCTGGTGCAGAGTTATGACCCCTGCTACCTGATGCGTCGCTCATCAAGCGTGGTCGCGCTTCTGCTATATAACTTCAAGCGCAACGATGGGGCGTGTCATAATGACTACATTCACAACGTCCACAGTTCATAATGTCCATAGTTCATAGCATCAACAGTTCACAATGTCCAGGACGTTCAGGACGTTCAGGCATGCTTATCGCGCATATTCATAATGTTGTGAGTCCACTCGCGTCAAAAAACAACATATCCCGACTGTCTTTGTCTGAAATGCAGTGTTTGGGTCTCATTTCTTACAAACAAATGTAGACACCTTTTGATCGTTTGATGATTTGATGACTCGATATGTGTTGAGAACCCCACCATGAACGACACAAAACTTCTTCATCTGCGCCAGCGTACGGTCTACGCCACCCGTGATGTCGCAGAAAATTTATGTTGTATTGGCATCATCTTAAAGCGCTTAGGTAGCAGTTTTTACGCGATGAAAGCCACCATTTTTTGCGATAATTTTTATAAGTAGTTCAAGGCATGAGCTTTCGTTCGGCAACACGTTAAAACATAAGTGTTCTGGGAACATACATCAGTAACGTATATTAAATGGTCTGCTCAATTTTGCTAACCTTTACACAACGCAACACGAGACTGCTGGGACTAAAAATTCAAAACCTTTGAGCCAAAATACCTGATAACGTGTCACAAACGCGTTCAACGCTTTTTAATTCTTGTGTGATCAAGTGACTTCAAATACGAGAGACAAGAATGGAAGGAATCGCTTGATGCGGCCCGGATTTCATGGCAACGGCCGTCCTACTATCGACTATTTACCCATTGCATAGCTTCGCAACTACGATCCCGTGACCACTGTGCAACTAAATCACTTCTTAACAGCGCCGGGGTGGTCGCCTGGACACCTTTCGCTCGAGTGGAGGCCAATTTGCCCCCCCCCCCCTGAAATATCAGAAACTAAGAGAGCTAGAGACATCAAACGCACAGTGTGATGGCCTGTACTTGAACTTATTTAGGTATCAAAGTTTAAAATTCCTCGATCGTGACCTTCGGGTCAAATAAGTTCAAACAAGGTCAAACTTTGGGTTGGTGTTGAAAATGTCCCCAAAACCTAGATACCTGTTCTAAGCAAAAGGCCACATGTTCGCTTAAGGTCGTTGACCTTGTTTTACCTTTCGAAGATCATGGTGACCGAAATCATACGAGACTACGTTGAGTTTTGCATTTGAATAAGTGACAAAGATTACACTTGGTAGTATGCTTTAAAAAGCGTTGGCCTGGGTCATGTTATGTCACTGACCTATCGTGACCTTTAAAAGTCCATGGAAGATGCATAACATCGTTCCTGTCATCCATTTATTCGAAATTAGTACCAGAAGCCACTCAATGCAGCAAGCTCTAAAGTAATAAAGCAGGTTGATTTTGACCCTGTTCTGACCTTCATACCTGAGCCTAGATCAATGGAACTTGTTCATTAAATTGTTGAAAATGTGTCTCAGAGATGTATGACTTCGGCTAACACTCCGTTTTTGCATCAGATTGAATGATTCCATTAAAATTAAATTCACTGAGTCCATGGCCTGACTTTGACCTGCCATAGGTCAGCGACCAAGGTATATTTAAGTTTTTGATACCAAACGATCCACTAATCACTTGTCTACATGAATGCAAAATTTAGCGCGGCTGCGCCACGCCGTGTGGAAACCATTCCGGAAAATCTTCTTGAATCCTGGTAGTTGATAGTCTCTGCAGCATAGTTCTACACTCCAAGGATATAAAACCAATACTGCAGCCGATACT
>NW_023596805.1:21434718-21547548 GCF_011947565.3 Pollicipes pollicipes | reverse complement strand
CGTGTAAACATGATTGATCCTAAATCTGGCGCACCGAGCTCGGTAGCAACTAGCGCTGAGAAGCCACCGCTGTGCCGACTTGGCGAAGGATGCCGCTGAACTTGGCAGCCTCAGGTCGTTAGGATTTTCAAAAGAAAGCAAAAACAGTGCCGGGAAACACGTGGAATGCTGTCGATGGCAGTGTTTCACTCCGCCTTTTTCTGAACACCCACGGAAAAACGAGTGTTTTTCCCAGCTTGTGAGGGCCGTAAAGTTAGCCCCAGCTGGCCAGACGGCTTTGGATTTCATGGTGCAAATCTACGCATAAATTTGCTAGCGCTTCTGGTGACAGCGCTAGTGACGCGTACATGGCTGGAGATCAAGCTGACTAAGGGGAAAGAAGCTGAAAACCACACAATGTAATAAGACAACGTTAGTTAGACAACAGGATTTGGACGCCTATCCATACTCTCTGGATCGATATCCGTCCTTGTGACCTTGACAATACGGACACAAGCTTTAAGTAACATTAAAGCTGTCCGTCAAGCGCAATATTTCGCACCAGCTTTGGTTGCATTATTATACTCTTTTGTCCTAAACAGGTCACAAGGAATCTCGCGTACGAAATAAGCTGGTTTGTTGCCGATGCGACAAGCATGCCTGAGAGAGCCCACATCATGTAGGACCCGCTGAACCCGACAGCGAATGGCCTGACATTGAGAAGGGTAAACGGTAGCATGGGAGATCTAGCCTTGACATGCTATTCCGCCGGCGCGAAAATTTTCCAAAAAAGGGCGGACTAACTCCAAACTGTTCAGGGAATCTTGTGGAACACATCACAGCGTACGTAAGCACGTGTTCGAGTGGGGAGGGACAATTCGGACCGCGACTATTTTTCCAGAATAACTTCCAGAGGCGTGGCGTAATCGCGTCAGATTTTGCACAGCTGTAGACAATGAAAGAGCAGATCCCTTGGTATACAAAATTATATACACCTTTTTAAGGTCTCTGACCTAAGGCAGGTCACAGTCAGGCCGTGGCGGCCAGCGAAGGCAACTTCCAGGGAAATATTCAATCTGATGGGACTGTGGAATGCTAGAGGTAGCTACTATACATCTCCGCGATAGCTTCTTGGGCAAAAAGATATTTTGATTTGGGACTACGACACATTTCCTTTACATGGGTCAGGTATGAAGGTTAACCGAGACCAAAAACAACTTTCTCTTAAGACCACTTTATGGGGTAGTTTATGACGGTTAATTCGGATATTTCGAAATAATAAACCGCAGCAGCATCTTGCACGAGATTCAAAAAAGTCAGAAAATATTACTGGCCTAGCATGACCCAGTTAAACCTTAACTTTTTAGGGAACATACCGCCCAGTGTAATGCTTTACACGCATTGAGATTCCAAACTTCAAGCAGTCTTCTGGGTTTTTTTTTTGGTCACCATGACATTCTTAAGGTCAAACAAGATTACTGACTAGAAATAAGTGCGAGCGGCCTTCTACTTAGAACAAGTATGAAGGTTCAAGCCAGTTTCATCAGGAGGTATCGGGGCACTTTGGACACCACTCTGGAGCTTTTCCTTGTGTGACCTTATTTGACCCAAACATCATGACCTAGGAACCTCAAGATGAGACACAATTGAGTTCACATAAGTTCAATTCACCATGTGACTTTAGTGTCTCTAGCTCTATTAATTTTTGAGATCTCAGGGCGAGGGTCAAATTGACCCTCACCCAAGCGAAGAGTATTTAACCGGAGACCCTGGCGCGTGTTAATGTTAAAATGCTTTGTAAATGTGGGGTCATGGTTCTTGCCCTCCCCTTTCCCTCATTTCCGCACATCATTCCTGTCACCATTCTCATCATCATTATCCCCTCCCAGCCCTCCGATCTGGGCGTTGCTGCGTCGCAATGCCTAGTTGCCGCCAGGCATGCGACCTCGTGCCGCTGCCATCGGCGTCACGCGGACACTGCTTTGTCCTACTTACATTACCGTGCCTGTGCAACGCCCACAAGCAGGGACCCGCGCCCGGCCGATGGAAACGGTTAGTGGCCACAAGTAGCGGTCCGCGCCCGACCGATGGAAACGCCCACAAGCAGGGGTCCGCGCCCAGCCGATGGAAACGACCACAAGCAGGGGTCCGCGCCCAGCCGATGGAAACGACCACAAGCAGGGGTCCGCGCCCAGCCGATGGAAACGACCACAAGCAGGGGTCCGCGCCAGCCCGATGGAAACGGCCACAAGCAGGGAGCGCGCCAGCCCGATGGAAACGGCCACAAGCAGGGGTCCGCGCCAGCCCGATGGAAACGGTCAGATGGAAACGGACCCGCGCCCGATGCCCAGCCCGATGGAAACGGACAGCGCGGGGTAACGGTTCATTATGCTGTGCGTCGCGCAGTAACTCGCGTCGTTCGTGTTTTGTGTACGTGCCACCAATACGTCCATTATGCCCGTCGTTACCGTAATTATCTTTCCGTTGTAATATCCATGAAATTGCTCATCAGTTTTTTGGTTGACGTTCTCTACCAACTGTCTTTGGAAGCAGGAATTGCCCTTTTGATCCACAAAACGTACCTGTTACTGGAATGTGATACCATGAAATGCAATGCACTGCCCTGAACGCACCAACCAAGTAGTGCCATCCAATCCAACGACTCATGCAGCCGCCGCCCCTCCGAAGACAGGACCGCGGGGGGTTTGGCCCGCCGCACAATACTGCGGCGCGGCCCCGCTGGGCCTGGGTTTACCCTCGTTGGCCAGTTGCCAGCCGTCTTAGCCGCAGTGGTCAGGCCAAACACTGCGCCAACTGGGGCTGGGACTGGGACTGGGACTCGTACCGGATGCGGATGAAGTCCAGAGTCGGCGTCTTTTCCATTACCATGGAGGCGACGAGGCGGTGTTATATGTCTCAGCGTGCATGCTTATATTGCCTATTGGACAAACAGGACAAGTTCAGACCGACTGATCCACGGATCCTGAGACCTTCATTCCCCTCCCATCTCCCCACAAACCTAATCTGAGACGGGACTACACCAACCCTCCGTGGTGCTTACCACACACAGCCTTGGCAAAAGTTAGCAAGGGTGTGTAAGCGTTCGGACAGCGACCTTAATGGACTTCTTCCCGTTGCATACGGAACGAATTTCCGCCCACAACCCTGGCATCCACCCGTCACTATTGGCACACAGCTGACGGCTGTATCGTAAAGCGGGCGCCGTATTCTGCGTCACAACACACCGTCCCGACCGTGACCTCTCAGCCAGCGGAGGCGCGTCGGCCGCTGATCATAGGCCACCGCCACAACACACCACCCCGACCGTGACCTCTGAGTCAGCGGAGGCGCGTCGGCCGCTGATCACAGGCCACCGTCACAACACACCACCCCGACCGTGACCTCTGAGCCAGCGGAGGCGCGTCGGCCGCTGATCATAGGCCACCGTCACAACACACCACCCCGACCGTGACCTCTGAGTCAGTGGGGGCTCGTCGGAAATGGGAAGTGGTTGCCTGGAATGCAAACGGCCTGCACGATGTTCCTTCAATGACGAGGTTTTAAGATGTCTTTACCATTTGTGCTCACTGCGTCCGCCTCGCCCAATGCGTCTGAGGGCTTTCGACACGTATGCGATTTCCATCTGATTAGCCAGAGCTAGGTAGATTTGGTTCGGTAAATTTATGCGTTTCACTGCAGGGCGAACGCGTGGTTCGCAGCGACGCAGATTTCGCAGAATTCCGACACCTCCGTAAGCACTCCTCCAAGCCGGCGTAGAGCAATGCTTATTCCAGAGCGTCATTAATTCGTAGACGCGTGAGCTGGGCGCCTAAAATGACCGCATACATTTGATCATGATCAATGGTCACATTACGGTGATCACGGAATGCTGGCCTGACGTCTTTTGGTGTCACGCCGCCCCTCTGAGCTGCCTCTGCTGACCCCTGTAACCCTTCCACCGCACACGACACGGCCCCCCGCGCGGCACAGCCTCCCAGGCTCGGTCACTTACCCTGGACACGGTGAGCGGCGATCCCACATCCAGGCCGCCGACCATTCTCAGCCCCCACGGCTGGTTGAAGCCATCCCTCTCCAGCGTCACGTCCACGTACGCCATGTTCACCGCGCGCGCACTGCTGACCTCACTGAGCCCTCGGTGACCCCTCGCGGCCGCGCTGTGACCCCGCCGCCGGCCGCGCCGTCCCCAAGTGTCGCCACCGGTCCACAATGCCCGCTGGCGCCGCCGCCGCTGGCCGGTTTATTTTCGGGCGGCTGCAATGCCGGCCGCCGGCTGCCAGAGCTGCCGCCGCCGGCGGCGGCCGGGATAGCCGCGGGGCACTCGGTCCCGCCGCCGGGGGCTCGTCCAGCGCCAGCTGTCGCCGTAAAACGATCCGGGGGACGGGAGGAGATGGTGGCGGCGGCGGTATGCGCAACGTGGCGGTGCATTGGCGGATAGGCGTGTCCAGGGTTACGTCACGGGGTGTGTGTGTGTGTGTGTGTGTGTGAGTGGTGGGGTGAGTGAGGCGTGAAATACAAGGGCGAACGGTTTACGGTCGTCAGCATGTATGGCAGAAGGTCTCGCTCGCGAATGAGTGTAATCCCATCGCGTGACTTGTTTGGTATGACCCTGACTAAGCACAAATAAGATTGTCTATAAAATTGGTGTGGATGTCTGATTTTTTTTTGTACGGATCGGACACGAACGCAACTAACGAAACGCGAAGGGTTGCTGCTATTTCAACATATCAGAGGACCTTGGTGGCAGTGAACAGGTCAACCCTCAGCCACCTGCAGAAGGGATTGCCGTATCGTGGAGGTGGCTCGAGGATGAAATGTTGATAAGCCCGTCACAACATAATGTAGCGACACAATGCAAGTACAAAATGTATGTCATTTCGTGACATTTGACAGGTGTAGTATCTTCACTTTTTATCATAAGCTACCCTGTTTACATGGGCAGCTGTGATTTGAATGGAGCCGGGACCCGTCCTCGATCCGAACTATCGGGCTCATGCATACACTCAAGCGCCGTTCCTCTGATTCGAATTGTGCGTGGGCGGAAATCCCTTCCTGTGAGAAGATCATCCGTTGAGAAAGGGATTTCATTCGAATTATCGGTGGTTAAGGCTTCTAAAAGCATATTTGCTGTGCATAACAAAAAAAGAAGAAAACTACCTGGCGCTTGCAGTTCTGTTCAGTGTCATTTCTGGTCTGCTTGGTGTTGCCGGTTTTCCACGGGTTTTTAGCTATTGCTCGAGACGATCCAAGTCCAAGATGGAAAAGGAAAAAGGGAAAGAAGGTGAAGTTGACACCATGCTACTTCACGCACTCTACTTATTGAGGGCCTTAAGTGGCAACCAGGACCGAAATGCCCACGTAATTTAAGCGTGTAAGGTGTTGATCTATGCAGACAGCAGGCGTCAGCAGTGTTTGGCGTTATCTTTCCATCTCAAGGTTATATTGATTTACATCTGAGGCAGGCTCCATGCTTCCAAAAATCATATGGAGCTCACATGGCCATTTTATATAGCCTTGAATCGTTCTCACTTTAAGTTTTGGATTGCTCTTGAAATTCTTTCAGATAATACCACAAGTTTCTTTCATTAAGTGAATACCTCAAGGCCCCAGGGTTGTTTTTGCAGACGTCCCCTTATGATTTCAACATTTGGTTGACAACCTATTGGCTGGAGGGATGTGCTCAATACTGGTGATTGGCTCCTCAAGGAAATATGAAGTTGCGTCACACCGGTAGACCAACTGGCAGGGAAGCAGGGACTGAAATATTTGCTTTTGATGCAATAGGGTTGTTGTTTGCTTGTCAGTTTAACGTGCGTGAGATAGGTAACTCAATACTTCCCGCATGCTATGAAGGATCAACAACTATAGATTATAGATCATTCCAGTCAGCTCGGAATGTGAACTATTTTTAATGATAGGGCCAAAATTGCCCAATGATGGTTTCAAAACATCAATAAAGCAAATGTGAACACTGGATGAAAAAAGCTGTCATCAGTATTCTGCTAAATCCAGGTTTGTGTATTTCGTGTGGAAGAAAACAGTGCATAAATTAAGTAACACCTAACACAAAGGCACATGCTGCAAGGAGAACATGTCCGTGGTGCACATTGTTGTCTGTTTTTGTATGTTACCTTGGTGCTTTTTGTGATCGGTGTCTTTGCAAGGCATGAGGTAGGTAATTCAACTGTTGTTATAATGAATAATTCGTTATGAATTTTGAGCCAAGATTGATTTCGTCATGACACAGCTCTCCGGCTAGTTCAAATGTTATGATCTTTGGACTGTGCAAACACAGCTGTTTGTGTCACCTAGCCACCAGTCCATATCAGCCCACGCTTGCCAGTACATGCAAAGCTTGAATGGCAATGCTGCTCTTAGGTACCGATGCTGCATTGGATGGAGAAAGACAACATAACTGCACAATTTTTGCCACTAACTGCGTAGCATTCATGAGTCATTTACGTAGCTGTTTCCTGTTTTGTGCAAATTTCTGTGATCGTGCTCCTTGCAACGCACAATGTCCACAATGTTCACAATGTCTCAGGTCCACTACTAACATTTTCATATAACACTACCTATGGGACAGATTTGGCAGCGCCAACTACGCAACTTTTGTGTTTTAAGTGCTGTGGCTTGTGCTGTGGCTATAAAGCGCAGTTTTCGCCCATAATTCGTTCCTTGATTCGAACTAAGTGGGATCGAACTATCGACCGTTCATCCGACGTAAAGCCGGTTTAGCCAATGTAAACGCCCCTCGGCGAGAGGTTTAACGTTGCGTGATCCGTTCCGATCTTAATTCGAATTACCGTCGGTGATAGACATTTCAGCTAAAAGTTATATCATGCGCCAGTCGACAATGAAGTAAATTATGAGAGATAGTTATTAGCATGAAAAGATAAGTTTCCCTGCGTGCACTACACTAGTTACAGCTTGAGCTTATCCCATTTGACAAGTTAGGAACGGAGAAAGTGTATTGAAAGAGTTTAACCAAACTGCGGGCCGTGACAAACCGTGACAAAAACGGCCCGCTGGAAAATGCGATTAGCACCACATATCTTTTAAGTCAGTACAGCTTTTGTATCGTAAGATATAAAAACATTCACAATAGCTGTCAGAATGCAAAATGATCGTCGCGCGCGACGTTCATTTGTACATTCTACTTCATCCTTCTAAAGCGATCAGAAAAAATCCCATCGTTTCATCGCTTGTGAACTCGACAGTTTTTCGACAGGAGGTGGTTTGGTATCATCATGCTACTCCTTTACACAGAGCAGATCATTTGTCTGCTTAAATGTACAAACTTGCTGTATATGACAGTCCATTGTGGACAGTGGAAAGGCCAGCATTTTACTCCGGAGGGTGCCACACCGGGTCAAAGGGAGCCTTATCGGTGAATGGGGCACTTGTATGCTGCTATCAAGCTCCTGTTTGTTTTAATTCAAACGACTCTAGGTCCAATTTTGATGCCTTGGTCCCGTTTTGACGCTTTAAAAGCACTTTGGGTTTTAAACTGATAGAAAACACCGGGGAATTCAGCGACGGAGACCCCACAAACTCCAACAGGGGAATTACATTTTTGATTACTCAAATGATTGTGATTAACGTCAGATTTTCGTGAAACCATATTATATGAGATATTCGTGGCCAGTCCGCTGTAACTGTCACAGAAAATTGCACGATGTGTGCGATGGCTGGTTAAAAAAGACGGTCATCAACTGGATGGAAGAAGGATATAGGTAACCCCGCCAGAATTGCAATGTTTAATCTGAACATAGATTTTGGCGTCTTGGATGTCATTTGATACATATTTTAAGCCCCCCCCCATGATTCTTCATGTTTCAAAACGCGGACCGAACAGAGAGAGGGGAGTGTTCGATGTGACCCCCTGAAGTTCCCAAACTAATGAAGATAGCGCTCAGTGAAAACAAAAACAGTGGACCGGTTCCCACGACATCTCTCAATTCTCAATCTCAATCTCAACAAACAATTTGCCACTAGTTTTATGCTGTTAAGTCCATTGACTTCACGGTCTATTCAGCCTATAACACCAGATCAAGGGGCAAATGTTCCGGTCAATCGTACATTTTTAGCTTATTTTTAGTTTTCAGCTTGCATTATACGGACGAGACCATCCTTGGTGGCGACACGAAACATTAACAGGCGTCTTT
Organism: Pollicipes pollicipes; assembly: GCF_011947565.3. NCBI lineage: Eukaryota > Metazoa > Arthropoda > Thecostraca > Pollicipedomorpha > Pollicipedidae > Pollicipes > Pollicipes pollicipes. Next base: position 21,539,383 of record NW_023596805.1, on the reverse strand, counting down.
TTATCTTCATTCTAAGCACGATGACGTGTATTTGCATGTGATTTGGCATACAGTATGGTTTCGTTAATGCAGCAATGCTGGCCTGCCCGCGCGCGTTCCTCAGCATCGGCGGTTACCGTCTGCCCACCCGTGCAGGACGCAGACCCCCTGCGGTGTTCCTCAAATACCGCCGCTGCTCCGGAACACGAAAGGCTAGGAGCTAGTTTCTGAGCTTTATGCCCACGAAGATGCGCAGGCTATTTCGAGATCATTCAAGGTCGCCCAGACATGCATAACTTCACAATAGCGTTATTCAAATTCTGTCTTTCCGTTGGGCATGCGGCGATCAAGGCCAAAAAAACAAAACTGTCGAGCCGGTCGTATCTGGCGTTTGCTACCACTATTTCCAGATGCAACGGTGGTCAATTGGCTCTCAGTCAATGTTGTGCTAGGTACGACTACGTTATCACACAATGACGTTTTGAGGGGCATATTTATTAAACAGAGATTGTGTTGTCTAGTATTCTTTTCGACAGTCAGGCTTATTTTATCATATCTGAAGTGTGCCGGATGCAGATAAGGCGCATCTTAACGGCGCGCCACGACATGGGACGTGCGACTCATCTCACCCGCCGTCCCTGAAGTCGCAAGACTGTTTGCCAGTGCGTCTTCAATTACAAGCGCCTGGGTCACATTCCGTGATACCGCGCAGATCCTGCTGGCTCGGACAGCTGCCGGAGGCGAGAATGAGAGAGGGGGGAGGGGGGGGGGGGGCTCGGAGATTGCAGTGTCGCGAGCCCCGCGGCGCCAGGACGGAGCTCGGTCTCCAATGTTCGCGCTCGTCGGGCCACGTCGCCGGGTGGGAACGGGACAGCGGTGGCCAGTTGTCTCCGATGTTCGCGCGCGTCGGGCCACATCGGCGGGTGGAAACGGGACAGCGGTGGCCAGTTGTCTCCGATGTTCGCGCGCGTCGGGCCACATCGGCGGGTGGAAATGGGACAGCGGTGGTCAGTTGTCTCCGATGTCCGCGCGCGTCGGGTCACATCGCCGGTGGGAACGGGACAGCGGTGTCCAGCTGTCTCCGATGTTCGCGCGCGTCGGGTCACATCGGCGGGGTGAATGGGACAGCGGTGGCCAGTTCTAACCTATCGGCGAGGTCGCAACCGCTACAACGTGACGTGATCACCGGCTCCGCTGCGGGCGCTGGCTCCGCTGCAGGCGCTGGCTCCGCTGCGGGCGCTGGCTCCGCTCTCAGGTGAACCGGCACTCTCGGCAAAGCCAGACTGAGCGGCGCGAGGGGCGGGCTCACATTGTTGCGAGGTGCCGGGATTTACGATGTGCTAGGAATAACGTGTCTATTTCACAGCTGCAATATCTTTTTCCCTTACATCGCTTTACTTTTTCTTTTGGAAAGAATGCAGCCGTAAAAGAATCGCTCAGCAAATTGCGGATGCTTGTCACTTCAGTCTTTTACAATGCCGGTCTCAGTTTTCAAAAACCATTTCGGAAGCCGGCCGACACTGTGCTGAGCCGGTGGCGCAAGCGCACCGTTACCCCCCCCCCCCCCCCCCCGCCCCTTGCTGGCGCTGACCGTGAAAGAGGGCTTTTATTCTGCTCCGTTATTTGTTTTCGGGCATATAACTGGCTAATAGAATGAGATTCGGAACCTGTCCCCTCCCCACCCGTTGCTAGATCCGCTCTTGCCAACTTGCGACCCTCTCCCCTGCGCTGGTGCCGGCTCTGCCGATGGGACGCTCGGCTGGACGACGTCGCCAGGCGAGATCCGGGGTCGGCCGGCCGGTGGCGCCCGGGGCGTCTGTCTGAGGTGAGCTCGCGCCGAGACCCCAGGTTGCCAGCTGGCCAGGTGGACACGACGGCCGACTGCAGGGGGGGGGGGGGGGGGGGGTCTGGCCGTCCGTCACCCGGACAGGCCCTGGCAACTCGCGCGGTGGGAATGTGGAATTCAACGGCGGCGAGTGCCTTTCACTGCGGGCAGGCTTTAGTCTTTCATTTTCATGTGAAGTGAGACGGGTCACGCGGGGACTGTTGCTGTAAGGCCCCGGGCTGCCTCTGCCAGCATGCAACGGGAACATCGTGACCGGTGTGTAGACGCGTTCAAACGAGGTCCTGGCGTCCCGCTGAATCAAGTAGTTCTGGTATTGCGCGCCGGAGTCAAGTAAAGAAACGCTTAAAAGATGTCGCTTTAGTGTGAAGAAGGCCTAACTTTTCATCTTTACGGGGAATGTACTGGGAATATTTGTAATAATATGTGCACAGAGAGATAAGGACAACCCACCTCTACATTATCCTGAACTTGGCTCAGATTCTGCTTCCGGTGTAGTTGCATCAAACTCGCTTGGGCTGCATTAATGTTCCCCAATAAAAACGACCGAAATTGACAGAGGATGTACAAAACTTGGTGCGTTTAATACAGTACAGGACATAGATGGAATACACGAAGACAAACGTAAACTCGCAGCAATTTCGCAGCTTTTTCTTCACACGATGTGAGCAGAAATCACTAAGAAACAACATATCAACGTAGTTTGCTGTTCAACACGCGCAATGGAGAGAAGGAGCTTAATTCGCCCAATTTCCCTCCTTGTAATTATCTACTGGGTGATTAGGTGCTAGGGCAGATCTGTTGATTTTTTGCTTTTCCACATACAGCATGGTTAGTGATTAGTTATTAGATAAGTGACTAATGATTAGGCAAACCTGTTTGTTATTTTATTTTTTCTGAAAATAAAGCTCTGACGCGTTGCATTAACGCGCTCGGATGGGGGTCAAAATGCCCCTGCCCCGCCCGCCCGAATCTTCTCCCGAATGGTTTCCGAATCGCACGGCTACGCCGCACCGTAGTTAACCGTGGTTTCTGGTGTATTTCGAATTTATTGATAACAGGAACCTTATTAGAAATCTTCCACGGACTTTATACAGGTCAGAATAGGTCATCGACCCGAAATGACCCAGCCCAACATTTTGTTCTTAGGAACATAATGCCAAGCGTAATCTAGCATAATTTTGGCAGCCATGACCTTCTAAAGGTCAAATAAGATCAGCGACCTTACATGAGCAGGTGACCTTTTGCTTAGAACGGTATCCAGGTTCTGGGCACTTTGGAAACCGACCTAGAGTTTAAACTTGTTTGACCTTATTTGACCGGAATTTCATGACATAGGAACTTCAAACTTTGACTTAGCTTCACGTACAGGCCAACATACGTTGTGAATTTGGTGTCCCTAGCTCACTTAGTTGCTGAGATTTCAGGGTGGGATCAAATTGACCACACCCGGGCGGATGGTATCACACCGGCCACCCGGGCGCGGGTTAAAGAAAGTAGAAGAAAGTCGACGGGGCCATTGTGAAGTTACAGGCCCACAAAGCTTACAAAGTAGCCAGTGTACGAACGCACGGATAGGCGCCTATGCACTCCCAGCATATCTGCAGCAATGGAATAGCTCTGGCGACACGACACTGGTGACTTTTTTGACGCATACCATCATACGTTATAACGTAAAGGTCATTTTGGGTCACTGAGGTCAATTTAGGTCGAGTTCTTAATAGGCCAATGAAATCAATCTAGGTTAACTTCAGGGCTGACACGAGCACACATTCTGGCATATGAATTAGGTCATTTTGCTAAGTTGTTCCCAGGCGTACTGACAATTCGTGTATTTTACTCTCATTAAGTTCAGTATTTATATATTTAATTAATGACTGTTGGCGCAGGTCAGCTGTTTCTTCGAAAATTCGATTGCGCTCAGCAGCCCGCCCGGACTACCAACGCAGCTCGCCTGCCGATCGGCCGATTAATCACGAGACCCTGGAGGGGTGCTTAAGTCAAATGCTACCACTCTTATTTTGTGGTGCGCCATGTTGATGACATAGCTTAGTCCCATTTCAGCACATCTAGACAAAATCGCAGCGGAGATTCACAAGGATGACAATCCAAGTCATGCAGAACGATCCAAATTGGACGCGTTTGACCTCATTTAACCTTGAAGGTATTGGCCTAAGCGTCACATTTTTTCACGCAGCATAGCTCTCTGTAGTACCCACCTACTCAAGGAGTTGAGTCGCTCTACATTTTACGGTTCTCGAGATGGTGTGGGAAGGGTAAGATCATCTTTCACTTCACTGCGCGCAATTTACAGAAGCCCTCCTCTGTGCGTGATTGAGGTTTAATCTAAACCTTTTTAGTGGATAAATTTCTGTGATCAGAGCTAACGCTAAGCGGTGCTTGCTGTATGAGCCCTGAGCCCGTCCATCATATCGTGCCATTGTAAATCAACGGCAGAATTTTGTGGCGAAATTCTAGCGTGCCGCAATGCTCAGCATGGTCCGTATGTCATCTGACGTCACGTGACCTTTAGCGCGGCCGCTGCCACCGGCCGCAGGTCATATCTGTCAGCGGCAAATAGCGAACGCTTAAAGGGAGTGTTCCACAAATGTATGGGGTTTTAAACTGAAATCGCTATCTCGAAGACATTTCGGTGCTGCTCACAATTCTGCACTTAAGACCTAAGCCCCTCTAGTTTTTAGCTAAACGTCCGCGAAAAGGGAAAGGTATATTGGCGAGGGTGTTTCAAAATAATTGTTGTATTCATGACAGCATAATGACGTCATTCCAACGCTGCCATTCCATAAGCCATGCAGGAACTAGGGCCAAGAAAAATACAGCTGTCAAGGCGTTCATTTCTGGCTTCGTGAGCGCGATTTCCAAACATAACGGCCGTCAATTGGCTCTCAATCAATGATGTGCAAGGTACGATGACACGACCAAACCATGACGCATCGATGAGCATATCTAGTCAACAGAGAGTTGAGCTGTCTATAACAATCTTTTCCACTTCAAAAGTACACCACTAGCAGAGTGAGCTTGTTTCATCATATTTGATGCTTGCCTCAATATCTTTAAATGTAAAACATCGCCTTAAAGTGCCTCAAACGAGCGCGGCCACGGGTGGGAGAATCGGAAGGCACACGCTCTAACCGACTGAGCCATCGGGGGGTCAGTTAACGTGACAAAACAAGGCCGGTGTTTTGTAGGGTAAGCGAAGCGTAATTTGGATGCGGCTCCGCCGGTACTGCTTCGTGCCGTTTCGCTGTGTCGTTTCATGTTATAAAATGATGACGGTTTCACATGTGCGGAATACAGTTTGGAAGATCTTGGTCTGTTTGCTGATGAAGTGCTGGTATGGCTTGAAGAGCAAGAGCCACGGAAGACCTTAAGACGGGCCGCCGCGTTTGACCGGCTGCTGCGGGTTGGTTTGCTTGTCCTGTTGCTGAGCCTTTGGTGATGCCGCTCCCTCGCGCTCTGTGTCTGCCTGTCCTACCTCTTGTGGTTGTCACTATGTGTATCCCCGTGCGCCCGTCTTCCGCAGTTATTCTTTGATCATTAGTTTGCTGGGTGAATGGAGACGCAGGAGTATTTGCTTATTGGTCTTGTCAGCACCAGACTGGCCGAAAGGTTTCTGGCTATCGACGTATTGTTGGTCACCTCAGCTCTTTTCATGGTTGAGTTCACATCCATACATGCCGTAGGCTAGTTTCATCAATATCACTATCGCCTCTAAGAGCATTTTTCCGATGCAATTTGAATGCTCTCACTTGAGGCCCACGCTATAGTTATGTTTTCCACATCCTTAAATTGATGTCGAACTGCCATGCTAACAAGTAGCGTAGATTCAGCGACGACTCTCGATTAGATTCAAAGCACAATGCTCACCCCGGGAGTATTGTGCAAGGAGGACTGCCAGGAAGGAACGCATTCAACATGGTTACGATTCCAAAAATAAAACAACTAAAAAATCGTGATATCGTTAAATGATCTCATTAAGATCTTTTTTGGGGGAATATACTTCTGAATCCTTCACGGCTGTTACAACGAAAAGCATCTGCCAAATGGCACTCGCCTAATTATTTTCCCAATTACTCCTCCCCATGCTCCTAGTTGGGAGTCTTGCACAAGCATCACAACTCCAGAGCCCAGCCCACCTGCGTGCTCCGCGCCAACAGCTGCGAAACATATATAATGTTTTTTTAGCTGGGCAGTCGTTGACCTGATGTCGACCTAAGCGCCAGTGCTCGAGGGAGTTGGAAAGACCCGTACCATCTCTAATTCGGCCAGCTTAACACTGTGATTACATATGTCCTGAAAAACAGCATCGGGAGTTCAAAAGTCCGACGTTCCAACGAGCTGGTCGCAGCACCCATGTTCTTCTGTGGGGAGCTATCAGCCGCCTTTAGCTTCATGTGCCCCTACTCACTGGGCACACACTTGCTTTTGGTTCCAAATAAACATTCCACGACGCATTAAAAATATCGTTTCCCGAAAGGAAGTTTGGCTTAAGTTATCCTCCTTTGTGGAACGCCCGCTCTATTTTGGCGACAACATTGACGGGCTTCCCCGCTGCTTTGCCCAGAAGCACGATCCTGTTCAGGTGCTTTTTGGTGCTTTTACTTATATATTTACATGATTCGGATATATCGCAATGGCGCTTATTCATCGACTTATCTACGAGAAGTCTTAAAGGGGGGCGCTGTACAACGGGAACAATAGACCCTCCGGTACTGTAGGGCATTCAGCACATATGAACCCGCTGTAAGAAAACATTAAGGTGCTCCCAGATGTCGTAAAATACAACACAACACGGAAACATCCCGGGAATTGAAAGCAGAAAGCCTGCTTATGTAAAACCAGCCCGAATTTATAAAACTTCGCGGTTTTTTGTATCTAGAGCGGTCGAGCACGCACGCACACATTACGTGAAGTCGGCCTGGATTCCACGAAAATCATGTGAGTCCGATACTTCCAATGACAAAGAGATGCCCCGTGTAGATAACAAAAATGCTCGCCCTTACCGCTCGACATAAAACGTGGCCTCTAAGCACAGGCAACACAAGGCAAGCGAACTAGAAATTATGTCCTGAAACAACGCTTCCAAGATCGGTGAGAGCTGAGGTCAGATTGAAAGAGGCACCGCCGCCGGCCCAAATACAGCGGAACTGCTCACAGACTAGAGATCCAGAGCATACTTGTTTATTTGCTTTCATCACCAACAGAGCAGCACTTCAGTAACAGGCGAAATCGATTAAAATGACATACAAAAATACATAGCACACAGAAGCATGAGCATAATTCAAGGATGATAAATCGCAAAGCTAAATGGAGATGCTACAGAGTTAAACACACCTGGTCACTTCAACCCTAAAAATGCCAAAACTCTAAAGAAATATATCCGCGCCAGTGTTAATAGCTAACAAAATATTGAGCTTTCTGAATGACTTGTGGCTACAGGTCTGGACTGATCCAATGGGGGCGGGGGGGGGGGGGGGGTGGGAAGGGGCCCGGTAAAAACTTCTTACGAAACAAGAGACATCCGGATTTTGAAGGTGGCGTGAAATGCTTCTGAAATTTCCTGTTTCTATGGGGGTGACGCACGTTTTTCAAGGCGCACATTCTCCATTTACATCTGGATGTCTTTTGCGGAGAACCTTGGGTCAGTGTCTGACAAACAAGAAGAGTGTTTCCATCCCATCAGTGTGAGGGAACACTGATGCCAGGGCTTCAGGTACGGGGGAATGCTTCGCGATTACAGTCGGATGCTTTGCAGGGACGAAACTGAGACAAAGTATTCCAGGAGGTGCCAAACTCAATATTTTAAGTCATAAAGGTAAGGTCGGAAGTTCAATGTTCTGACACTCTCTTCTAAGTCAGCATCTTCTTTGTATGTTCTCTACCTAGGGTACCGAGTTACTGCAACAGGCGGTTTTAACAGGTGTGCGGGTATACGTGTTCAGCCATATGGGTGTACATGGGTATGGGCGGAAATAGATGTGGGTATACGAGGCGACTGAAGTCCGATGAACGAGCCACGTACACCTCACAGTTGATGGTTAAAACTGCCATCAGGATTGGTTAGTAGATAAGAGTGATCCGTTTGATAGGTCTCTGAGACAGATCAATAGCCCACACATTCTGCTGTGCAACTCGTATTACCTGTCGCCCTCTTTTCTATTATTTTGAGCATTTCCAACGTGTTTGACTTATCTTCACAAGTTTCGATAAATTGACGAACAGTGGAAAAACATAAACAGAAAAGAGCATTCCAAGAAATATCTCGACAGCCTCACTTTGGTAGTTGATCGGATTTGCCATGGACCTAAAAAACCGCCTGTGATCTTTTGCAAGCAAGGCAAGGCAAGGCAAGGCAAGGCAAGGCAAGGCAGGCAAGTGACCTTAACTGGTTCTCTTCGTCGGCATCTCACAAAGTGCGTCGCGCCGGCCAGTCGAAGCATTCACAGAAGAAAACATACCGGCTCGCTAAATCATCTGCGCTGGTATTCCATTGCTCTGCGGTGCAGGATGACCAATCACCAGCTGGGTGGCGGCTCAGTGCCGACACATTGACGCCGTGTCGATGTCGCTCCCTCCTCACACGAACGCGCCGCGCTCAAGCGGACTAATTGCGCTCATTACTCAGGTCGTGTGCGGTTACCCGAGGGGGTCCGGAGATGGACAGTCCCCGGGACACCTGACCCGGCCTGGGTGCGCCAGAGGCCGACAAAGACTGTCTTCAACTCGGCGACCTCGTCAAGAGCCGCCTCATCAAGGCTGGGCGGGTCTGCCTGGGCGGTGAGCTTAACGGCCGGCGGGGCTTCCGGTCAGCTTCTCGAAGGTTCGTCAGGTCGAGCACGATGCCGCGCTCGTCATGTCGAACACGACGCTGCCCGAGAGTACGTTTGCAGCGCTGCTGAGGCTCGGAGGAGGCTGTGCTGGCTGCGGGTAATCCAAGCCAACAATTAGCCTTCGTGGGCTCTCGTTGCTCTCGAGTTGAACGAGCGACTTCACACCTTGAACGGCTTGCACGACTCGACACCGTCATGGCAGGCAGGGGGTTGTCCCAGGCCACCCGTCATGGCAGGCAGGGAGTTGCCCAGGCCACCCGTCATGGCAGGCAGGGCCAGGCAGGAGTTGCCCAGGCCACCCGTCATGGCAGGCAGGGAGTTGCCCAGGCCACCCGTCATGGCAGGCAGGGGGTTTGCCCAGGCCACCCGTCATGGCAGGCAGGGGGTTGCCCAGGCCACTGACTCCATGTGCCGCTGGCTTTCTTGTAAACCTTTGACATCACAAAGTCGCCATGTTTTATTGGTTCGTTCCCGGGCAATGGGAATGGACCGTAACTTAGCCTGCTAAGCGCGAATGCTTCCATCCATTGCATTATCTTTTGCATGTAATTAATTATCCGTTGTGCTATCCAATTAAATTGAAAAGCTTCCTTATCACAGCGAAATAGCTTCATTCGCATGGTAGGATATATTTCGATTGCCATTTTAATTCAGTTGAATAGTTAAAGGCGCATTGTATCGCTTAGGTAGTCTGTCATCTTTCATTATTTTATTTATTCAGGTATCTTATTCCAATTATTAAATTACGTGATCCCATTGCATCCACCAATAGATGATTTGGCTGCTAGGCGTGCGTTCGAAAGTTCTGAAACGTTGTGATCACCCGGTTGTGTTCTCACTTGCTGGAGATCTGCGATACTTATCATATCACTATGCATACTGTCCCGTACTCATGCATAGTGATATGCATACTCATGCCACTTTGTCACTATGCATGCTTTCGACAGATGACTCCGTTTTCGGCGCTGTGGAGTGCGTCACTGTCAACATCGACAACGGCCATCTACCGTCCTTAAAGAGAGTATGCCGCCTGTTTGTGTTTTTCACTTATTGTTGGGTGAGACGTGTACGGTTTAGTCAGCAAATAATTTTCTCGAAATCCTTCTAAATAGCTCAGAATTTTGATATGAAGAAGCCGCTTCTGTGGGAGAAACCTTGCTGGGCTCCCTGCCCACCAACATGAAAATAATGCATTTAATTTCCCGTCCTTTCTCCATGTGGGTGTTCTGCAATGTTTGCAGCATACTAATCTGTTGAACTGGTTATGTAATAAATGCTACGTAAGCTCAAAACTCTGTGCGGACAAAAATATATGCAAACATGAAGCTATCATCCCGCGAAATAAGCGACCCGTTCTACTACGGCTTCAATGCCCCCGCCACATATGGACACTGGGCTCTCTCACTCACGTGCTACCCCAGTGTCAAGCCACGTATGTTGCTTTCTTAGAGACGTTTGTGTACTTTGTTATGTTTAACTTCAAAGTGGCATGAGGGGTGTAATTATGGATAGCCAAGCCGAGTTGCAGAACACAATATATTTCTGTGACAAATTTATTTTTAGCCAAAACAACGTTAACTACGCAACTGATGAATCTCCCTGTGCGTTCCATACAAGTGACGTGCGCTCCAATAAACGCATATACTCCGCCCCTGAGCATACTTTGTTTGGGCAGCATATTCAACAAAGTGACAAAGGAACAAAGAGGGAAGAGGCAACAAAGGAATGCAGGGAAAAGGCGTCCAAACAAGCAATAGGCAACACGCCCCCCTTTGTGAATCTGGTTCATGGCTGGCTGTGTTTTGACGCAACATTTTGTGTTCACATTTTAATCACTGGACATACACACTCGTAATTAGCACATCGTAATACTCACTTTTACGTTCTACAAATGGTTACATTCGGCAAATGTCCATAAGCACCTGTCTCCAACAGTTGGCTCGTTACTGGTACGAAGGCGGTCCGGTATTCTGGCCGCCCACCTTTGCTGCAGTTCACGTGTGAAGGTTTGCAATCTTCCCGTCAATGCCATTGTAATGGTTTGAAGCATAAGCTTGTAAAGCTCATCATCATGTTCTGTGTTAAATTCTACGCGATTGGCTCTCTGGCCATATGTACCTGCGGCATGCAGTTTGTTCATTATCGGTACGAAGGAAATCTGATGTTACGGCCGTCCTATCTTGTATCATTACTGTGTGTCCGCTTAGATCTTTCAGGTTTTTGCCTTGTTCCTAATGATTAACGGCTAGCAGGCTTCCAAAGTGCGTTGTCATATTTGGCAATAAATTCTAAGCCATAGTCTCACTGGCCTTACGCAATTCCCGCCAACAGTTTGTTCATAATCTGTACGAAGATTTCCGATATCCCTTAGCGTTACGCCCACGTCTGGCGGCCGCGCCGCATTGAGTCTCGGCACCAGTGACGTCACCGCCCTGTACAGAGCCTTCGAATACCCGACTTATGACAAAGCCCACGCGTGGCACTCTCTGGAGGTAACTGATCCGGACGTTTCACAAGAGCAAGTTCTTTTTATATGTGCGCCAAAGATGGGATTCTCCCATCAGCAAAGACCGACCCGTCGATAGCGCCGGCCTCGATCTTCGCACAAATCTATCCTGGTACGGCATCAGTGCGAGGTGACTATACAGCTACGCAGTTGGTGAGACGCAGCGCATTCTTGGTGGCGAGATGACCGTTTTTGCCAGATGTGGTGCGCCCAAGTGGTCGAGGCCTCATCATGTACATCGTCATTTTTCGTGACCTTTATCTTCGCTTGGATACGTAACCTACAGTCGTCTCACTTCACACACCGACTTTCTTCGACTCATTTCACACACTGTTCCTTGGCTGCACGTCCCAAGTCTTTTTGCTCCCTAAAACTCAGTCTTGAATCGACGATGCACAAATGTAAGGTCTGGTGCAGAGCCAGCTCCTTAGAATTAACAAAAACGGGACCTCCACTTTCCTGCTCGTTGGCACCCGAGAAAATTGAAAAATGCTGCCGAAGGCTTCAACCTCCATCATTGATGAAATTCAATTTCTATTCCTCCGATAAAACAGCCTTTCGCGACGCCACCAGCGTCACGATTCATGGCAGCATGGTCTTGTCGCTGGTCTTTAATAGACTCGTACTCTTGATGCCAGTTCAAGAGTGCCACGAAGTTTTCATCTCTCTTCAGGTTTTGGCAGCAATTGACCATTAAAGTACCCCGAAATTATTGGCCAAGCGCACGTGTGGTCCTGGAGTTGGTACCTGGCGAGATCCGTGTGCTGTTCAGGTCTCGCACCTGTACACTTTCTCAGGCGACATGCTCGGGAGATCAGGGAGAACTACGGCTCCTCGAATGCAGACAAGCTGGTTTATAGAGAACATTCTCAAGACAGCTGGCTTATGGAGAGCACTTTCATCGGGCTGCGACCGTATGCAGCCGCTTGCCCTTCGGCGGCTACCTGCACTTCGCTGCTGCATCTTTGGGCTCTTTTGACACTGTCATCCGCGATTTGTTATTAGAGGCCGACATGTGCACATTTTAACACCTCAGCTGTTCGGCGATCGAATCAATATGCATATATTTAGATGCATGGGATGCACTGATATTGACTCTGACACTGAATCACCTGCGCCTGAGTTCGTCTCCATATAGTGCGTGAGCTGGTGGCTTGTGTTTCGGAGGCTGAAGTCGGGGAGCCCACTTGTCAGTTCATTAGTAATGCACCCTGACCTGTCCTGGTGCTTGTCGTTAATGGTCAGGAGGAGATGCCCGCGCTGAGATTTACGAACTCCTGTTCTGCAGTTGTGCCGACACACCCACTGACGATGTGTCAGAGCCAATGCTACGGGATCGTCGCATGACCCGATCTGGCACGAGCACACGGACACTGACCCCGGGCACACCCCGGTCTCCTACATTGGCATGGCATGTAACATCTGCGTGGTATGGCATCATGTCCCAGTGTCACGCAAGACTGGAGCATGGGTGCGTTGTTGAGCTTTTCAAGAACAAATGGTATCAAACGTTAGAAATCAAACACTGATGCATTGAGGAGTGTATCCACTAAACAGAGAAACTGTGCTGTCTTAAACGGCATTTTCCACTTAAAAATACACCAATAGTTATATCTGCGCTTAATGCATCATACATAAAGCTTGATGCAATGTTTTCAACTGTGGAGCATTCCTTTAAATCATATCTGATGCCTGGCTCAATGTCTTCAAATGTGGGGATTTAAGCAAGCATCATATATCATGAAATAAGCTCACTTAAAACTGTTCGCATACTTTCAAGTGGAAAATACTGTTCAGGACAACGCAATTTCTCTATTAAGTAAACATGTTCCTCCACTGTCACGGTCTGATAACGTCATCGTACCTTAGACACTTTGATTGAGAGCCAACTGAACGCCGTTACACCTGGAGGTCGTTCTCACGAACGCCAGAAATGAACGACTCGGCAATTGTATTTTGTTAGTCCTGATCTCCGCATGGTTATTGGAGTTGCAGGATTAAAATGACGTTATCATAGCGTCGCGCATGCCTCGGTGACCTTGAAATAGTCTGCACAAAAGAACCTGCACATCTTCGCGGGTATGCAGCTCAGGAGCCAGAGAGGTTTAGATCTTAAGAGGGGCAGGGCTGTGAGCTGCACCGAATGGGTTCCAAAATCGCTACTTTAGTTCAAAACTCCATACAAATACAGAAACTTGCTTTAAGACAACAGGAACGGCAACAGATATGAATGCATTTATAACACACGCCCGGATGGCCGGCTAGACATCCTTTGCTTGGGTGGGAATCAATTTGACCACCCTGAGATCTTGGAAACTCAGGAAGGCTAGAGACTTCCAATTTACAGGGTGTGTTGATCTGTACGTGTCTAAGTTGGAGGTTGCTAGGTTATGACTTTTAGGTCGAATCAGGTCAAACAACGCCAAACTCCAGGTTAGCCCAACAGTACCCCCAGAACCTAGATAACCGTTTCTAAGCAAAAAGGTCACGTGCTCCCTTAAGGTCAGTGACTTTGTTAAGGTTATGGGTTTGCAAAAAAAGACAAACGGACTTGTGAATGGCGGGTAAGGCCCTTATTTCAAGGTAGCGAGTGAGCATAGCTTTACTAAAGCGAGTGCATAGTGGGTAAGAACATGCAAATCTTGCACGTAAAAACACCCAACACTGATAAAGGTCCAGTCGCTGATCCATTCATGCCCCAGCCCATCATCCGTCGATGAAAAAAGAAGCCGCGGCAAAAACTGGTCAGAGGGTGCCCTGGCATTGACAAGCCCCTTCATCACCCGACGTGAGCTATCGACAGCTGGCGCAGTTGGCTGGCTGTCGGAAAAAGCCGTTGTGCGCTGAAAGGTGTTGTTTCGCAAAACAAGCTGGGGAAGGGGCTGAGCATGATGATAGGGCTCAGCTCACCCCCAAAATACTAGAAGGGGTTTCTCCCGGATTTCCTCCCCTTTGCTGCCATAGTCGTGTCAGGGGCTACAGCCATCGCTGTCCGCTCCCAAACTGAATAGGAAGCTGCACGCGCCCCAGCATGTGCTTCTGCAATCCATTTATAGGAACTCTTCCGGATTTGTATCGGGCTTGGAACTGAGAAGCCATTTCAAGATCGCCTCCTGAAGTCCACATCTATATCCTTTTTAACAATTCAAACACTTTTGTTTCTGAGTTTAACGCACTCAAGCTTATGCAGTCTATTTCGCGCGGCGTTTTTGGAAGCCACCCAGTCATGTATGATGTCACAAAAATGTCATGCAAACGCTGCCATCTCGTCGGCTGTTTTGTGCTCATGGTCATTATACAAATGATCCCTTTGTCTGTGTGTATGCTGTAATTTAACACTACGTGTTCAAGCGACAAAAGCCATTTGGCTAACGATCAGAGCGCGCTGATGATTGCATGTCTCCATCATGAAGCGCGTTCCCTGATAAATAGCAAGAGCATTCCATTTCAGAATAAATTCCATTCCATTCCGAAGGCATGCAACTTCTGGACATAATGGACATACCTCTGAAAATCGATTAATTTCAAACTAGCACCGTAACCAAACCACAAATGCAAGTTAAAACAGGATGCCATGAAGACAAGATATTGCACGAACACCACACAGAGAGGCCAGAACACACGCATATAACATTTGAGACATGAATTTACACGTATGGACCACGAACGTCGTGCGACACTTAGCGGAACCACAAATAAGTCATGACGCCCACTACAGTGGCAACTCTAACTCGGCCAGTCATGCTGCAACTCTGCGTCATAGAGTTTCATGAAGCAATAAAACCATGGCATATTGAGGGACATGTTTGCCAACTAGTCATCTGCACTTGAAATCGTTCAAATAGTTACAAGTGAACTTTTCCGTCATATCTGGTGCTTGCCACAATAAGGCGTGGTCGCAATAGTAGAAGTACAGGTGTGGTAGCAGTATCGGAAACGTGGCCTAACGACACCGTGTTAGACCCCGAGCTTGATGTCGGATTCCAGCAGTACGCCTGGTTCCGCCGCGGTCGTGCGTGTTTAGGTAGCGGCGTGGCCTGCGCCGTCCGCACGTCACTGCCGCCAGGCTCGGCCAGCACCGAGATGCTGCCGATCCGGCTACAGGGTGCACCGGTGATGGCTGCGTATGTGGCAAACGTGCGATCGGTTTTAGCATTAAGTGTCGTGGTTTAGACGGAGGCGGCCAATACGCACACGGTGAGGTTCGATTGAGTGCAGCACAAGTTCTTATTTGGTTTCTTACTTACACACTCTCCGGGCAAACAGCTTCTCTTTCTTTGAACAGTCTTCTGCTTCATTTTACAATCCAATCCCTAGCAGTTCGAAGAATACAGTAGGCTTTACTCTTCCTGAGAAAAATCTTCCAAAGTAAACTGGATTATTTAATCTCGTTAAGCTATTTCGCCTGGCTTGTGCTGCATTGATCGACCCGCACCCGAACTCTGCTCACTCTACCGCGCGCTCGTGTGCAGACAATGCGGAGCAGTCTGCTCTGCGGCCTCCCAAACGTTGAGAACACCTTTTTTAGCTAGCAACACTGGCGCAAACATGTTTCATGACAGTTTTGGCATTTTCAGAGCTAAGTGATCCAGTATGTCTTAACTCTTTATCGTCTTCACTTAGCTTTGAAATATGTCATCCTTTACTTATGATCATACTACTGTGTGCTGTGTATTCATTGTATTGAACTTCATCCAAACGACTTCGCCTGTTAGGACAGTGCTGCTCTGTTGATGATAAAAGAAAATAAACAACTAAACAAATATATTCAAATAGGGAACAGTCCATTTCACAGCAAGAGATTAAAGACGATGTTCCACGTTTCAATACACTGAGTCAAGCATGAGATATGATGGGCAAAACCCGCTTGTGACTATTGGTATACTTTCAGTGCAGACGAGCGAGAAAGAGGCTACTTCAGGTAAATTGTTGTATAGCATGCACGTGCTTTCAATTTATGATTCATCACATCAGGTAGTCATTTTATTACGTCATATGACGTCATTATGACGCCAGGGTCACCGCTTGACTGGTCGCGTCAGATTAGCCGCTGTGGCAGACAGCATGTCTCACTTGGGATGCCATTACGCACCGCAAGGTTGTGTTAGTGTTCTGTGCGTGTTAATTTTTTATATATGTGCGCATATGTGTGCGTGCGTAGTTATGTATGCTAGTGGACTTTCCCGTGACGTTCTTGATCATTTTTCGTGATGATATGTTGTTAATTACATTCGAACTTTCTGTTACTGCGATACCCATAACATTACGTAAGTTGTTCAGTGCATTAACGAGCAATGTTATTCACATAGATAAGACAACAGTATTAGTCTTATTCCTCGGAGAAAAAAACAGGAGAATGGGGTCATAGTTGGGTTTATATTACGCCAGCGTGCCTTTATTAAAACAATAGCAGAAGTGAATATTTACTTCTGCTATTGCTTCGACAAAAGCATGTTGCCGAAGTATCAACCCAACTTTATCGCCATTCCCCTAGTTTTTCTGCGAGGAATAAGGCTAATACTACTGTCATACTCATAACATAGTTGATTAGCTGTCTGATGTCTCCCATAACCAGTAGTTGCCCAAATGCCGGTGTCACTTATCACAAAATGAGATTCGCAATTGAGACATGTAATTGCCTGTTCATTCTGAGTGGCAGCCAATTTCCTTCCCCTGTTGGGACACGTGGTACTGGATCACTAAAAACACGAATATGTCCGTTACCACATTTTTCTTGACCATAAGTACAATACAGCCAATGAGGTAGGGGTATTCGCATTACGTTTTTTTATGGCGTCATGGGTGCTTGTGTGACTTTCAAAGAGGCGGCGCAAAACAGACTGCACAAACTCCTTTGCATCAAGCTCAGAGATATGCGAGTTTGAAAACTCAAAAAGTGCATGCCTAATAACCACAGGGAATCATCTTGAAAATGGGCATCTCAGTTAAAAACCCCATACAAACGTGAAACAATCCCTTTAATGTGGTCATTATTTTGAAAGAGAAGACAACACTGCTGGACTTATTCCTCGTAGAATAACCGGGAGAAACGATATATAGATGTACTGATGTCTCGGATGCATGCCTTGATCGAAAAATATAAGATGTGAGTTCAAAATTGAAACTTACAAATTCAAAATTGAGGTAATTTTGAAGTTAAGATTTCTACTTATGCTCGTTTTGATGAAGGCATGTAGCCGAAGTGCCAACACATCTATTTATCGTTTTGCCTGGTTATTCTATGATGAAAAAGGTTAGCAGTACTGTCTCAGCTTCTTGTATAATGCTTTTCACAAATGTGCTTGACAACGTAAGCTATTTTGAAAGACACCAAAATTGCCCGATGCATACTTCTGATATGTACTTAATATCACCAACGTGAACCAAACTAAACTAAGTTCAATTAGCCATACAGGGCGGTTTTAAACAGTGTAAGTACCAAAACAAAGCAAGTGGACAAGCACCGAACACGTGTGCTTTGGCATTGGCAGCATGCTGTGGGGTGACTTTGGCACTGGTAAGCCAGGATGCAAATGTGTGGGTGTGAAATATCTTTCAAACCGGGTTTGATGACAGATAATGCATATTCATCCGGTAATCGTTTCAATAGCTGCCAAGACTCCTCTATTCCGTGGTGCCTGAGATGCTGCATCACCAAACTGCGCTCTGCCACCAACCACTAAGGCGTAGCCAAATGCGTGCGTGACACGTACGTGCTGCACGCGTGCGACCAACACGCGCACGACTACGCCCAGTGCTCCCTCCCTGGTGAGTCATACCACATTGGTGCGGCAGGTGCGCGGGCCTGGTTGGCTTCGGATGCGGTGTCACCCTCGCCTCACATCTGGTGTCGCGCATCGGCTTCCGCTCGTGCATCTGCTGCTAACGCGGTCCGACGAAGTCCAGAAGCCGACAACAGAGGTAATCGAGTGGAAAGTCCACTTTGGGCGCCCGGAAACGTTCGAGCAGCGATGACGACAGACACGGGGGTGGAGTCCGAGCGAGGGCGGTCAATACAATTCCGGGCGTGAAGAAGCGACCCTCGCCGCCCTCTGCGGTAGTTAAGGGCTCGCCAATTGAAATGGGAAGCCGATGCCTGCGCTGACGTGATCACCAAGGACATGGCCAGCTGGGACATGATCAGCTGTGGTATGATCAACTGGGACATGATCAACTGGGACATGATCATCTGAGACATGAACAGCTGGGACATGATCAGCTGGGATATGATCAGCTGGCACAGGATCAGCTGCAATATGATCAGCTGCGACATGATCAGCTGGGACGGCCCAATCACGGAGCTGGCCATGACACGTGACATGACCGACTCGGAAGTTCAGTATCCGCAGAGCCGGCCGCTGAACCTGCTCAGCTTGCCGTGTCATTCGCAGTGTCGGAGGTGCGTGAAGCCCGTGACTAAGGCGTCACAATCGGTGTGTTTTATTTTACTTTTTGAGAATGTCGAGCAACGCATGTCCTTCGCACCACCGTACTTCGTTCATCGCGCTTTATCGTTCAGACTATATTATATTGCTATATTATATTACATTATAGAGCATCATATTGTAGTAAGCTGTAAACGATAAAGTTCATATTATGATTATTCGTAAGCCGTTGACTTCAACTCATAGTAAACGTAATCTAAAAATTTCAATTTATAGTAAACTGTAAGTGGTAGATCTCGTTTTATGGTGAGCTGTATGGATGCGGGGTGGACAGCGGAGCTGAATGAGAGGGCGGTGGGTGGCTTACTATCGTGCTGGGGTGTTCGGACTTCGCGTCGCAGATTGTTGATGATCTACTACCCTGCTTTACGACATTCCACGGGTGGCATGTGGCGCGATCCAAAACACCGTTGAAGGAGCACCTGCGTCAGTCCACGCACGCGGGCAGGCGCCTCGCACATGACAAAACGGACCGCTGGCAAAACGAGAATCCCTCATGACAAACACTGGAAGCGATGACTGACAGACGTGTTAGGCGCCCGCTGTGTCATCGACATCCCTTCCGGCCATTCCGGCATGTGTTTACTGACATTGGCTGCCACCAAGCCACAGTCCCCAGGAAACCGCTAAAAACGCGGGGAACGACGGAACGGCCTTCTGGCCGACCGTTTCGGGCCTGTGGGACCATAGTCCGGATCACCTGCACGTAAACACGGGTCACGTGTTGCCCATCAGCTGACGCCGGGCGGACCGCCAGCGTCAGCTGATGCGCGACGACACGGCAGCGGCGCCGACTCTGGTCGAGCCGCGCGATAGCAGCCGGTGACCAAAGCCAGAGCCACCAGTCGGCCGGTGTCTCGCACAGAATGCCCCCGGGGCGTCCGGCGGCTGCCAAGCGGCCTTCGCCATGTTGGCAGGGGAGATGTGTGGGGGGGGGGGGGGGGGGGGGGTCAGGGGCGCGGGAGGTCAGGAGAAATATTCCGGGCTTCTTGTTCTGCGGGATGCCTCCAGAGCCTGAGTTCCGTGGTACGTGGGAACGTGGGAGTGGGGTCGGCGGGTGTCATGATATCCACACCTCTTGAGATTACTCACATTTTTTCCTATGGCGACGCATGAAAAGAGTATGTTAGTACTGGTTTTGTTAACCCACTTTATGATATCAATGCCTTGGCGTACATTGAACGGCACGCGTTTTTTTTTTACTCCCCTTGAGCTTGACGGTGATATAAAACATGAATGAGGCGTCGTAAAACAATTAATAAACATCCGGAGCCCGTGCCTGAACCGAGACCAATATTTCATGCACATGACACTGATGGTGGTTGGCGAATCAGCAAAGAAAACGTCAGCTTTGGTAGCATGTTTGGCCACGCCGCTGATGTACAAGAGTGAAAGGCCCCAAAACTGTAAGGAGGCGCCGTACATAACGTGCGCTCCACCGTTTGTGGGTACATCTTAGGGGGTGCTGAATGATTTTGTACCAATGGCGCCCAAACTCAGCTCAAGCATTGCCGCGTTGCTGTTGCAAATCACGTTGCTGCCGTTTTTAGGTTGCTTGTTTAACGCGGTCGTGTTCACGTTGTGGGCCCCGGGGTGACGTGCCGGTTATCGAATTTAATACCGATATTGATGATTGATATATGCGTGGATGCATTCTGACAATTCCAAATTTAGTATAGGCACGGAAAATCAAGGAGATCGAGAACAAACGATGTAGTTTTACGGCATGGGGGAAATGTCGTGTGTCAGCTGGGTTTTCAGTAAAAAATCAGCAGTGCCTGCTCACTATTGCAAAGGCATGCATACACACGTCGATTGTCCCCACAAAAATGCACCCTTTTCTTCCACGAAGTAACGTGGTGTTACCTTCGGTGGCTCCATGACGGTTCATCCATGGCTGATGTTGAACGACCTCACACACAGAGTCTCGACAGACTATCATGCAGACGTTCCCAACCGGAGTAAAAACACCAAGACCTCAGAGGAGATATCGATGTAGCTAAGACATGTCTTGAAAGAATTACCAAGGACAACCCTTCAGGCAACGGTACAAAGTAAGCGTTGGTCGGAAGGTGATGGCGCATCCACTGCCATGCAGCACATGCAGCGGGCCGAACGTTCTGATAGGACACTAGGAGAAGAGCAGTGTTCCCAATCGCGTGGAATGCTCAGGCTCGATTGCGATAAGGAGAGGTTAAAAAAGTGGCTTGCTTTGTGTTGCCTGGACACACCCGCACTCGTAGAACACATGTCTGGACATGGCAGCCACTCATATGGTTCTGTTCACAACATGGTTACGTGCATGGCATATGGTTATGCCTGAATGTGCATGGTTTATGTTCGCTGAGTTTTGTTGCTTAAGTCGTTGGGTGGGGGATCATAATTCGATCCATCCCCTAGGGAACATGGAGCTAATAGGATCGAAAAACACTGCTATAAAAATTACTTCAACATTACGACATACCATGGATAAAATAATTGTACGTGGTGCACTGAAGGGATTATTTAGTTACAGTGCTTTTGTCCACGCAGCTTTACTTTAAAGATCAGCAATTTTTAGGACGATTTGGTTCATAAACGACTGCCTGCAGAAGCATTGCAAGCTGTTATGGCGCAATATACTCAAAACAAAGAACAAAAACTGCCACAGCATATTTCCATTCAGCCTAGTTTCGTTTTCATTACTGTAGGCAAACTTACTATGAAATGTATAGGCTGTCAAGCAATGATCTTTTCCGTATTCAGCCAAGGGATGAAAAACCGTGGTTTGTAGTGTTGCCTACGGCAGGGAAATCGTTTTTTTTATCACGTCTGGTTCTCACAGCCGACACTCCTGGCCGGGGCCTTTGATGCACGACAGTGCATTATACAACGCCACCTGCCAGTCAGCGTCTATCTGTTGGCGCTGCTGCGACGTTTGCTGAACATGCTTTGGCTTCGAATTGATCACGAAGGCTCATTTTGACTTGACTGGCTTGTCTTGGCTTGACTTGACATAATCTGACCGCGTCAAAATCCCCCAGCGATACTCATTTTCCTCTCCACAGCAATGCTCCACACTGCGAAGACGGGTTAAATAAAATCGCAAGAAATTAGACCGATAGCTGAGGGAAGTTCGGTTTGGAACACTCTTTGAGGAAAAAGAACTTAAAATATGATGCCTTTGTATAGAAACCTCACAATTTAAATGTATCCTCCTTCCAAGTCGGGGTTCTCCTCCACCATAAGTTGGGATTCCCCTTCTTCCCAAGGTAATACTCTGAATCTGCCCTTGAACTCCTCGATGCGAGGCGTTCAGTTAGCCCAGTGTTACTCACGCTCGTATTAACCTTTCTAGCAGAATATGGGTGCCAGTCGCGACTTACCTTGAGGTTTTGAATTAACGCGCGCTCGGGTGGGGGTCAAATTACCCCCCCCCCCCAATTTTTTCGGGAATAGCTTTCGAGCGGCGCGGCGTAGCTGCGCCAGATTTTGCATAGCTGTAGACAATCAAATAGCGAATCGTTTGGCATCAGACATTTAGATGTACCTTGTAAGGTCGCTGACCTACGGCAGGCAAAATCAGGCTATGGGTTCAGTGAAGTCAATTTCTAGGGAAGCGTTTAATCTGATGCAAACACGGAGTGTTTGACGAAGCCATACATCTCAGAGATGCTTCTTAGGCAACACAGCAATTGAAGGAACAAATTCCATTGACCGAGGGCCAGGTATGAAGTTTAGACCAAGATCAAAACCAAGCTGTTCATTTTTCTAAAGCTTGCTGTATCGGGTATTTTCTGGCGCCCATTTCGAGTGCATTGATAATAGGAACCGTATTTTACATCCTCCATGGACTTCTTAAAGTTCGGCATAAGCCAATTATCTAAAATGACCCAGATCAGCATTTTGTTTTTAGGAACGTACTGTCTAGCGTAATTTTTGTCGCCTATTTAAATGCAACATTCAAAGCAGTCTTGTATGATTTTGGGGATCATGACATCCAAAAGGTCAAACAAGGTCACTGGACTTAAACGAGTATGCGACATTTGCTTAGAAGAGGTTTCTCGGTTCTGGGGGTCTTTGGAGACCACCCTAAAATTTGACATTGTTTGACCTTATTTGAACCAAAAGTTATGACATAGGAAGCTGAAACATTGACCTCAGGGAATTCACGTACAGGAAAACCGACCATGTGAATTTGATGTCTTTGGCTTTCTTAGTTTCTGAGATCTCAGAGGGGTCAAATTGAGCCTTGAGCGCACGGCATCCAACCAGCCACCCCGGCGCGTGTTAAATCTGGTGCTGTAACAAGGGGTGCCGTAAGCGTAGTGACTAACACGTCTGGGAAACCAGAGGCACGGGGTTCGATTTTCGCGGTGCCCGCCCTTCCTGCCGGGGTGAGAGGCAGGCGACGCCGTATAGCCTCAGCAGCTGAGTGCGTTGCAAAGTCCCAATGACAACGTGGCGCTGTAACGACGGCGCGCCTTCCACGCGTCGCCTTCGCAAAAACGTATGCTCCGGCTGAATATTTCATGAAGACTCATAGAAGCTCAGAAGATGACGTAAACGGAGACGGGCAACGCCATTTTAGATAGGGATCTTTCATGATTATGCTCAGCTTGCAAAACTAGCGTCGCAGGTTAATCGAAAGCCACGTGAGAAGCTTAGTTCCGCGGACGGAAACAATTAGTTCAGCCACCCGTGCGGAGTTTCTTATATGATGTGTTTTTATGTGTTCCTGGATATTTATTTAACGCGCTCATTTATGTTCTCACAATGAAACACGAGAAACCATATATTTTGTCAATGCCAGCTGATCGTCCGTGCGGCACAGTTTCTTTTTGTGGTCTGACAATCGCTGCTTCAAAGTATGTGTTTTGCTTGGCTCTTCTCATTATTCGTATTAGGCTAAAACACGACCCTGCTTTTAATTTGCGTGCGCAATGACATGCCACGCAGAATGCCCCATGTACTTGCGGCTTTTCTTTATGTGTCTTCAAAAGCATAGCGAAATTTATAATCTTCTAGCCTAAAATATGATCGTGTTTAACGTAATGTGCTGCCGACGCGCCGTCTCCCCCTCCCCCCGAAAACCATGGACCGGAAATGCCCGTTCGAGAAGAAGGTGCCGACTCAGGATACGCCGTTCATCGAGGACCTAGCGTCTGCTCAGAAAGCTGCACGTCGACGATGCTGGACGGCGGGTAACCGGAACCGGAACCGGCAGCGCAAGAGGGCAACGGGCACAGCTTATCGAGGTAAGCACCGACTGAGAGTCCTCACCACCTCGCTGTGTCGAAAACAGCAGCCCGTGTTTCACAGGGCATATGCACGTGAGGCGGCCCGTGCTACACAGAACACACGCACGTCGGGCAGCCCGTGCTACACGGAACACACGCACGTCAGGTAGCCTGTGTTACACAGGACATATGCACGTCAGGCAGCCTGTGTTGCATAGGGCACATGCACGTAAGGCGGCCCGTGCTACACAGAACACACGCACATCAGGCAGCCCGTGCTACACGGAACACACGCACGTCAGGTAGCCTGTGTTACACAGAACACATGCACGTCAGGCATCTGACTGACGTGGACACATACACGTCAGACAGCCTGTGTTACACAGAACACACGCACGTCAGGCAGCCTGTGTTACACAGGGCACATGCACATCAGGCAGCCTGTGTTCCACAGGACACACATACAAGTCAGGCAGCCTGTGTTATACAGGATATATGCACGTCAGACAGGACTTATGAAGACAGTGACAGTGAGCTGTCGACCAACACCGAGACCACGAGGGTGCCGAACAAAGCGCAGACAGCTTCCTATCCCTCAGACCCCCCGCTTCGGCTCCACAGCTCAATCTGTTGCCGGCTTACTCAATACTGCTCGCACTGAGTGAAGACGGAAGATGTCATGAGATGTTTGGCGGACCGTTCCGCTAACAAGATTCTGCGACAGTAGGACATGTAGGGGCAGGCAGGCAGAAGAGGGTGCCGTAACAACAGACAAGACAGATGCATGGAATCTGGATTCTTTGACGACGGAAGAGATGAAGTAACCTTGGCGCAGGGAAGAGTAAAACACTTAAACAAGAGAAAAGGACTAAAAAAAGTAGTTGGAGTGATTGGACCAGGCCTACGATACTTGGACCTCGTGTCACCAAAGGGTGCAGGAGCGACTGACACAGCCAAGGGGCCGATCGGCACCATGTGTGACATGCGTGGCGTGGGTGACACCGTTGTGTAAGGTTCCGAAAGAACTGTGGTTAATGCCGGAAGGGAAAGGAAGGCAAGGGGTAAGGTAGGGATTGCTCTTGGAAATTCGATGCATCAGTCAATTTCTTTCAAGATTTGGTCAGAACCTTTTGGTTGAATGGACGTCTTGGGTCATAACCCTAGCAATACTTGTTTTATGAGTCATAACTGGACCATTGTGTGAGGAATTCCAGGTAGACGATATAATTTTGTGGTGAACGTTTGACGTGTCGTAATGTTCGACACGGCTTGTTACACACTTTAAAGCCCCCTGACCTGTAGCAAGGCCGCTGCCATCGGTCACAGCCCATCCCAGTCACGGGTCACCAGTCACCAGTCACCATCCCTCACAGCGAGCGCATCAAACGAATCTAACCTGCCCTGCCGTGGGTTGACGAATCCGAACAAAGACACCTTAACCAACTAGACCAAAACGTACAAACTTATGGTATGCATACCAATCATCTCACCACAATGCATGCATTCAAAGATGCTGGTGGTGAGACCAGTGGTCCAGCTACGCACTAAGGTGCAGTTGGAAAGTCCATGTGAAAAGACTTGGCTGCAATGCCTTTGTTTCAAATGAGGCCAGTGTCTGGCCACGTATCTAAAATCACCACTGATATGGAGCAGAGAATACCACGGATACGCAACAGAAAACATCACCGATAGGCGGCAGAGAACACCACCGACACGCAGCACAGGACACCACGGATTCGCAGCAGAGAACATCACCGATACGCGGCAGCGAACACCACCGACACGCAGCAGAGGACACCACGGATACGCAGCAGAGGACATCACCGATACGCAGCAGAGGACACCACGGATACGCAACAGAAAACATCACCGATAGGCGGCAGAGAACACCACCGACACGCACAGAGGACACCACGGATACGCAACAGAAAACATCACCGATACGCGGCAGAGAACACCACCAACACGCAGCAGAGGAAACCACGGATACGCAGCAGAGGATATCACCGATACGCGGCAGAGAGCACCACCGACACGCAGCAGAGGACACCACGGATGCGCAGCAGAGGACATCACTGATACGCTGCAGAGAGCACCACCGACACGCAGCAGAGGACACCACGGATGCGCAGCAGAGGACATCACCGATACGCTGCAGAGAGCACCACCGACACGCAGCAGAGGACACCACGGATGCGCAGCAGAGGACATCACCGATACGCAGCAGAAAGCACCACTGACACGCAGCAGAGGACACCACGGATGCGCAGCAGAGGACATCACCGATACGCTGCGGAGAGCACCACCGACACGCAGCAGAGGACACCACGGATGCGCAGCAGAGGACATCACCGATACGCAGCAGAAAGAACCACCGACACGCAGCAGAGGACACCACGGATGCGCAGCAGAGGACATCACCGATACGCAGCAGCGAACACCACCGACACGCAGCAGAGAGCACCACCGATACGCAGCAGAGGACATCACCGATACGCGGCAGAGGACACCACGGATACGCAACAGAAAACATCACTGATAGGCGGCAGAGAACACCACCGACACGCAGCAGAGGACACCACGGATACGCGGCAGAGAACACCACCGCTACGCAGTAGAGAACACCACCGACACGCAGCGGTGCAAGGGCGGGTGCCGGCCGCATCCGTACATCAGCCTCTTAGCCTCCAAGCAGCAGCCAAAGCCTCCACCCTAGAGCAGTCTCAGCCTCTGAGGTCTCTGAGCTTTGTCGAGAGCCCCGATCGAGTCGAGTCCGAAGTGTCCGGCAGTTCGTTCTGGGACAGCTGATTTGCTAGTCAATGTTATTTAAGCCGAGCCTGAAGCACTGCATCAAGTCAGATGGGCGACGCTTGGACAGTCTGTGGTGTCCGACAGGTTGAAGTTCCCAAGCTAAACTTTGCAGCAGAGCAGTTTAAAGGACCAGCGTAATCTGGCCGAGGGCAGCGGCATCCGAGCAAGAATGAATTGCATTGGTGTAGGTTAAACTGAGGAGACGCATAGAATAAATGCGGCAGAGATCGTCTGACATCGTGTTGCATGAGTGCACTTATAGCCTTACCTGAAAGGAGCTTAATGCTCAAAATCTTGCATCAAGCCCATGGTAATCATCGGAAAGATTATCTGGTCAACAATTTTCCTAGAGTTCCAACATAACCATTCGTTGAGTGCCCAAATGAATGAGATGACAGATCAGATGTATTGTTGGATTATATTTTATATTGAATAACTTATTTAATAGCAGGAGATAAGCAAGACAACAGCCGTTTCCACGAAGGATCGCGTTTTAAAATTCTTGTTTTTTTTAAAACTTAAGCGCTTTTGTTTTGACCACTAATTTTTAGCAGCGATTTTCGACTAAAAATTATGCGCAGGGATTTAAAATACACGTTTGTAAGGACGTATAACTTGATCAAATTGCGGTTAGCTGACTATGCTCAAGATCATGCTCTTATGGACAGGTATGCTGCCAGATATCTTCCTACCAAAACTTCTCAAATCTTTAAAAAAAAATTCGGTGTCTTCTCTGACGCAGATGCGAAAAACAAACTCCTACATCCTTGAAGCGCCCATATTCATGGGTATGCAGTACTTATAGAGCTTACTTTCTGTACTTTCAAAGCGTGCGTGAGTACCTAGAGAGCTTACATTTCTTAATACGATCCCAAATGAATGATTCTTGGATGAAATGCCCCTCAAAGCCTGCCTCGCTGCGCACAGCTCCAAAGCAAACAATAATGGTGCATCTAGCATTCAACGCCTTTAAGCGATTCACATTGCTGATTGTCACGCCTAGTGTTCGCTTAGAATTTGAGTGAATTAAAGGCATGAGCTGAGTAAATATGCATAAAGGCTCTCGTATAACATAACACACTTATTATTACGCGGATGCACGTGGTTTGCCTATTGCTAATGCAATTGCACGAAAGCAATATTTTCCTTGTCAAAGCGATGGGTGTGTACCATAACTTCATAAAAATATATCAAACAGACTTGTAAAAACTTACCAGTGGATTAATCCATCGTAACTGCTAACAAGCCTTGCAGGACTACCAGATAGTCCCAGCAACACATAACCAGTTTGACTACTTAAAGCCGTATTTTGGCTGTGAATAATGTCCTAGCTCCTAGAGCGAATCCTGGTAACACCCCTGGAAGAGAGATATTCACAACAATGCGACATCTAGTTTGGTGATTATTGGTTCCGAACTCAAATACAGCAGCGCGTTAACCAATTATCCTCATCAAAATACACAATGTGTGTTTGTATGTAATTGTGTGGATATGCAGAGGCAGGGTACCAACCACAAATTCACTGGCAGGTGCCCATGGCCTAAGCTTGTTCAAGATCATCATTACCAACTTTGGCTTCTTCCACAGCAGCTGCTGCGCTGGATTACCTTAAAAAAGTGCTCCACATTTGTATGAGCTTTTAACTTAGAAAGCCAGCGTGTATTGTACTTTTTTATCACATCGGGTGTAATCGGGTGAGCACGGACCCGTGTACCTCTCGGCAGCAATCGCGTCATTCTTGAGGCCGCCATGCGGTGTGAGGACGGCAAACACGAACGGTACGGCCATAACACACGCTGGTGGCCGGGGCGCGCTGTGCCTCGTGGGAAATGTAACGCCCCGCTGGCCCATCGGCGCCCGTCACGCAGCGCCGTCACGGGCTGTCGGCTGATTCCTGGTGTGATCGTAACAAGCTCGACTGTCTGCCGTTGTTGGGGTCCCATCGCACGCCGGCCGCGCCGAGCTGCCGCACCGAGTCGATCTGCCGCACCCAGCGCGCCTCACCGAACTGCCGCACCGAGTCGATCAGCCGCACCCAGCGCGCCTCACCGAGCTGCCGCACCGAGTCGATCTGCCGCACCCGGCGCGCCTCACCGAGCTGCCGCACCGAGTCGATCTGCCGCACCCAGCGCGCCTCACCGAGCTGCCGCACCGAGTCGATCTGCCGCACCCAGCGCGCCTCACCGAGCTGCCGCACCGAGTCGATCTGCCGCACCCAGCGCGCCTCACCGAGCTGCCGCACCGAGTTGAGCTGCCGCACCCAGCGTGGCGCACCGAGCTGCGACACCGAGCACGCCGGGCCGAGCTGCCGCACCGAGCCGAGCTGCGGTACCGAGCGCGACGAGCCGAGCTGCGACACCGAGCCGAGCTGCGGTGCCGAGCGCGCCGCAACGAGCTGCGACACCGAGCGCGACGAGCCGAGCTGCCGCACCGAGTCGATCTGCCGCACCCAGCGCGCCTCACCGAGCTGCCGCACCGAGCACGCCGGGCCGAACTGCCGCACCGAGTCGATCTGCCGCACCCAGCGCGCCTCACAGAGCTGCCGCACCGAGTTGAGCTGCCGCACCCAACGCGCCTCACCGAGCTGCCGCACCCGGCGCGCCTCACCGAGCTGCCGCACCGAGTCGAGCTGCGGTACCTAGCGCGACGAGCCGAGCTGCCGCACTGAGTCGAGCTGCCGCACCCAGCGCGGCGCACCGAGCTGCGACACCGCGCACGCCGGGCCGAGCTGCCGCACCGAGCCAAGCTGCGGTACCGAGCGCGACGAGCCGAGCTGCGACACCGAGCCGAGCTACGGTACCGAGCGCGACGAGCCGAGCACGGTTGCCGGACATGACTTTTGTCAAACAATCGAGCCAGCGCGCACCGTTGGCTGTCTCGCGTGCTCATAAGGCGGGTCTGTCAACAGCCTGGAGCGGCCTGGGCGCGGCGGGCCTTCCGCGCACGGCTCCTGCACAGCCGCGTCCGTCGCAGGCGCTGCGTGTTAGTAGGCGTAAGAGAACGGTGGTGGTTTCATGTGTGCCAAAACAATGGCATGTTGCGACTAAGCACTGCGCGCGGACTCCAATATTCTTCCGTTGTTTGCGTTTTAATCAGCGCAAAATTAGTATGCCTCGAATCACATCAGGATATCGCTGTTACGATTAAACCGGGTTCCAGCACCATTGCTGGGAATGGTGCAGGGCCCAGCACCAGCGCTGGGAATGGGCCAGGGCCCAGCATCAGCGCTGGGAATGGGCCAGGGCCCAGCTCCGGCCAGTCGTTTCGCGAGACAGGTCTGCATCTGGTGCAGAGTTATGACCCCTGCTACCTGATGCGTCGCTCATCAAGCGTGTCGCGCTTCTGCTATATAACTTCAAGCGCAACGATGCGGGCGTTCATAATGACTACATTTCACAACGTCCACAGTTCATAATGTCCATAGTTCATAGCATCAACAGTTCACAATGTCCAGGACGTTCAGGACGTTCAGGCATGCTTATCGCGCATATTCATAATGTTGTGAGTCCACTCGCGTCAAAAACAACATATCCCGGACTGTTTTGTCTGAAATGCAGTGTTTGGGTCTCATTTCTTACAAAAAAATGTAGACACCTTTTGATCGTTTGATGATTTGCTGACTCGATATGTGTTGAGAACCCACCCATGAACGACACAAAACTTCTTCATCTGCGCCAGCGTGCGGTCTACGACACCCCGGTGATGTCGCAGAAAATTTAATGTTGTATTGGCATCATCTTAAAGCGCTCAGGTAGCAGTTTTTACGCGATGAAAGCCACCATTTTTGCGATAATTTTTATAGGTAGTTCAAGGCATGAGCTTTCGTTCGCAACACGTGAAAACATAAGTGTTTCTGGGAACATAAATCAGTAACGTATATTAAATGGTCTGCTCAATTTTGCTAACCTTTACAACAACGCAACACGAGACTGCTGGGACTAAAAATTCAAAACCTCTGAGCCAAAATACCTGATAACGTGTCACAAACGCGTTCAACGCTTTTTAATTCTTGTGTGATCAAGTGACTTCAAATACGAGAGACGAGAATGGAAGGAATCGCTTGATGCGGCCCGGATTTCATGGCAACGGCCGTCCTACTATCGACTATTTACCCATTGCATAGCTTCGCAACTACGATCCCGTGACCACTGTGCAACTAAATCACTTCTTAACAGCGCCGGGGTGGTCGCCTGGACACCCTTCGCTCGAGTGGAGGCCAATTTGCCCCCCCCCCCTGAAATATCAGAAACTAAGAGAGCTAGAGACATCAAACGCACAGTGTGATGGCCTGTACTTGAACTTATTTAGGTCAAAGTTTAAAATTCCTCGATCGTGACCTTCGGGTCAAATAAGTTCAAACAAGGTCAAACTTTGGGTTGGTGTTGAAAATGTCCCCAAAACCTAGATACCTGTTCTAAGCAAAAGGCCACATGTTCGCTTAAGGTCGTTGACCTTGTTTTACCTTTCGAAGATCATGGTGACCGAAATCATACGAGACTACGTTGAGTTTTGCATTTGAATAAGTGACAAAGATTACACTTGGTAGTATGCTTTAAAAAGCGTTGGCCTGGGTCATGTTATGCCACTGACCTATCGTGACCTTTAAAAGTCCATGGAAGATGCATAACATCGTTCCTGTCATCCATTTATTCGAAATTAGTACCAGAAGCCACTCAATGCAGCAAGCTCTAAAGTAATAAAGCAGGTTGATTTTGACCCTGTTCTGACCTTCATACCTGAGCCTAGATCAATGGAACTTGTTCATTAAATTGTTGCAAATGTGTCTCAGAGATGTATGACTTCGGCTAACACTCCGTTTTTGCATCAGATTGAATGATTCCATTAAAATTAAATTCACTGAGTTCATCGCCTGACTTTGACCTGCCATAGGTCAGCGACCAAGGTATATTTAAGTTTTTGATACCAAACGATCCACTAATCACTTGTCTACATGAATGCAAAATTTAGCGCGGCTGCGCCACGCCGTGTGGAAACCATTCCGGAAAATCTTCTTGAATCCTGGTAGTTGATAGTCTCTGCAGCATAGTTCTACACTCCAAGGATATAAAAACCAATACTGCAGCCGATACTAGCGTCCTTAGTGTCTTTCTCGACCAGTTACGTTTTATGTGTGCCCTGTTTGATCGCTCAAAAAGACGGATAAAACCGCCTCCGTCTGGTTCAGTGAGGGATGTGACGGACAGCGGTTGGGCCCAAAGGTTAATAAAGGGATAGAACGGTTCATGTTTGTTACACCCAACTTTCAAAATCCACGACGGGGTGTCGTGCATTGTGAAATGTGGTTTTAACGTCAGGTTAGGTCACACAATACGTGATGTTGGTGAAGGCCGGTGTGATAATCTAAGTATGTAGAAAATTGTAGTTTTCATTCCTGATTCGAGTTGGTTTGTGCACCGGCTCAAGTCTTAGTCAGGTTCAGCTATACTAAGTGACGTCATATGAGATCACGACAAGAGATCGTGTAATATCCACCTAGAGGTGCAGCGATACACTGATCACTGACGCCAATATGTCATGCATGCGCCAATATGCCAATATGTCAAGTCGATACAGCCACCACGTTTCCCAACCAGGTATCTCTACAGGTCAAACGCAAATGGGGAAATGCCAATTCAAGGCAGCAAAATAAGCAGGACAAGTTGAGCTAGCTGGCAACAAAAACAGCCGATGCGCCAAGTGGGAGCTGTTTGAGTCACTTTCAAACGTTTTAAGTGAGTTTATTCGATTTGCTATGCCTGCCAGGAAGCCTTAACTCGCTCCAGCACTAAACTTTGCAGTCGCTCCTTGCACGGTGGGTACCTAGGTGATGTAACTGCAAACGACGCAGGTCAAGGCTTCCGCGTGGAGTTATTCTTCTAAAGTTCACAATGCGATTCGTATATGGAGTGTTGTATTCGTTAACTGTGGTAAGATGATGCCATCATTGTATGATG
Organism: Pollicipes pollicipes; assembly: GCF_011947565.3. NCBI lineage: Eukaryota > Metazoa > Arthropoda > Thecostraca > Pollicipedomorpha > Pollicipedidae > Pollicipes > Pollicipes pollicipes. The sequence goes on along the minus strand of NW_023596805.1, from coordinate 21,506,775 downwards.
TAAGTCACCTTTGAGTGATCCGAGGTGACACGTAAGATGTTTTGAACTCGGTCTGTGACAGACAACACCCTGTTCACCTGGGGACGATGGTCATAACTTCGACCCGGAACAATGTCAGTTGTGTTGTTTAATTGAAGCAGGTGGCCTGTGAACTTTCAGCAGAGCTCATCCGTTTTATCGACGATGTTTCACTTTCATAGGTGAAGCCAAATGCAAACTTATGGTTAAGTGTGAAAATTATGTTTTGGAGGGAACCCAAATTTACGGCGAATACGCTTTTTCCACCAACTTTGCCCTCTTTACCTCCACATTTGATCACGGGTTCGATTTGTTCATGCGAAAAAGAGGGACAAGCGTTCCCATTTGCGCTATATTTTTTAACATCAAGAAGTATTTTACCAACTCATCTCTTACTTTCAAGTAGTATTTTCCCCACTCATTTTGCAAGATCTGCCTGGCCACTGACCATTGATCTGGTGTGGTACCGATGGTGAGTAATGATGTCTATTATGTAGACAATGACCATGCGGTAGGATAATACTTCACTATTTCACAAAGATGTTGCAAGCTGATTATTCGGACATTGACTGGAATATGATTGCATGCTCTTATACATGTGGATTCAGATACAGTAGCCTTGTCTTCAATGTCTTCAATAAGCAGAGTGTAGTTCCCTACTCAGATGGAGGAGGGGGGAGGGGGGGGCTTCAACTCCTTCTTTAGCCGGAAGCCACAAGTTCATGAAAGTCCAATTCCAAACCCGACTCACACGTCCAACAAATTTGTGAATCCCATTCACAGCCTTTCCGGTAGACTGGAACGGATCGTAAAACCCGTCCGCTCGATCGATCCAGTCCATTTCGTGTTCGGCTTCCTGCGCGGCGGGGCTCCGAGCCTTCCGAGCATGACTGCGTCAGGTGGCCCGTCGCCACTGTCGGGAAGGCGTGTCCCGGGTGGACACGGCCAGAACGCTCGGCCAACCAGATCGCCCGTCCGCCCTCCCTCCCGGGGAGCCAGCTGTCCGGGAGTTGGCCCACCTTCCTCTCCCCCCCCCCCCCTGTGTCGCAAATCTCCGCTGTGTTGACGCCCCACCGACTTGGCAGAAGCTGGCGCCATCCTAGACCAGACGGTTTGCTGTTATTTGGCGCCAACGCCGCCAATCTCAGCGGGGGTCGGCGAACAACTCCGGATGTCCTGCCATCTGTCGAGAATCGCTGACAATCGTCGATTTACCTTCTGCCGCGCGACGGCGCTGCACGTCTAAGGGCTGGATTTACCAATGTAGCCTCAAATGCGGGAAAGCGCATGACAAAGGACGGCAGCATAAAATGAACATGCCTAGTGGTATTTTACAATGCCCATGCGTGTGTGCGTGTGAGATCGTTGCGGGAACAGTCCAGAAATGACGTCGGCTCGGCCCTAAAACATCAATTCTATGTCGACGCACCGCTGTCCGAATAAGAATTCTCGTAGAGAGGCAAGGATCCGTCCCTGTTATCGCTATCTTGCTTCATCCTGCATCCTCGCGACACCCCGCTTGTCCGGGGCAGGCTGCACGCGTCAGCCACGAGTGGGCCGAGAGCCCCGTGGGCAGGGGGATCCCGACCGGGTACCCAGCGCGCATGCGCGGGCATAAGCCTGGCGTAACCCCAGGCGCATGCAAGTCTGCCGCACCGTGAATCATTTTCCTTCATCCCATAGCCCTGAAATGATCATTTCTGATCGAAAGGGCTCTAATCCAACAAGCCAAAAACGAGAGGAAAGCCCCCCCCCCCCCACCTCGTTCTTTCTGCATCCCCGCGACGCCGCTTTCGTGCGGAGCAAGGTACCTGTCCTAGCCATGAGTGGGTTTAAGTGCCGCCTGCTGCGGGACTGTCTGAGCATTCGGCGGAGAACCCCGGAGCTTGTAAGTGCTCCGTCACTGTCGCCTTTCCTTCACCTTGTCGTCCTGCGATGGTCATTACTGGCCGAAAGGGCTCTTATCCAAACCAGCCTAAAATGAGATGCAATTTTATACAGAATGCTATTCCACGTACTCCTGGTACCTGCACATCTAGGACGCAAAAGCCCGGTGTTCTACTTCCCTGAGAGGGCTACACGTCAGTTTCATATAATTGTCATCTAGTGTTTACAACAACCTACCCAGGCCAGTTATAGCGTTGGTGTAAGGTTTACAGCAGCAAAACAAAATATCTAGGCTTTGATATATCGTATACTAGCTTATTACGTTTCCAAGATTGTGGCACCGAATCAGCATAAGAGCGAAGTGGTGAGAAAGGGAGCAATCGAGTTAGAGCCAACCCGCATAGTACTAGAAAGCATGCCACTGTTTTCACTTCAGAGCCGTAAAGTCAGACGTAAGACGCGCAAGTTGGTTTTTGGTGTGTTTAGTTATTAACGCGTGGGTGCACCAGACAGAGAAAAAAACTTGGGGGGGGGGACAGGGGGCTGGGGACACAGCGGAAACAGCAGCTACAGAGCCCGTACTGTCTTTCTGGTATGTTCTGGTATGTTCTGGTATGTTCTGTTATGTTCTTAGGCCTCCTGAAGCCACGTTTCCATGTGGTGTGGTGAGAAATCCGAATTTCTTCGGAGCGCGCTGTTATCTAATTTTTTTGATCCGCTGCCTTCCGGCTTTTGCTGCCGCTGACCGGCACCCTTTCGTTAGTGATTCCGGACCAGGGCAGATGAAGGCGGACGACAGGCCAGGCCAGGCCAGAGCAGATACCGCATGCGCCAAGCATGGTGTTGTTTAAGAGCTCGAACGTCATCTCTGAGCGCTTGAAGGCTGAGAGGAAGGGAATACAAATATCCTTATTGCAGTGCACTATAAGACGGATGGCAAAAACTGCAAGTTCATACATATCTCCAAACCATTATTGATTACAATTTCTTAAGATAATGTTCCTCCAACATCTTCTCTCCAAACCAAATATACGTGATCCAGGGCCCGACACGCAGCAAAAAAGCAGAAAATACAACAGCTAGAATGATAGCTGATCAAACCCTATTGACGCTTGGCAACCGCTCATTACGCCTTTCGAATGCACGCCAACCCGAAACTCTGCATCAGCCGTACGTGGTGGCTGCAGTGAGTTCGACGTGGCTTTTTAAGTGACAATGCTTCCTTTACATGTTGTCGCACTGACCTTGGCGAAGCTTGTTCTGACTTCTGTATTTACGTCCACCCCTTGTCGTACCGACGTCGGTGGAGCACGTTGTCTGTACGCCCTCTGCCTGTCGCCCGCTGGGCCCGGTGCAGCCACGCCTCCTTGCGCCATTGCGGCCGCTGACAGACCCGTACTGACTGTCGCTGATTGTTTCCAGGAAAGCCAGCGCGGGTCCTGCCGCAACTTTCATAGAGCACCCGCGACTACGGTGGTCATCAGAGCATGTCGCGGAGTTTATTTTCAGGATCTGGTCCGGCCCGATTCGGCTGGACCAGATCCAACCAGCCCACCGATCCGCTATTTGCAGATTAATGCGTGCATCGATATCGATCTTTAACTGCCATTTCACAGACTTCAGCCGGCCAGACTGCGACCAGCCATTTTAGAGATCTTTTGAGTGCAATTCACAGCCTTCCCTTCCCAAGGCTGTTTTAAGCCTGACGCTCGCGAACTTGTGCAGTCTTAGTGCAGACGATCTCAAGAGTAGTCATCGACTAGGATCGGCAGATAATTTTGAATTCATCACTGGCCATCGCTTTGATAAGGGTTTGCAGCTGCGGTATCAATCCAATTACATCTCCATCCTTCTAGTTGTTCTGTGAGAAATAAGGCTATTGGTACTGTCTTATCTATACACGTAACGCTCCTCGCAAATGCACTTAACTTGCATGGTTTTCGATACATTAAATCCGTATGAACCGGCAAATTTGTAAGCCCGGTCCGGTCCTCATCCCTGTGTTCGTGGAAATTTCTTATCCGGTCGAATCCAGCCTATGGACATATCCACAATCCGCGGATTTTACCAATCCGTGCAGTACTCTGGAAATCACGATAACTATCAGGGATCATCGCGCAACCGCGGTTCAAACTCAAGCACTCAGCGTGGAGGCCAAACGCCGGTGACCATTTGGTCATTAGGCCCTCTTTACGCCACGTCTGAATCAAAACACCTCAAACTCTCGCACCGCCAGTGCCCTGGCCGCCGCATTGCGAAGCACGCAGCTCGCCACTGAGCCACCTTGACAGTCGCCGCGGTGTCGAGAGAACGTACGCTTTGCCACGTGGCTTGCCATGCGACCCGCCTGGGGACGTTATCAGACGCGTCCTCTGAGTGATGCCTTGCGGGGCCCGGGCACGCGCCATGGCCGCCGCCCCAGGAGGCCTTCAATGATGACGCACCACTCCAGATGCTGTTTGGAGGGCACCCTAGTGACCACTGCGACTTCGAATAGCATCGCGGTTTGCAGAAACTGCTATTGGATATGATGCAATACGTGGGAAATGATGGCGAGCGAGGGCATGACTACGAGCGATTGTTGCTGAGCTCAGGTGCGGTGCGGCAGTTGACTGTCCCTGTTAAAAGTTGTGATGTTCTGAGGAAAATCAATGCTATGAGGAACCTGAGCAAATGCAATTGTCTGCCCCTCATTCGCCACGAGATGACTCGCAAGGTTCAAAAAGGTTCATTAAATGGTGTTAAATAAATCAATAAATTTAACGCAAATTTCGTACATTAAATGGTAAAAGTAGATTATAAATAATGTATTATTTAGTAAAAGTTAATTTAGTATTTGTTATCTAATAAATTCTTAAGTAAAACATCTTATCATTATAAACCAATATAAATAATATAAAGAATAAATAAAGTATTCAGAAAATATGTAGCGTAACGTCAAGCGAAACTCAAGAAAGCTTTACATTAAGGAATCCAACGTTTGTGATGTGAATGTGTGATTCCGACAGGGGTGATGTGATGAAGGAAATAATGAATTCTGGCAAGGAGGCCACCCAACTCCAACAGCTCATCACACGAGGCGCGAGATCCCTCATCACAGCCGACAGCACGGCGACAGGACAACGCACGTGGGCGTCGCCACACGCTGAAGGCTGGAACTTGAAACTAATTGCAGTGGCTGAACTCCATTCACAAACGAACCGGCACCCAGGTGAACCTGAGAGCACCGTGAAACTGAGCATAGCAGGCAGCCGGTGGCAGAACTGAAGTGAGCCGGTGGCAGATGGCATCCAATGGGCCACCTGACCGTGGAATGGCATGGCCGCCAACCGGGCCTGTCGGCCGGTGTAGTGACGCCGGAATGTGTGGAATGTGAAGACAGCCCGATGGTTTCCACACCTGACGATGAAAATGATCGCATATCCGATCTTCGGGCGGTGGGAATGATGACCCCTAGCGCTGAGCAACGGACAGCCACATGATGCCTCCGTGCTTCATAATGGACAACCATATGATGCCTCAGTTCTTTATAACGGACAACCATATCGCGCCTCCGTGGTTCATAACGTAGTGAAGGTGTTAGAGACCTCACGGAATTCGGCGCGAGTACTGAAGGCGCCCGAACTCACGTGCTTAATGTAAGAATGCTACCAAATAGATCTGGACGGCTGATCTGAGATAAAATGCGCAGTTCCACTGGGGCATCCATGAGACCAGATGGGCTAGTACATGCACTGAGAGAGCATGCGTTAGGACAGTGTGGCTGGAGTCATTGCCTAACTTTGAACCGGACAGGTCGTCCAAAATAAACCGATAAACCAGTCGCTCAACAGTTAACTCAGATCGGTGGACTGGCTCGGCGGAACGAACAAACGTAAGCATGGAAAACATGAATAATGCCCAGCAAGGACCAGGAACGTTTCGACAGATCCGAAATGACCATATAAAACAAAATGCATATTCACTAGCTCATAACATGCTCGAAATAGAAATATCCAATCAGACGCTGGGGCTTGATTCTCTTGCGTAACACTTGTCATATGTGAATAAGGAGGAAAATTCGAACCCCAGAGACACTGATCTTCATAACAAAATACTGAGCGTACTATTTTCTCAACGTTAAACAAAGACCAAGTACATGCTTTAAAACGTGCAAAATTGTTGAAAGCATTGCTGTTATGAACCTTTAAGTGACATGCGCAGGCAGAATGTGCATAGAACTTGGCAATGAACTACGCATAATCAACGGTAAAACGTTGTTTTAGATAAAATGTTGGATTTCATAGTTTCGTTAGCTGCAAATTATATCCCCCTGCCAGCGCTGCTTGCTGTGGCGCATATTTCACCAAAATGAGGAGCCTGCTTGACAAAACATGACGTTAAATAAAAAAACAGAATTTGTAAAAACTGCAAATTCTGCCGGTTTGAGTGCACTTTACCAACTTATGATCAATACGCTTTCCATCAAAATTCCACAGCAGTCTCCACCCACTTTTACCTTTTGTGTTTCTAACTTTTCATAGTTGTTAAGATCATGGGTTGATATTACCTTTACTAGCGAAGAGGATGCCCAGAAGCCACCCTGCGCGCATATTTTCATGGGTGGCCGTGGCCGTATCGTGGCCTGCCTTCGCTAGCCTCGCACTAACCAAAACAGAGGCTTGCCATGGCAAAGATGACATGCTGAAACAAGCGAGCAAAACTCACTAACTCCCGTCATATTGTAGGCAAACAACTTCCCAGGCCATAAATATTTCTAGGAGTGTTTCTTTGCTATTGACTTGGATGTCGTGCGCTCTAATGTTTGAATGTCTAATGCTCTGATGTTTGGATATCTAACGTTCTAATATTTTAATGCCTTGTGCCCTAATGTTAAGATGTCTAGTGTTCCGATGTTTGAATATCTCGCGCTCTCATCCTGGTTTGGATGTCTAGTGCTCTAATCTTTGGATGCCTAATATACTTTTAATATGGAAAGTTATCATAGTCATTGTGGATCGTCATACTGCAGTAAGGTAAGTTCTGTCAAACATAGCCGTTAAGAAGCATATACCCTGGGCGTGCGTTACACTGAAAACAAGAAAAACGTCGCTTTTGGAAACATTTGACAGAAGAACGGATACGGCGATGGCAATTTTTAACCTACCCATCTTACTAGCGAAGTCCGACTGAAAAGTACTTGATGCTTGCCAATTCGACTACAAAACACAGCCTATTGTTCTTGTACTGATCTAGCCGTTGATCACCTCCATTAGCGTGTCTCATGATCCTTAAAAAGAGCCCCTAACGCCGGAGGGAGCCGTGAATACACGGTCGGGCATGCAAGGACCATATTTGTCCAATCTTTCCAGGAAACGCCATGAGCCTGATTGCTATCTTCTAAGATGTTGGAGATGCAATCACATCCTCATTCAGCAGTAAAGTTATTCGCATGCGCCGACGCCAGTGTAGAACCTGATCTGAGCACCCTTCACCGGCGGCCACGAGAAGGGTGCACTCATGCACCCTCAGTGCTCAGTTCAGCACAGGGGCAACAAAGCCAATTGCGCGACAAATGAGGACGCAAACCCGGCGAACGTGCACTTCTGGTAAAATTTGCCGGGTTTTCTTCAGCCGCCCGGAGGTGAAACCCCAGATCTTAATTTTTGGCCGTTCTATGTTTTTTATGTCGCCTGATTCGTCTATTCAAGCTGAATTCGGTGATTAAAATCATCAGTTAAAATTTTCACAAGTTTTTAGTCCTTTTTTTAGCTAAAAGTGTGTGCGAATTTCAACTATTGGTTTAAATACCCGAATTCAGCATGAGGAGACGAATTAGATGCCGTGACAAACGCAAAATGGCCAGAATTGAGCACATGGGGTTTTCCTTTGGCCGGCAGTCTTGGCCAGGTGGATCCTGCGAAGTCGGGGGTCCGTTTGCTGTCTGGTGGGCGTGGGAGGGAGAGGGGGGAGGGGGAGGGGCGGCAGACATATGAAGATCAGTTCGTCGTTTTCTGTCTGGTGGGGGCCGGCAGGCGTCTGAGGATCAACTCGTCGTTGGTTTGAGTGATGGGGGCCGGCAGACGTCTGAGGATCAGCTCGTCGTTTGCTGTCTGGTGGGGCCGGCAGACGTCTGAGGGTCGGTTCGTCGTTTGCTGTCTGGTGGGGCCGGCAGACGCCTGAGGATCGGTTCGTCGTTTGCTGTCTGGTGGAGCCGGCAGAGGCCTGAGGATCGGTTCGTCGTTTGCTGTCTGGTGGGGCCGGCAGACGTCTGAGGATCAGCTCGTCGTTGGTTTGAGTGATGGGGGCCGGCAGACGTCTGAGGGTCGGTTCGTCGTTTGCTGTCTGGTGGGGCCGGCAGAGGTCTGAGGATCGGTTCGTCGTTTGCTGTCTGGTGGGGCCGACAGACGTCTGAAGATCAGCTCTTCGTTGGTTTGAGTGGTGGGGGCCGGCAGACGTCTGAGGGTCGGTTCGTCGTTGAATGGAGTCCGGAAGACATCGGATAATCGGTGTTCTGTCATACGGGGACAGTGCGCGGGTAGATGAATGGTGTACCATAACTAGCTCCCGAAAGCCAAGTTAATGGCCAATGGGAGGGCAGGATTTCAATGACGTTTTTATGGCGTCATAGATGCCTGGGTCACATTGAAAAAGCCTGTAAATATTTGCGGGCGAGTGGCTTAGAATCTGAAGGAGTTTAGATCTTAACAAGGGCAGGGCTGTGAACTTCACTGAATGATCTTCGACATGGCTGTTTTAGTTGAAAACTATATACAAATGTGGAATACTTCCTTCAACCCTTCTCATTTGTTCGCCACCGAAGAACGTTCATAGTAATTTCTAAGGCAAAGGCAGATATGTTACCAGCGCCAGAAGGGCTTGATAATTGTTCAGTCTTAGCGCCACACTGACGGCCTAGTTCATTTCCAAAACGGACAGAGCCGTGGAGTGGTTTACCCTTGTTTTTCTGTCTTTATCGCAGCACAATAGAGGGCCGAGAGCCGTTTAATGCCAGCTATTGTGCCGACGTAGGACGGCGACATAGCTTGATCCCACCAAGTTTTGGAAAAAGTTCCAACGCAAAGGTCTTTTGATAAAATTCCCAAAACGATCCTGGAACCCAGGAAACTGTTCCACAAGCTTTCATAATCGATCCCACGTCCCAGATGATCTGGTATCAATGACCCTGTGCTCCTGTCCGATATCCATGGCCTAGTGATCCCGTCCGGTATCGATGACCCAGTGGCTCGGTCCGATGTCAATAACCTAGTGGTCCCGTCCGGTATCAATGTCCCAGTGGTCCCGTCCGGCATCAATGACCCATTTCTTTCGTCTGGGACCCATGTCTGCGATCTAGGCGCATATCTGCTTTCTGCCAACCTCTCGGACTCGGGATAGCACGACCGCCTGCCCCTCGCCTTGGAGACGACGCAGTGAGCGACCATAGGAGCTAAAACAGTGCCGGTGTTGTTCTCTCTGATACGGTTTAACAGCCCCGGGCGAGAACACGCCTTCCGGTGCTAACCTCACGAAGCGAAACAGGTCGACTGCCGATGAGGCCGTTTTCAGCGCTGCTGAACGCGCCCAGCCATCGGAACCCGTTTTCCAGAAGATGCGGACCCGGCGACGCAGCACCGTCTCCTCCACCGGAAGAACTCCACCTCCGGCGCCGGAAGCGTTCTCTTCTGCTGACCAGGGACGTCGCCAGCAGGCGCTTCAATGCGGGATGCTCACGCTCGCCCACCCGCTTTGGCGGGCGCCAGCCAAATTGCGCGCGTGCCGCCCCGCCTCCACCGGAACCGGAAGCCGCGCGCGAAAGCGACTTCAAATCGCGCCATCGCTGAACACTTGAGCGTCGTCGGCATATCTGCAGCTGAAGGAAGGCTCCGCGGTAAACATCACGAGTGGAGTCCTGATAGCCGATGTGGAAAACGAGTGGTGCAGAGAAAACTTGGCATGAAATAGCCCGCTGGACAGATGGCAGCACAGGCTGTTTGGGAGGATAAAAGGACCGGTTGTCAAAGTAACGGCCAGCTTGGTAAATATGCTGAAAGAGGAATCTACACAAGGCCGTTACTTTGGTATAATGGTTAAACGACACAGCAGTGCGTGATATACATGAATACTGTCAGCAATAACGTAGCTTTAATATCAACATGCGCTCTTCTATGTTACTAACATTTCAAGACGAAACAGATACAGAGGCGTACGAATACTGCCAGAAAGCACTTTCTTAACAGGAGTATTTCCCTTTTTGCACTCTTCACGTATTATTTCATTATTTCATCAGATTCTACGATTTTACCAGTCATTCTCGTTTTCTTGAAATTCCCCCAAATAGTCCGGGATTTTTATTTGAAGCAGCGGAACCTGCGGGAGACACCTCATTTGACTCCCAGCTCACCACCATGAAAGTAGTGCACAGAGGTGAAAAAGCTTCTGATTTGCCGGACATGATCGGTGACAAAGACTGCCATTTTGCAAACAAACTGGTGACACAATTGCCAAGATGAAAACAAATGTCAACAAACCGGACCATATTACAGTAGATCATCCCAGCTAGACGAAACTCAAAGCTTAGTATTGGTCTGTACTTGCTAACGCTAGCTGCGTGAGCATGTGTAGAGTACATATTGAAACGTTGCGTTTCGCTGTATGAGCAGGTTGAGCCATAATATGCTGCCAAACATAGTAGCTTTAATCAGGATAGTTTTAAGCAGGTAGCAGAAACATGCTACAGACTACACCATATCAATGCTGACGCCACAAATCAGTGGTGGCACGGTGCTTTTCCCATGCCCCTCAGTTCCGCGCTTTTCACATATTTTTCTCAGGAAATATTCACTTCACACACTAAGCAGTATAAAATGCCGAATAACTAGGCCTATGTCTAGTTATAAAGCCGTGGCTGGCCGAGGCATCTTGCGACGATGGCGATCAGCTTGCTACGCAGCGTTTTAAAAGCGCCCTGCCGTTTGGGACAGATGGGTTCGATTTCTCGCCATGCGGAAAGGCGTTGGGGCCGGTGCAAGGCTGTGGGCTGCTGCTGGTTGTGTTCATGTTGTGAGAAGCTGACTGGCTAGAAGAACGTAGGTAATCGTCAGCCTTGTAAGGTAATGACGTTAAAAAGACATGCTGGCCTAGGACGATTGTTGTTTGTGGATACTTGACCTGTAGCATAAGAGGTAAATGGATGTCGTTGGAGCGACGCATGTCAAGCATTTATCTGAAGCTTCCTGCTGCTGAGAGGAACAGCGGCGAGGTAGGAGGCCGAGCATCGCTGGCGGACGCCTCTCATATTTCCCATTGCACCTTAGACTTGGCCTGCTGATCGGTGGACAGGCGTGAGATAAAACGCTTTTAGTTGTCATCATATTACATATCAAGACAAGTGAAGGTGTTAGAGGTCTCAAAAGATGTCGTTTGCATGTATGGATACTAATATTTCATGGGTTTTGCTTTAAACAATGGGGCTCATGTCAGGAAGTGCGAGTTCTGCACCGGCAATGATTATGCAAAGATAGTGAAGATCGCTAACGCTTCCAGCTGACTGTACGATGACGTCACAGAATCCAAAGTCGTATTGCTTTGTGCTTGTGCTTGTATAGGCATGCTATGAATAAAGGTATGGCTACAGGGATGCAGTTTTGCAAAATACGTAGGGGTGAGGGGGGAAGGGGAGAGGAGAATGGGGGGGGGGGGGGCAGGAAGAAAAAAGGGCTGAGCCTGCCCCCGCAATGTACCTGGAACATTTTCTCCCAAGACTTGACGCACTTTCTTTTGACTGCTGGAATCAGGGGCGTTGTTTCTCAAACGGCGAGAGGTCCATTGGCGGTGGCGGGATGGTAAGTCATCGCTGACGGATACCAATGTTTGTTCTCAGTCGTGCCACTCAGGCACAGCGTAGAACTTCTCCAGAGCGGGGTGTGCGGGAGGTTGTTGAAAACCCGCCTGGTGTACGCAGCAAGGAGCAACGGGCACTGACGTGAGACAGCGGTGCCGATAGGTGGCTGCATATAATACCGGTGCTGGTTCATGACGATGTGATAAATAAAATCAATGCGCTAAATAGACTTGGTCAGATGCCATGCTGTCACTTCCATGTCTGCCGTAATCAAATTGATGATGCTTTGGGCTTGGCAGCGTGAGTCCCAACAAAAATAAAGTTGCAGGATAATCGGACGAACAAAGCTGCCACGCTGGGCAAGGATGTACCGGAAGTGGTAATTGTCATTTTCAAGCGCACGTCAAGTGAGCAGCGAACATCAAACACAGTGTCAGGTGTGTGAAAATATATTGCCGTTCTTGACCAAGTTTAAAGCGTTTAAATTTTCGCCGGCTGCCAGTTCAGGTAGCATTTTCTTTCAGCAATTATATGTTTTATCCAGCACCTTTAACTGGAAATACAATCGCTGAGCCTAACATGACTGCTGTGGTCAACGCGTCCGTACAATCTCTACACTATCAAACACTTCGACAATGACGTCATAGCCAGCTGATGCGGTGTAAGGCGTTCGCGACTAGCGTTTCCCATGGCCGGGCTAGCGTCGGAGCTGAATGGCGGAAATGCGGATCGCCGGTCGGCTGCAATATGGCGGCTCTGAAAGCGTGGAATCTGGCAGTGCTGGAGGCGGCGATGCTGGTGGGGGATTGACGTTATTGCCCGCTGACGTGACCTCATTGTTGCGCTGGTGACGAATGGACCGACCGGAAGGTCGCTCGAAGGTCGGAAGATCGAAGGTCGAAGGATGGCAGGTCCGAAGGCCAGCTAATCTAAATGCTTTTCAAAGCTTTCAATAGCGTTCAATAAAGCGTTCAAACAGCATTCCCAGGGCTGTCAAGAGCGTTCGATAGCCGGCCGTGCCGGCAGGCTGGAGGGCACAGCGCTGCCCAGCGGATGTGTTGAGGCCACGTGTGGTGTCGCCACTAGAGTGTCTGACAGAATAGAACAGAACGCCTGAGGACCCACGCGTCAAGCTGCATGAATCGGGAATATAGCTGAGGAGCGAGCCGGGCTCGCAATACGGTTGACTGACATTGGACCTAGTTCATCCAGTCTCTGGCGCTGGTAGTCATGGACGACATCCTTCTGTCTCTTCCTCTTAGCATCATAATGTCTCAGGCCAGCTTTAACGTGCGCTCGTGTGTGGGCTCAAACTGACCCCCCCCCCCCCCCGAAGGTTTTTTCCAGAATGGTTTGCGAATGGCGTGGCGTCGCCGTGCCAAACGTTACATGCCTGTAGAGAATTAACTAGGAGGTCTTTTGATGGAAAAATAAATGTACCTTGTAAGGTCACTGACCTATATGGCAGGTCAGTCGGGCCAGGGTTCTTAGCGAAGGGCATTTCTAAGGGATCGTTCAATGTGCTGTAACGGCAGAGTGCTAAGCGAAACCACACCTACATAAAATGTTTACTCGGGAACTAAACCGGTTTAAGTTAGAATACGGCCAACTACATTGGCCAAGTGTCAGCATGAGGGTCAGGACGAGGTAAAAACTAGTTGGCTTTTTTGCACGGGAGCTTGTTTCTTAAGGTAGTTTGTGGTGCTGATTTAGAATTTATGATTGACGGGGACCGCAATAGACATGTTTCATAGACTAAAGGGTCAGAGTAGGTCATTGACCTAGAATGGCCAAGGTCAAAACCTTGTTTTTATGACGCGTACCGCCTAGTGTAATTCCTGATGTTGATTAGAGTGGTAAAATAGCAGCAACTTCTTAGATGTTTGGTCGTCTTGACCTTATAAACGTCAAATAAGGTCACTGATCTTATTCACGTTTTGCTCAGAACAGGTATCTTGCTTCAGGGTGGTTGCATGAGGAGGCCCGGGTTATTTGAGACATCAATATGGTTTTTGATCTTGTTTAACCCTTTTAATCTCAAGGACATGACCAAGAAACGTCAAATTTCGACACAAGTGCATTTACGAACAGTTCAATCTATCCTATGAACTTGGTGCCTCTACCCTAGATTTTTAGACTTCAGTTGGTCATATTAACCTCCCGAACGCAGGGCATTCAGCCGGGTACCCAGGTGCATGTTAACAAAACATAGCAAAGGCCAACATATTCTCGTGAGCCCGTAACCTGCCGGTCTTAAGTTGAAACGGATGCGTATTAAAACGGCCAGAGTTCATAAAGTCCAGTGTTCAAAAAGTCCAGAATCGCGGCATCCAGCGTTCGTAACGTCCAGAAATTGCCGAAAACCCATGGACAGAGGAGAACCATAAAATCCATGCTCGCGGCGTCTAGTGTTCGTAAAGTCCAGCGTGCGTGAGATGCACGGGATGGGAGACTGTCCCACTTTCTCGCAACCCTTCACCTAATGGTTCCGATATTGCCCAATAGAGGACTACCGGAGCCGATTTAGCCCGCCTCAGCCCGACGAGTGACGTCATGCGGTACAGTGCTGCCCAGTTAAAACGCTGTGCATGGATATGGACAGCGTTTTGTTTGAGCGCACCAACTTTGCCGCGTCAGCACGCCCTTGGCAGCAGGCGCATTAAATAATTCAAAACTTTGATCCCTGGTTCGTGGCATCGGAAATAGCTGGTTACTCGGCAGTAGCTGTACGGTAATCGTAGAAAGCACTTGCCGGGTGCCTGCTGTTTGGTATTGTGGGCTGTGGATAAAATTATCCGTGGTATTTGGTTCCGCTATTTACTGTTTGTGTTGGTGATGTTTCTCATTTTTTGAAGGAATTGATCACTGATGTGCAAAGTGGGCCGATTTTATATCTGCTCCAGGAAGGCGCGCATAAAGATCTCCAGCTCCTGGCGCGCTGACATATATTGTTCGTGATTTTTTGAGGGCTGATTCCCCTCCCCTCCCAATTGCAAATTCTTTCACATGCCCCTGCAAATTGGACCTAATCAGAATTCTACATACCCTTACTCTCAAAGCGAGGGAGGGGCTGTCTCATCAGCTGAATCTGGATACTACTTCCTGGTGAGACGCTTTCAATTGCCCAGCCTACAAACAATTTGTCCCTTCAATCAGGTACGTTTTGAACGGGCGTGGTTTACCATAATAAGTCGGTTGGCTGAACGATGAAAATACAACGCAGAGTACCGTGTCAATATGCCAACGAACTGGTTTCTCTCCGAATTTGGCTCACTTCTTCACAAATCTGCAGGGTGCAACTCAAGTTACGGCGGGGAATAAAACCCATGCAACTGAAAAGGGAGCCGCACTCCTGGTTGCAAGTAAAAAGAAAAAGTACAAAGGCAAATGTTGACTGCGAATGTATTCAACTGCCGTCCAAACATTACACAAAACACAACGCACGTGCTACGCTTAAAGGCACTTTTGATTCGCCATCTGAACAGCGGAGCCGAGTGTATGTCACTGAGCTGGTTTGCGATATATAAGCTGAATGAATTGGGAGAATCGTGAGCTTGTATTCGTCATCCATTTCATCAGTCTTGACGCGCTTTTTTCCTTTTATGCTTCAGAACCTCCAAAGTATAGAATTTGAGGTCCAGCAACACCAGTCTGGAGTTTATCGAGACGGGTGCAGTTTGCGCCGCAGAGGGGCGACGGTGGCATATTGATTAGTGGTTAGGGTGCTCATCTCCGGACTTTTATATCCTGGGATGGAGTCCTGGCCACACCACTGCCGCATCCCACGTACCTTATGTCTG
This sequence comes from Pollicipes pollicipes, assembly GCF_011947565.3. Classification (NCBI taxonomy): domain Eukaryota; kingdom Metazoa; phylum Arthropoda; class Thecostraca; order Pollicipedomorpha; family Pollicipedidae; genus Pollicipes; species Pollicipes pollicipes. Next base: position 21,491,247 of record NW_023596805.1, on the reverse strand, counting down.
ATAAATAAATAATAGAGCGTTCCGCCCCAAAATAGCGATAGCAGCCGGTGAGACGTAAAGCCCCAATCGGTTTGACAGCCCGTCCCGACAAACAAACCGTCGCCCGCCAAATTTGCAGACAAGGCTTCCGCTCAGTCACTGTATAGATATTGGAACAATGATGTGCCATCGGTTGGGCGCAAAGCTCGGACACACAGGCCAGGCCAAAGGCTACCCAGCTCGACGGTCCGGCCGGCAGCTACGCCAGCGGCGGGCCGGCGGACGAGGCAGCCCGGCCGCCAAATAAAGAATGCATTCACGCGCGCACCGTCCCTCGCCAGAGAACGGAACCACGCCACACGCGCGCGAGGCTTGTGCGTGGGGAATCCCGTCCGCGGTCGCAACACTGCCAGCTCAGTCGGGCACGCCGCCACCTTCGCGTCAGAGCCCGAGGCCTCTGGCTCGGTTTCACTCGGTTCGCCGCGGTACACATCCCGGCGGACGGGACATCCGGACATGTCGGACATCACGGGATCTCGCTCGTGCTGGATCGGAGTCCCCCCCCCCCCCCCACCCTCCTCCTCCTTCTTGACAGGCGCCTCATGGAAGAGCCTCGTGTCAGTCAGGAACCAGCACTGGACAGGATCCCTCTGCCCGTTTTCTCTTGGGCCCAAATGCTTCGAACTGAGATTCCTGTGCTGTTTATCAAACCCGCTACGCTTGGGACCTTTTTGGGCCGGTGATTGGCCCCGCGTTGATCCAGGGTCAACAATCCCGGTCAGAGGGCCTTCGGCGTAAGAGAGGGGCCAATGTATCATGTGCATTAATAATAACCGATTGGAAATCTGAAAGGGGACGGTAACGTCCTTCAGCCCCGATCGGGTAATGCGTGGGGCCTCAGGCCTTTGCTGAAAACTCTATTGGGGTCTGGCTGTCGAAGGGGAAGGGGGGGGGGGACGTAGGGAGGGAGAGAGGGGCGAGGGGTCCAGGAAACCCTGGGAGGAGCTCTTTTTGGAAACGTGAAGTCCAAAAATGGCCACACAGAATGAGAAAAGCAAAAAATATTGCCAAACGCAACTTCTAACAGTACCGTAGCAGCGTCCAGCAGTCCAGGAATCCCCTCTGGTAAACTCGTAGACCCCCCCCCCCCCTGCCCGGACAGTCGGGAGTTATTGGTCGCCAGGAGTACACTGGTATTTAAGGGCCCTTGCAACTAATTAGACCTCTGTTGCCCTTCAAACTATGGACACTAGGGGGACTGGAGAACTACTAGGATACCCTGGTCGTTCAGGGGTCGCATGCACCGCTCAGGTACCCCCAGCAGCGCACACAGGAGATGTACTTGGGCCGGTGCCCCGCCCCTCCCACCCAAGGGCTATGGGGACAGACGTATTATTTCTGCGTAATCGGCACTCCAAAACTGATACATGTAGGTATAAGATCCATGTAAGAACAAGCACGAGCAAAATTTCGTAAGTTGTTGAGTGCATTAGCGAGGAGCATCGTTCACATAAACAAGACAACAGTAGTATTAACCTAATTGCTCGGAGACCAAACCAGGAGAATAGAGATATAGCTAGGTTGGTATTTCGGCAAGATGCCTTTATCTAAACAGTGGCAGAAGTAAATTCAAAGTTCCCTGCCGATGATCCTACTCGACTTTTCAGTTGTTCTTTTTTAAAACAGCAAGCCATAGTTTTTACAAGACACCAACATTCAGGGCATTAGAAAGAGGGCGACTGTCAGCCATTGCCACGATACAATGCTTATCTAAGAATTATAATGCGCCAGTATACGAGTGCATTCAAACAAATTTAAGCAAATGGGCATCACGCGTCACGCTTCATTCAAACTTGCAAACAAGTTGAAGTAAACAGGCATCACACATCGCCCATCAATTATGCATTCAAGCGATTTCAATTGAACAGGCATCGCACATCACGCGTCAGGCATCACTCACACATGTGAACAATGGTAAGCTAGCACACATGACACATAAAGGCGCGTATCACGCTTGCATAATCGGCTATGATGATCTCCATAGGTTAAGATTCGGTTGCCGACTTCTTATAAGAATGGATTCTTATAAGATCTCTCTTCTTATAAGAATGGATAAGAATGGATTTTTCCATCTGGGTGGTCCTGTGCTCTGTAGATGACTACAGAACACATCCATCTACAAATAACAATATCCTTTACGCACGTTTATACATATATATATATATATATATATATATATATATATATATATATATGTTATAAGTGCATTTCGCTAATCAATGGCCATGCGGTTAACTCAGATTTCGCGCCAGGCAGTGGTCTAGAACCGACCAAGAAAAATGGCCATTGTAGGTTAAGTCGATCGGATTTGTTGTAGAAAATAAGCTTCATTGCTTGTCCCCGTTCACTAACGACAGTCTAATGGGAGGGCAATGCGAATGCACCTCCAAAAATAATTATGTCTCAAAAACACTGCCACGCCAAATGCTCACATGCACCATATAAGTTTTCGTGATTCACGGCGACAAGTTATTTATATGCCTCTTTCGGTGAAAATGACAGCATGTCGTGCAATTTTTTATTTCTTGTGAAATGTGTCTAGCCTCCGGAACATCTGGCCGAATTATGACCGGAAGACATAACAGGAGAGCTTTGGCACCCTCAGATCGGAATGCAAAGGTGTGGATTCATGAAATGTTACGCTCAGGAAATATGTGGTTGATAGCAATATCCCTTCTGCATATGGGTTGCACGTGTGCTTAAGTACCTATGCTCGCTGTCCGTCTTAACCATCGCCCTGATTCACCGTTTTGCATAACTTGGACTGATAGGGGGAAGGGGGCTGATGCGACCCTCCCCCGGCGTTTCCAAGCTTATAAAGATAGAGCTTGCCGAGAACACCAGTATATTGCTCTGAACACGATTTCACGATTGGTACTAGTTTGTATGCTATGGACAGGTCAAAGATCGAATTTCCCAGAAAACCGCACTTTGTAGCTCTACTTTATGTTTACGAGAACAATCCTCGCGGTGACACGAAACTTAAACTGGCGTGTGTCTTGTTCGATTCTGGGCGCATTCTGTAGTACAATTTTCTTGCCGCTTGCCGCCCGAACCAGCCATAGATCGCCGTGAAGTGCTCGTCACGAACTGCCGCTGCTCCGAAACCAGAAAATCTAGGAACACGTTTTGGTATCAAAACATGTGCCATAATCACCGCCTATCATGGCGAGGTTTAAACGTCACGTTATTGCTGCGTTGGGTATCGGCAACGATTGTTCGTGAAACGATATTCCTCGTTTTGCTAATAGCTGAAGCCATAGCGCGCTGCTTGCTCCTAGCTTGGCCTCACGCTGATCCCGGCCCAAAAGACCAAGTCCCTCGCAACAAGTTGTGCTCTATCCGTGAGCTGGCGCCGAAAGGTTCCGATGCTTGCGAAACTTTTCCCGTACGAACAACTAGAACATCTCCATTGACGCGCCAGTCTGTTCGCACGCGCTTGGCGACAGGCAGGTTGGCGCGAATGAAAATGACGCGAACGATAAGATGATCGACCAAAGCAACTGGTCGCTGTTATCGCGTAAGACGAGCTGCAGTGAACGCATCAAGCCGAAAAAAATATGACAAAGATATGGGTATGTAATTTGAATATGATCATAATGACCTTCAATATGCTCAGCTCCTTTCATCGTTTCGCTAAGTTTTTAATAATGAATGTAGGAGCACGGTGCGCTTACGGCAAGCCCTGTGTGTGTGGGGCATGCTACAAATGCTCTTGAAACGGGAGATGCAATAGTGTAGGCGTTGGGCGACTAACAGCCAATCCCATATAGCAACACAGAGACAAATGTCAGAACATCATGTTATTATCGGTATTTAGCGGATACGTGGCCAGTAGGCAGTAGAACGGCGGCAAGTTCTGTCATTTAATTTGATTTTTCCGTCATTTCAAGGCGCAGGCAGGTTTTCTCTGATGCATCTTTCGGTTAAGATGACAGCATACCGTGCATTGGTGTTCCTTCTCACGTTTTTCTAGTCTCCGTAATATCTTTCCTAGCTGTGAACGGAGTTATATAACGTGATATGTGTAACCAGAGTTCGAGTGCGAATGTGTTAATTCATATCATGTGATGTTTAGAAATGTGTGGTTGATGGTCATATCCCTTCTGCATGTGTTATGTCACACGCATGTAGAAGTACGTACTCTCGCTGTCTTACACATTATTTTATTGCTGCATTGGATATTAGCAATGATGTTTCGCGAAAAGGTGATCCTTATTTTGTCGAAAATTGCAGTCATGTGAGGCAAGAATGTTTGCTTACTTCCATATTTACCTGCTCCTTGCTTCATCCTACACTGAGCCCGCCTCCGAAAACCAACTCCCATGCAACAAGTCGTGATCTATCTGGGGTTCGTTGCTGAACAACTAAGGCGCTTGAGAAACTCAAAGGGGGAAATGTCCCCGTCCGACCAATTATGAATGCCATTAGAATATTTTCATCCACGCGCCAAACTTCACGCGCCCAACAGGCAGGCTGGCGCGAACGAAAATGGCGCGAACGATCAGCTGATCGGCCAAGGCAACCGATGGCCGTAACCGCGTAGGTCAGGAGTCAGTGAACTATACTTCGCATGAGGTCAGGGGAAATATAACCACGATACAGTTATGTATATATATGTATATATATATATGTATATATATATATACATGTATATATATGTATATATATATATATATATATATATATATATATATTATGGATGTAAAAATAAAAATTCAGTTCGTTTCATTGTTTTGCTACGTCGTTGGTAATGAGTGTAGGTATATCGTGTGCTCGGGGCAAGGGCAGCAGAGAGCACTTTGAACGGTGCTTGTCGCAATTGATCTTGAAACGGGATGAGCGATGGAGTATGCAATAGGCGTCTAGCAGCGGGCCGTGTGTAGCAACACAGCGCGCGTACCTGTTCGCGTGCGTACCTGAGCCGCTGGTGGGTACCTGTTGACTTGAAGGAAACATGCGTTTAGAGCCTGAGTGGGGAGAGTTTAGAGGCGGCATGGCCCTGAAGACATGTCTCATGCAAAGGACGCACCAGCTACATAGCATGTACAAACAACACTTTCGGAACATTAAATTGGGTTTTGCAGTCATTGACACAACACGGTATATACCCAGATCCACACCAAAGTGACATCGATGGGGCTTACGCGAGGAGCCCAATGACAAATTAGGAATACAGAACGTGCTGCGCTTTGAGGCGATGAGGCGATGGGGTGTGTCTTGTCAACCGACCTTGAGCAATGGCGGGTCCAGAGTGGTAGGGGTTGAGGGTAGGATGGGGATATGCCCCCTGTCCCTTGGGGCGAGGGGGCAGCAAAATACCGTGGTGAAGGGGCAGCAAAATCGTTTTTCGGATCCGCATAACCTTTATTTTCAAAAAGCCCCAAAATTTCAGACACCACAAATAACTAAAAATCTTTATTTTCGATAGACACTAACATCCGAGTGCAACATAACCGAACCAAAACCTTCATTCTCTAAAGGCACAAAATTTCAGGGATACAGCATTGTTGTGCCTCCCATCCTGACGAAATCCTGGATTGGACCCTTGGGTTAGGGGGCATCAAATGGTCAGTTTGGGGCAACATAACTTTCATTTCGCGGCACCATAACCTTTATTTTAAAAAGCCCCTTTATCTAAGTGGTCAGTTCAAATTTGCCAAAGCTTTGGTTGTAAACAGGGTTCAAAATCCATGGACATCACAATATCTATGCCTTTCACCCTTACAAAATTCTTCATCTGCCTGCCCCACGAGAGAGCCTAAAAACTTCTAAAAAAACTTCTAAAAACTTCATTACCGGGCATCCCAGCTTATATTTCCAGAGGCACACACTTTCTCAGGCACCACAAAGCAGGGGCGGGTCCAGAGGGGGGAGGGGGGGGGGGGGCATAGGGTCATTCCTCTCTCCCTTGGGCCCAAGGAGGTGTGGATGCTTTGAAGAGGCACCAAATCTCATCGCAAAGAGGCAACAATTCCTTCATCTCGGAACCACAAAACCCATATTTTTATAGGACACTTAATTGTAGGGGCACCACGACGTTTGTGCCGTGGCCTCGATGAAACCCTGCGTCGGCCCATGCGGTGATGCGGTGAGTGAGCACCAAATGCTTCATTTCGGGGCAACATAATATTTACTTTTAAGAAGCACCCAGAGAGTACCAGAAAGGGCCCTAACTCTTTATTATGAAAGAGACATTAATTCCAGGGACATAACTATGTTGAGCTTCCACACTGATAAAATCCTGGATCGGACCGATGAAAAAGGGGCACAGGCATCGTCCTTGCTGGGCGACGTTATCTTGATTGCCAAGCGATACTAAATCAAAGTGGACCATTTACGAAGCCCAAAGCCATAATCTTAAAATGGCACCACAGTCCAGCGGCATTGCAATCGGTGTACCTTTGACTTTGGAATAATTCTAAATTGTGCCGTTCAGGGTAGGGGCACCTTGTTCAGAGAAACAGGCACCAACAGTCTCCGCTGTCATTGGGGCTTTACGATGAGCCATTACAATGTCCGTGCTTTTCCATTAACGAAATCCTGCATCGGCCCAGTCGGCCAAGCGACACCTTTCTTTCGGACCACTACTGCATCTATTTCTTTGAGACACTTAATGCAAGTGGGCGATTGCAAGAGCAATTTAAGGTGGTCCAAAAATTCCATTTCGAGGGGAACCAAAATACAGGGGCACCACGATTGCCCTGCCTTACACTGTTAAAATCCTGGTTCGGCTCCTACGGTGAATAGGCAGCAAGAACCTTGATTGGGGAGGAGGGCATCATAAAGTTTATTTGTGTGAGCCCCCAATTTAAATTGGAACACCACAATCAGCCCAAACACTCATTTTAATGTGATGCAAGATTCCAGGGACACTTAAAATAGCCCCTAAGGCTTTGTTTTACGGGGACCCGAATTAAGCAGCCCCTCCCCCCCCCCCCCCCCACCTCTCTCTCTCTCTTAGGCTCTAAGGGTCCCATGGGCTCCAAAGGTCCTGTTTTGGTCCCTTGGGACTGAAGATCAAGAGCCCGATTAAAGAGTTCGAAGGGCAGGCCAAAGATCAAATGGAGGGATCACAGCCCGAAGACCGGGCCCTAAAATGTACGAGTAGCCTTAGCACTGATCAGAAACCGGTGCGACTGTGTCTCTATTTGAAGCAACTGGCTGAGAACAGCCATACCGAACAGTCCGTTCCGTGCTATTCTGGGGCGTAGGGGTTATTTCCCGAGCAGAGACAAGGCCGAGATCTCTAAATGCCAATTAGAGGGCATCGTACTTTCGTCGAGACACCTGCAACAATGAAGGACCCACATTGCTGGCCTGTGACCGCAGTCCCTAGCAGGAGACCATATGTCGGCAATGAGCCCCAGGTCGGCCAGAAGCACATTTGCTGAATAGGGATGATGATGGACTCCCATATGTCAAAGGGTCTGTTGTGCTGGTCCGCACCCTCCTGACAATGAAAGGAATCATGAGAAATGATCAAAGGGGGTTCTCATGTACAATAAGACACTCGAGAGGCCTGTGCTAGCCAGGGTCACCAGAACCGGACGAGGGATCCTCTGCACCATTTCAACGAGGGACCGATTAGGCGAATTAGTGTCCCGATACCAATCATTGGGCTTCCTGTGCCAGTAACGAGTCTGCATCAGCGAGGGCCTCTGTGCCGATCAGTTGCTGGATGTCTCAGTTAGAGGGCCAGCCGTACCGAGAAGGGGACCGGTTGTGATGCATCCTTCCGAGGGTCTCCGTATGGTCCTGTGGGCTATCACTAGACCAAAAGCCGCTGGGGACCCCAGTTGGGATGTAATGCCCTTCAGCTGTTAACCAGAACGTTTTACCAACGCAATTTATTTGGCTGACCAGTTGATTCTCCGAACGTGTTTAGCAGTTGCAGCGTTACGAACAAGAGAGATTGCGCCATTGCACCTTCCCATTGCGCCTTCCCGCAATCCGTCCCGACTACCAATCTAAAAATTGTACTAGTGAAGCATACAGCAAGAGGACACCTTTTACACGCATACCCATTGACTTCACAAAGCGTTGGAAAGTACCGAGTTCGATACGTTGTCATTTCCACCCGTCTGTTGACCACTGCCAGGTGTTGCTGCAAGGTTCCGTATGCTACAATGGTGTATCTACAACATTTTTGTTCCGACGTTTCACAGAGTACCTTACGGAGTTAGGGGGGGGGGGGCATCAAGGCACCACGTGCAGCCCGACCACAATACTCTTCTCGCGTGCCGAGAGCTTACAAAAAACACTGTAATTATATCACCTACACACAACAATAAAACTCAACATTCTGGATGCATTATACTCATTCATGACCATAAACGATTTCTAAGCAAAGAAATGAAGCAAGCTACAGAATTATATCTTTGGAGCAGCATCACAAATAAATCAACTAGACAGGGAACAAGACACTGATGATGACGCGGGTTTTGGGTGATTGGCATACGGTGTTGCGATTTGCTGTGTTGACTGTGTTCTTCACAATGTGTGGTGATAATGACGCCTTCTGCACGGCTAAAGAATTGTTTGTTGTTGCCAAGTCAAAACGACAGTGAGTGCTGTTCAGTGAAAAGTTGAGTGTTGGTTTGCACGCTCGTGCTTTATGCTCTTCTTTGAAGTGTTTAAGGTGCCGAAATGAAATGAAGGGCCAGATATAAAGAAGAGTTAGTCAGCAGTCATATACCGTGCAAGTTCTGCGAGCTTCGTGTGTCTGTCGTCATAAAAGTAAATATATATATATATATATATATATATATATATATATATATATATATATATATACATATGTGTGTGTGTGTGTATGTGTGTGTGTGTGTGTGTGTGTGTGTGTGTGTGTGTGTGTGTGTGTGTGTGTGTGTGTGTGTGTGTGTGTGTGTGTGTGTGTGTGTGTGTGTGTGTGTGTGTGTGTGTGTGTGTGTGTGTGTGTGTGTGTGTGTGTGTGTGTGTGTGTGTGTGTGTGTGTGTGTGTGTGTGTGTGTGTGTATGTATGCATGTATGTATGCTTGTATTTACACATCATTATTAAACGCTCTGTGCGTTTCGGGCAAAAGCGAAGGCCAGAACTAACACGACACCATATAGGAGTGATCGCAAGCAGTAACCTTCACGATAACTGAATATCCACACACGTACACTGCAAAAATGCTAGAAGACTGGAGAAGGCGTCTTGCTTTGTGAGCTTCCAAGAGTTCAGGGTTCTCTCCACCACAAATCTCGCATTCCGGTCATTAAGTTTTGATATTATTATGCATGCAGTTTGTATACGGGAGCCTGGCTTACTGCGCAGAGCCCTAAACAAAAAACTAGGCGTGCTTCGTATGCAAATACATGGAGCTTGTTCATTTTCGTCGGATTATGGTGGATCCTGTCATTTGAAAGCTAAGCACATCGAAGAAAACATGGCAACGTGCACTTAAATTGACTGCTAAATACCATCAAAATCAAGCATAGGCTTGATTCCTAGGTTATATACGGTTAACGGGGCAGTTGCTGATATCAGTTGATGGCTGCGGACTGACACAAAGTTTTTACCCTGTCGTCTGCTGCAAGGGAATACAGAATATCCTATCCTTCGAAACATATAAAACGTTACGTGACGTACAGGATACGTAACGTACAGGCAAAAAAACAGGCATGTAAAAACGTTACGTACAGGCATAATAATCTTCACAAATTAAAAACAGCGGAAATAAAATGCATGACGTCGGCGGCGTGTAAAATTGTGTTCGACAATGGCAAAAACGAATTCAACGGTGTAATCGGCATAGCCACACATTCAGTCATCTGTCGGTAAGACGTGAAGTCTTAATAAAACTGATTAAGACTTAGGTCCCCATCAACGGCGTAGGCTCTCCTACAATATGACAAAAACCCGAGACTAATGACGGCACCTGAGCAATCGAAACTGCCGTAGCATGCCAACAAAGAGGCTTCAGGAAACAGTAAATGGTCCTCATAACAAGCGAGAAGAACCTTACACCAATAAGGTGGGACCCCTGAACGATCGGGAGCACCTCGGCAAGCTAACATATAGGATCCGGCCTGAGGACAGGATCCCCTGAAAAAGGCGATAATCGAAGATCAGTGTACGTGAATTAACGCCCCTGTGTGATCAAAAGTGCCCAGGGGGGTAAACAGAGAGCGCTCTGACAAGTGAAGTGGAGTGAAGGGTCCTCAGCAAATCAGTTTAAAAAGGGAAAGAGTCGAAGGTCAGTGAAGAGGGCCCCTGAGCATGGAGTGCCTCGGAGCGTTACCTTATATGGGGTCCAGCAACAGCACGGGTCCTCCAAGCAAGTGGGAAGAACCTGATAACAATATGAAGGGCCCCTGAGCAACCGAGTGTACCCCGGCATTTGGGGCCCAGGCAGCAGCCGTGGGGCGGGAGAGCCCGCTTACCCCTTGGGCGCAGCGGTCCCTGCCGAGCCCGCGCCGCCCGCCATGTCTCCGGCCGCGCCACCGCCTGGCGCGTCTGCGCCCAGTCCGCCGGAGAGCTCCGTGGCGCGGCTACGCCCAGGCCGGACACGGCCGCCATGCGTCTGGGTGATTTATAGTAACCATGCTTGACTGTAAGCATCACGCGATCATTTGTGGAATGGCAGGTTGAATGTGCCATCTGTTGACAAAAGAGGGAGATAGCGTCTAGACTCAATGATGCTTCTGTGTTATCTAGCAGCAGGAATCTAAACTAGACTCGTTGCCATGGATACTGAACGTTTTGAACACTGGACTTTGCGACTCTGGACGTTGTGTCCGTGGACGTTATGAACGTCCCCAATGGGCACGGAATTGGACGTTTTCTGGACTTCATGAACGCTGGATGCTGCGATCCTGGACGATATGAACACTGGACGCTCCGATCATGGACGTTTTGATGGCCTCCCGTTGAAAACAAACAATTGACGGGCAGATAAACAAAATTTTGCTGACGGTAGAGTCAACGTCAACTTGCCGCCAAAATCCTGCAGATTTAGACCGTTTTTCCAAGTCACCCGGCATATGGTATGCAACTTTGGATTCGAGGACGGGTGCATGGCCCCCAGGCGGACCGACATAACACCACCGCCTCCGAATGACACCTAAAGGCATGGACGTCGGCCTAGCAGGCGTAAATCTCGAAAGTATTGCATTGCTTCATTGAAGCATAGCAAGTTGTTTCATGGGCTCCCTACAGGATCAATATCAGTACATAAAGAAACATATTCTCGGATATTCCGCAGGTCCGCATGTCAGTTCCCGGGGCGAAGCACGCGCGGAGATCAGCATCGGAGTGGCCGGGACCGCCGCAGAGGCGGGGAGCCTGCGCGGAAGCAGCGGCCGACACGGGCGACCGCGGCGAACGTGGCGTCCAGGCGGCCAAGGAACACCGCAGGGGGGTGGGCGGCAGCGGACGAAAATGGGGCTGGCGGAGGAGCCAGTCGTGCCAGTGAAAGACAGATGACGAGCAGCATGATAAGGAAAAGGGATGGGGTCGGGTGCCGTTCACACAGTTTTACTGTGAACTAGGACAATAAGAATAAGAGCTAGAACTACAGCTAGATCAAATTTAACAACTGGAACCAGATCAATTTTAACTTTTCAGCGCGCTACGGATATGATGTGAGGAATGTTCAGTTTTTCAGTAGTGGAATAAACGCGCTTGTCACTTTGTGCTGTGTATCTCAAGTAGAGAAAGGCTGGCCGTAAATAGTACCCAAGGCACCTCAGCCGGGGTCAGGGTCAGCTCTGGATCAGCTTAGCATCGACCCGAGATAAGTTCCCAGTTTGCCATCCGGCCTGTTTGCGAAAAATTGGGACATCACGACCGGGGCTCAGCGTTTTTAAAAGCGTATTCAACAAAGGTATGCTGAGAAACGTCGGGGGCTCCACAAGCGGCCGCGTGGGAAGAGCTTGGGGGATTTTCTTAAGCATATCCGACATTAGCTGCGTGGGGAATCCTCGAGATTTGCTAAGCCGGCCGCGCGGTGAACGGCGGAGAAATCCCTACCGGGATAGGAGATTTTTCAGTGGGTAGCCGTAGGTGGCTCGGGGACCGTTCCAAATACCCCAACCAGCAGCTTGGGGAAACATTGGCACAAGCTGCGAACAGGTTGAGAATCGCAGTGTTTCACTTTCGGAGTTGATCCTTCGCATTCCTAAACCGATAAAATTGGGAACGGTCGGCATGCTCCAACTGTGATCGGACCGACATTGCTGGCAAGATAGTCGGATCCCTGAGAGCGTTCCAGAAAAAATCGTCTGTCACTCAAAAGAGGCTTTCAAACCTCACTTTCTAATGTCCGGTTATGCCAGTCCCTACTGCTTGGTGAGGGGTTTATCCTACACAATGAAGTAACACAGTTTTGAGCTATTCCTCCAATGGCAACAATGAGTAGAAATCCATGCATACATACTATTTTCTTCATAATTTCATATATTTGTAACCACTGCCATTTCCAAGTAACCAAACTGTCATAAGATACGTAGTTGGCCTCAGCCCCTTGCGACAAGTATGATCAGTCTGTTACCCGGTGGATTGAACCGTTGTGCCATTTGAGACAGAGATGGCTTCAAATGTTTGCCTCGCGGTTGGGATTCGGAATTAGTACAAGACTGTAGCCTGACGTTGGTTGTCTGCGTGCCGTGAGAAGCTCGCCGGCTTGAAGGCCGCAGCTAATCTTCAGTTTCCTTGAGGCGCTGCGCGGCCCCTATAAGGATCATTGATGGAGGGCGCCCCGGTAGCAGCGTCCTCAGATTTGACCCACTTTCTTTTCATGGTTGGGGCAGGGGCGTAGCTTTGCGAGATTAGGTCACAAGGGGCCGGGGTGGCCTTATAAATTATTAAAATTGCCCTACAATGAGCCAAAAGTCGTGTTTCTTCCCTAATTTGGCCTACTTTCTTCTCAAAATTGTGGGTTGAAGACCAAATGGTGCAGGGAGAGGGGAAAGGGGGGGGGGGCTGAACACCAGTGCAGCTGATGAGGAAACCACATCCCCAGTAGGGCTAGCTAAATTAAGTGTACCTTGATCTGACAATTTTATTATCAGTGTTTGATGGATTGCTTAAGGGCATCCAGTCCAACAGCTGCTCTGGAATAAAACCCAATTGATAGCAGTGATTTTAAAAGAAGCCTAGACCATGGGTACCTGACAAAGTTTGTTTTATGCGTGCCATTCTCTGCATGGCTAGACACGCTCATAGTGTGTGTTCATGAAGGCAATTAGCTAACTTACACAGCTGCATTTCAGTGTGCTTTTGATAATTACTTTTGTACGTTGCTGTAATATCCACCCGTTCATAACTACGTCTTATCTGCAGTGCTATAAATGTACATCTGCCAGGGATGTTACTAGGATTCAGTTGACGAGGTGATCAATGATCTTGGGCCGAAGCTGTTGCTGAAGGTGGCCAAATTGTTCGTGAGTAGCAGGTATCATCAGGTGTCAGTAGTAGGTGTCACGATAAGCCCCTTAAGGCGTATCGTGTTGTTTTATCCATGCTATTCAATATAACACCCAGCTTATGGTGATGTTGGATTTTTTTGCAAAACTTGCAAGGCCGTGGGTTGACGTCAGATTTTTAAAATTCGGATGCTCTCAGGTGAGGCTTTATGTGCATCCATGCAATGCCCATGATTTCATTAAACATTCTCTGCTATATTTTTTTTCCGCATCTCCTTCCCTGTTGGTGTCAGGGTAACGTCACTGGGCATACACAAATACAAATCTTGACCGCATGATGAACAGGCAGGATGAACTCGGAGCAAAGTGCAATACAAATCTGAGAACTTTGGACTGATTAATTGTGCAGCAAAGTTTACTTCTTATCCGAGACGGTTCAAATTAAGGTCCAAAATGGTATATTTGACGTATATTAAGTCGCACATGAAGTCTAACTGTTCGCTTAAATCATCCCGACTTTACGGGCATACAAAAAACTGCGTTGGATAACCCACCGCTAATCGTATACAAATATGATAAAAGGGTCACGTAAAAAACAAGCTAAGTCACGTACTATGCGTCAGGCGTCATCATCACTCATTTCAAGTCCAGCCTGATGACATATGAGGAAAAACATGTGACAAATAACATCCACGTTACGCACATTTGTAGTACATGAGCCCCTATCTACCTTACGGCGCACAAGGCCATGTTGATGGCCGTGTGATAGCCAGGCTATTGCAAGACTATCAAATATAGATATATAGATGTAGGTAGATAGAGAGAGAGAGAGAGAGAGAGAGAGAGAGAGAGAGAGAGAGAGAGAGAGAGAGAGAGAGAGAGAGAGAGAGAGAGAGATATATATATATATATATATATATGTGTGTGTGTGTATATACATCAATATATGCATATATATATATATATATATATATATATATATATATATATATATATGGGTCTGTTCTCGTTAAGTCATCTGAGCGACTCAACCACTCACCACTGGAGCAGCACTGGAGAATGGAGACAACAGGCTAACCTTCTTCAGGCCCGTGCACTTGCGTCCTCCAATCTTGAACGCGATGAAAAAAAGAATGAGGCAAAGCTTCCAACAAGCCCACTCGGGCCGAGGAAGGCAAGGTTAACACCTTAAAAGGTCTCGATGCAAGTGGTGTGAGTCATTACAAATGCAGACGAATGCGTTTCAGACGAATACCTGCCAGACTGCCACACGTTCAATACCTGCTGCTGTTAGAAAACACTTTCTGTGCTTCCAGTGAGAAGGGCTCGGTGTCACGATGATGCGTCACAGGAAAGCTTTCCCGTGTATCGGAGGGTGGCAATTCCGTATGCCGGCTGAAAACAGCATAAATAGAGTTTCGAATTGAAACTGAAATACGAAAAAGTAAAGTTACGACAACAATTTGATTTACGAAAGAATTAAAGCTAAGAAAAAGCTATTTTACGAAAGAAGTAAAGTTACGAAAAGACGTTGAGTTACAAAACAAGCAAAGGTACGGCAAGAAGTCGAGGTATGAATTGACACGTGCGTCTAACTCATCTTAGGTTCATTTTCTCTAGCAAAGTCCCCCAGCCAGGCCTGAGATGAATAGACAGGAAAAAGTGCATGCGTTTTTCCGTGGTCTGTACAAACAATAAGATAATGGAGCCTAGTGAAGGTCAATGAAAATGAACACAAGCCGAATCCGGAAATGAAATATTGTAAATCACCCGAACGCCGTGTTGCCATGAAGTCCATTGTGGCACGGGGACGATCGTGTTGCGTGACCTTAATTAACTCCCCATAGCCGGAGGGAAACATGAAAAAGTGGGGGCAAGTGTAATGCTATAGGTCACACCAAATATTACTGCAGCGGGCGTTTTACGTGCTACGAGATATGCACCAATCACGCAGAGGTACCGATCTGTTTCTAATGCTGTTTTACCCGTGGCTCTAGCTTGTCTGTGTTTTTTTATGACGTGGCGCTAAAATTTTGTCAACTTTTTACCAGGAACTCGTGCAGACCCACCAGTCATAGATGCAAGCCTTGGATCGATCCTGTCCGTATCACTACTCGTTATTATGCAAAACAGGTGGCACGACTGCTACGGCACCGCTCACTGCTTGTCAACGAATCGATTACGCTGACACCCCCGCAAAACTTGAATTTTCGGTAGCTACCTGCCCGGGACATGGGTCGATCAAATTATGGCCAAAAGCAACCGATTTCATGTGTCTTTTGATGTAGGACAAACATATGTTCCGTGCATTCATCTAGAACTTCACAAATATATTTTGAGGGTACTTGGGGTGGGCAAGCGGAAACAAGGACACCTGCATAAAGAAATAAAACGGAGCTTTTAGTGCCAGCGTGCGCTGCAGTTGGGCTAGCAATATATCCACTGACCCGCAGTATGCGGTAGCATTAGATCCCGTCCTAGTGTTTTTTTTTATAATGAAGGTATTGCTACGCCCTGTGAATTTAATATGTACAGTGTCTAATACCCCTGCCGTACGAGGAACCTGAGGGTGTAGGGAGTAATTTCTGAAATATTTTGAGTTTGATCCGGAAATTAAGGGCATCTTGATTATATACTTTGCGTTCGCACATGCCGTAAACATTTGCAGTCTCTGACCTCGACGGTCCATGATCTATCACTGCTTTCTCGTAGTAATAGTCGTGGCAATTCCCGAAAAAGGAACAACTAATATTTTCTCTCACGTGAAGTGCATTAAAATCAACTGCTCAGACACCTCTTCATATTCATATCGTTTTGAAGTGCGGCATGCCGTTCTAGCGGATTTTCATGACCGGCGCATGCATGGTAACGCTAGGTCAAAATTTGACCCTGGAATCCGGTTTGGTCGTTTGAGGTTCATGCAATTTAAATCTTAACCCGCACCCGACTGGGGGTCTGAGACAACCACACCCGGTTGGGGAGTTGACATCCCCTGGTATATCCAACTCACATAAACCGTATGAAGACAGAGGATTTCGTTTTGAAGATCTAGTTGAATCATGAACAATACACACGAAATTGTTGACCTTAGGTCAAATGTGAAGTAACCAGAGGTCACGAAATGTCGAAAGCGGTCTGTCCGATAGATGCAGTGAAAACCTGTGTTAAAACGTCAAGACGGAAATTGAGGGCATCTAAATAAGCCTTAAGGCTGTGTGGAGTCCATTCCGACGACCTTCTGTTTTCCCACATAGCTCAGGTCAGTTCAGGTCACCGTTCTAAATTGGTCTACTAGTAGTCTACAAAACGATTCTTTTTCGCGATGTGCCTCTGGCTAAATTTATTTCATTATGCAAAACCATAGAACAAAAGCAGTTCAGACACAGAAATACTATTTTAGGCTGACCTAGGATCGACATAGGTCAACTAAGATTAAATTAATAAGCCATCCAAATGAGAAAAAACAGTTAAGTGCTAGCCCGGTTTATGTGACTGGTGTAACGTTTTCATGCGGTCAGAAATAGTGTATTGTACATCTATAAACATTCAAGGTAGCATAGCTGTTATTTACATTTTACATAGCTCTTTCGACTCATTAATATTTTTTTTGCAACAAGCTGGAAACAAATACGCCGGGGCATGAACCTATACATCAGCAGCTGCACAAGCACGATGAGGAGGTGGCTACACCCGTCGCACCAGTTCATCTAGCCTCTTCGCTACTGGTAACAAAGGTCGCTGACCTTGGATCACCTCATATGACTGCATGCCCTCGCGTATTCTGCTATTACCTCATCGTTCGTTAGAATGAATTCAAAATATGCTTTCTTTGGGTGTTGAATTTTTCATCAAAAATTGCCCGATAAACGTGGCTATTATGAGCTCAGCAAGTACTTTGCAAAAGCTGTCCATAGAAATAGGTCAATACCTGTGCCAAGGTCATGTGCTCTGTAGTCATGTGATGGGCGTGCAAGTAGGTTAGCATTATTTTTCTCATATGCAAACATCAGAACTACGAAAGACTTATACTAGTTTTCATTATTTGTGGAATGTTGCAAAAATTAACCTGACGTCAGGCATTGACCTTACCTTTTCGGAAAAAATCTGAAGAATATGAACTATAAGTACTATCATGTTTTACTATCACATAACGGTTAAACCATGGCAAATGATTTACAAAAAAGCTATGTGCGGTCACTTTTTGTAAAGTTGACCTCTTTGACCTGACCTAAGTAGTGGTCTTCATAGATCACAACTTCAACTTTACACAAACGATGTTAACTTGATAAATAAATAGGTACTCAAAATTTCGTGTTGCTGCAAGCGCAATTTTTTTGCCCGCACTCAAAAACCGTGGGGAAAGTCAACTTCGCACCGGTTGGACGCGGGTAAATGACAGACATCTTACAGCTTTGGAAGGCCGTTTAGACTACCCCATCCCTCTGTGGTTTGATAAGTTCTTGATATGGTCTGGGGGGCCAATGCAACATTCGCCGTTACGCTTTTAGCCTTGCATGACATACCACAGGTCACATTTACAGATATCTTTTAGTGCCTCACTGCTACTTTTTCAAGGACTCCGCAACGCCGTCCTTTGTAATGCTTCATCATCATTAGTTCTGGCGATAGCAAAAAGGACTATGCAATCCTTGTCTGCCCCATTTGACCTGGTGTCATTTGCCTGAGGCCACATCCACCGGTTTTTGGACACACTCATCCGACAAAGTTAGATTTGGAGCCCTTCCATGGCCGTTTTAACTCACTTTGAATAAACAAGACCTTTCGTAAAAAATAAAAGCTTAGTTAAGATGCTTTGATCTAGACGTAGACTTAGAGATTCAGACTTAGATTTAGACTTAGAGGCTTTCCAAGGCCGTCGTTTTTGAGACTCTAAGGTGGCAGTTTCGATAAGTAAGGTGAACATAAAACTCCAGCAGGGGGAGGGCTAACGTGGATGGCTGGTAGTCTAGGGAAATAATAATGCATACCCTTTGTAGCTCAAAATTAATCCAAACGCAAACTGGCTCTCTTTCTTACCCTGAAAATAAACTTTGGACCTTTTACCACCCCCTCCCCCGGCCCGCCCCGTTCGTGCAATTATGTAACCTATCAAGCAATATGGATGCCACGGTTAACCTCTGTAACTATATCTCCGTTGTGATAAGATAATATGATAACTAAGATCAAAAGCTGTCCCCGCGGTCTAGGGGAGAGTTACTGAACTTGTAATCTAGCGGCGTTGGGTACGAGCCCCAGAGCGGGCGCATTGTTTGGCCCGTCTGAAATGGAAACGTCAGCTGGCCACTGGCCAGTGAGGGTCGCCGCGGGCCCGAGACGGCCGTGCCGCAGCGTTGTGCGACACGTTAAACTCTTCGCATTACTGTCTGGCGAAAGAGAAGAGACAAAAGCATTGATTGAGCTGGACGGCTCGACTCGGGTGAGGAATTCAGGATATACGCAACAAGCTATGCTTAGCAGGTACTCTGAGTGCAAAGCCACCCATACAAGCCATTCGGAATACATCGATACAAATTTCAAGCAAAATGGAAAGTGGTAGGGCACTTCATGCTGTCTACTGTCCAGGTTTTTCAGAAGCAGTGGTACATTGTCTCCATCAGAGGCATTGTTCAAATCATAAAGTCTGCTCGTAGTCAATCTGCGCCCACGCACCATTAAACATAACTACGCTGAAATGATCCAGCAGATGAAATAAAGCTGGGACCTCCTGCAAGTAAAGCTTGCGTCATACGCTAGTGAGCTTATATAACAGCATTCCGAGTCCAGCTAGCAGAAATACTTCACACAAGCGCCAGAACAGCTCCATTGCGCGAATGTGTTCACAAAGCTTGCAGTATGCTGATGAATCCCTCATTCGATGAATTTCGCGCCAAAATAGCCACATCATAATAACATTACCGCCAGAAGCACTCTATAGTTGCCGCGCGTAATTGCCACCAGAAGAGACACAATAGCAAATCTAATGCGCTCACAAATATGTCATGTGATTTACTATTCACCAAATGCAGCTCTAATAGCCACACATAATTATCGCCGGCTCCATACACTTCTCAGAAGCAAGACACGCTGGCCGAGCGAAGTATGATGTCACTCTATCACAGGCAGTCTCGCTAGCTGCGGAAGCCAGCTGATGACAAATACCATGGATGATCGCTTTTGTAACGTGCCAATGAGCAGCTGATCTGGTGACCAGGAGATGTACAGTTTGTTTTTGGTTGAAGCTCCGTGATACAGATGTGTCGAGGATTGCGATGTCAGGTGACTTCCTTCCAGAGCATGGGTCGTCCAGGACTTTCAGCGGAATGTGTGGATGTCTGCAAACCGCCTACGTGGCTCATTCACAATGTCAAAAATTCGATTAATTTTCGGAGGACGCCAAACGATTGATGATTGCCAAACGAAGCCCACTTTACCCTTGAAAGAGGTGCAAACATTCAAAAGGGTATTTTTTACGCAGCCGACGTCCCTGAAATGCCGCTGGAGAGGCCGTTGCGGCTGCGTGAGAAAAAAGAACAGCATGATGCACACCCAGCTGCACATGGAGTGATCATACGTGCGGTTTGGAGACGTTCACAAGAAATTGTATGCCAGCCACTGCTGCGACAATGTGATGGAAGGCTAAAGCGGCTGAACCCGAATGCGAACGCGAGCGCTTCGGCCCGGCTTGCCAACTTCCGTGCTCAATGGTTCCAGCAGTGTGATGTGATCCACATGCCGCTCTAGTGACCTTGTGATGTGATCCACATGCCGCTCTAGTGACCTTGTGATGTGATCCACATGCCGCTCTAGTGACCTTGCTTTGGCTGGAGCTGCGGGCTGGAAGCCTGTCCATGACGCACAAACAACTTACTAGTGGCCAGCCCGGTCCGTGCGCAGCCCCCCCCCCCCCCTCCGCCCCCTCTTGGGCGCCTCCGTCTGGGCATATCTGAGAGCCAATGTTCACCGTGACCCGTTGTTCCAACATCTCAGCGCTGGAGAAGTCTTTCATAAACGCCACAGCAATGTGAACCAGAGCCGACATATGTCGGAAAGCGGCCCGCGTTAACCTTGGGCATGGAGCCCGGCATAAACGTCTGGGCCAAAAGTGCTGTACTTGGGTCTCTCGACGGAAATACCTCACAAAGAGCACGTGGCCTTATCATGGGCGGTGGCAAGGATTTTTCTGGGCGGGAGTGGCGGGGATGGGAGGGAGAGGGGCAAGATGCTCTAAAAAATGGCTATTACTGAAGCCAGATGAGCTTAACGTGCCCTCTTAAAGCCGAAATGTCCTGGGGTTGCGGTGACGCCATTTTTGAGCGTCTAATGCTACTGTGTTTTAGGTTCAGAACAGCACAATTCTGGCATTTGACGCGATCGTTATCGCCTTAACTGCACTGATAAGCTGCGTTGTCCGTCAACCAATCACATCAAGCATATCGTCGAGGCTCCACAAAGACTAAGCGTTTTGCAGTGAGCAAAACAATATGACCACGCCACAGCGTACAAAATCCACTGCCTTTTGAACCAAATTGTATGCATTACTACCAAACGAAATGGAATATCGCAGCCAGTTCATTTGTATTTCGCGGCAGCTGGTTTACCACGTCATCACTTGCTTATATGATGGTTACAGCGCTAAGATAAGGAAGTGACGTTTGGTCTGTAAATAAGACCTCACTCTCATCGCCCCAGAGTGCTTGTGATTCTGTCCACCTCAACGGACACAACACGGCCGCCTCACCGTTCTGATCATTACGGGTCTGGAAATCCACAAGCCGAGGGCTGGCAGGATTTCCGTGGGCTTCGATGAACGGAAAGCGGAGTTACGCGGGCTCTCGGAAGTGACAAAATGTGCGGGCATTAATGTACTGACATTAAAAGGAATGCCCCACATTTGAAACCTTGAAGCAAGCGTCAGTCATGATGTAATGAACCAAGTAATAACTATTGGTATTCTCTTCGTGGAAAAGACTGCTCTAGACAAAGCAATTTCTTTATTTATTGAATAAGCTCTTCCATACATCATTGTTTGATTGTGTCATAGCACTTGGTACAAATTGATTGAGAGTCAAATGACGGCCGTTATATCTGGAAATCGTGCTCACGAACGCCAGATATGAACGGCACGACACTAATATTTTTCAGCCTTGATCGCTGCGTGGTCAGTGAAACCGTAGGATTTAGATGACGCTATTCCAGCTTCATGCATACCTCGGCGACCATGCAGTCGTCCGAAGATCTTTGCGGGCGTTTTGCCCAGTAACTGCGGGATACAGTTCTTAAGAGGAACAGGGCTGTGAACCGCACTGAATGATCTTCAACGTGGCTTTTTAATTCGAAAACTTCTAAAGATGTGGAACACTCATGTTGACAGTCTCAGGCAGCAACACCTTAGAGGATATTTAAGAGACACGTAACATGTAATTGCAAATACGGTTCTGGCTATAATGCCAGGCTGCAACATTTATCCCATGTGGCATTGTGGGAATTTTCTTGCAAAGACCTATGCTTTGTCAATGGATGTAAGCTATTAGTGGGAAAGTGAGGTATTTTTCACTCAATCCAGCCAGCAACCAACTGCTCACGCTAAATTCTTAGGCATGCCGGGAGCTGCCAGCCAAAGCCGTCAAAAGCTATCAAAGCACCTAAACACCCATGAGCCACCCAAGCAAACCCTGACCATCTCAGTCCAAAGTGCATCTTGCACCTAAGATCTGGGAGCACCGAATGACAAATAGGCCTGTTTCAGCAGAGACGAAGTTGGACACAGCGAGTAATGGCTCCATCAAATCCCAGGCGATAGCAACGTTGCAAAACGAGGAATATCTAGCATCGATTCAGAAGGTCGACCATTCCAGCTCAGCCGGAAGTCATTGATTCCCGCAGCGACTCCACTAAATGCGATGTTTGTGATGCAAGTCGCGATCACCGAATGTACCTTTTCTTCACCCGGTTTTCGAATCTGTGCTCGGATTCTGCCAACTTTTCGCTGCACCTTCTGACTCAAAAGTTATTGCCTGCTGCCTGTTGGTTCATATGTTTAAAAGAACCTTTTAAGCATAAATTGGGTAAAACTAGTGAGAAAGAAATATGGCGCACAACAGTGTACGTGAGGGACGGATGGTAAGAAGTGTATGATGCACACAAAATAGGAAGGGCTTGACTTTAGTCCAATGTCTGCGATTCCACCATCATTTCATTCGAGAAAAAAAAAACGTTGCACGAAGCTGAAATGTATCACATCTGGGGCGAGACGACATGGACAAGACAAATACCCGAGACGGCTGTTTATTGCTGCGTCACATTTAAAGAGAACGTTCCACATTTGGGGATATTGAAGCATGCATCAGATATAAACAAGCGCACTTCTAGCTATTAGTTTACTTTCAATTACTTAAGACAGCTCTAGACAAGAAATTCCACTATCTAAAAAGCATGCTACTCCGTCGTTTGATTACGTCACTGGACGCCTTCATGACGTTATGCCACTACCAGAATGGTTGCGTCAGAATTGCACCTGCAGCTGGCGGTTGACTCGCTACTTCAGTCTCCCGAGGGGTGGCCGTGGCAGCGCTGGAGGTGTTTGCCAAACCAAATAGCGTTATGCTGTCCCGTTTTGGCCCTTTCTCGCGGTATGCTTACATATATGTATGTGGCTTAAAACTAGCTGCATTTAGATGCTAAGTTTTGCCGATATTCTCAAGTCATCCGATTCCAGTTTTATTTCCGTCATGCCTCACACCGCTGTCCTACTTCTTGTATTTCTTAATACAACAGGTAGGAAGATCCAGCCACCTCTTATAGTCTATCTCGCTTTGTCCTGCATCCTCACGACACCCGGTTTGTCCGGGGCAAGCTGCATGGGTCAGCCACGAGTGGGCCGAGAGCCCCGTGGGAAGGGGGACACCGATCGGGCACCCAGCGCACATGCGCTGGTTAAAGCTCAGCGGTTCGCCCCCCCCCCCCCCCCAGGCGCACGCAAGTCTGCCCCACCATCAGCCATTCTCCTCCATCCAACAGCCTTGAAATGATCATTTTCCGGTTGAAAGGGCTCTAATCTAAACAACCAAGATCTGACCCGCTAACTCTCTTTCTCGCTTCATCTACATGCTCGCGACGCCCCGTTTAACCGGGTACGCTGCACGCGCCAGCCGCTAGTGAGCCGAGGTGCCCCCGGGCATTGGGAGGCGGGGGGGGGGGGGGGGGGTGAGGGGAGCCAGCGAGGAACCGTTTCACGTGCGGGCTTAGTCCCGTCGGTTAGGCCCCACAGTGCATGCTGTCCGAGCCCACCGCTATCCATTCTCCTTCAACCACAGCGATCCATTCAATACCACAGAAATGAACATCACTGATCGAAAAGGGTTTATCCAAATAACTAAACGATGTGCAAATCTTGTTCTTAATGCTTTAAGCTGGTTGAGAGCCGTTTGTGGTCAGTGGATGCCAGCAACCGTGAAAACGAACGTCAGAGACGGACAACTCAAGGATGATACTTTTTGACCTGAAGCACTAAATGGCCAATGAGATTGCAACATTCCCGTAAAATTTGCATAGCGTCATGCATGCCTGCATGATTTGCAACAGTCTGGGCAAGATCCTGGCATTTAGCTCAGGAACCAGAGGGACAGGGCTGCGAAGTGCACCGAATGATCTTCAAAATGACTATCTCAGCTAAAAACCCCATACATATGCTTGAACACTTTTGCCAAGCGAACTCCTGATCGTTAATTTTTGTAAGCTGTAAACAAACATGCGTGGCATTTCCATTACAGCTGGCCACGCGCTGTTGCTGGTGGCAACGAAAGTCCTCCAAACCCTGGAAATTTCTGTTTTTGTTGTTGTTTTTGTTTACTTTGTTACGTTTCGTGCAAACGGTCATAGGGTCCATGTTAAACGTTAAAAAAACTTAGGGTATCTCAAACAACTGCCACCCTTCCTTATGCCTGGCCCATGACCGTGACAATGTATTTTGTCATTGACACCAAAGGTATGCACCGAAGCAAACGTATCCCGGGCTGCTATCGCTCTACCACGTCATTAGTCAAAACGTATTGCTGCTTTCTTCAAAGGCCTTCCTTCCGTCATACGGTTTTCTGCGTGAGGCTGCAGGAAATTGGCCTTCCAACTTAACCTAGATGCACTGTATTTTCTCGATAACCCAGGAGCTAAGTGCATGTAGCTGCTCAAGGCAAAAAACAAGGTATTCATTATTGTTTAACATTGCTTAGACTCTATTAGACAATTATTTAACTTGGAGCTCATACCAATACCGATGGTTACAGCTTTCCTTACATTTATAGCCCGTGTTCGGCCTGTCATTACCTGTTGTATCTGAGCCACGTGGGACCACTGAATCAGTGAATATCTCTAGAATTAGCTCTTCGCTCACGGTACATATAGCGGTGCATCAGTATTGGTGTCGCCTAAGCCTACACCCCCATAACATAGCAAACGAACGACGCCACATTCCCATGCCTCCTACGTCCTTAAGCCGTAGCGTCCACACACATTACGATGTAATGCCGTAGGGCTTCGAGCAGGCCTTTTTCGGGCTTTTTCCCGGCAAGCATCGTCACTATGAGCGCCCAATGTGCGTCTGGCCACCGACGTGGGCCATGCATCGCGCCTAATCTACCGCTCCTAGAAATCAGCATAAATCAGCCGACCCACGTCCGAGCTAATCTGACCATTCCCGCTCCTGGTGCTCACCACGTGCGTAAACTTGCGATGGCCCATCAATTCTGTGACAGGTGAATTACGACGGCGTAAAGCACTGCCTAGTTGTACGATCGAACGGCCAATGGCAAGCGTGCGAGTAAGCTCAGCTCTAGGACTATTTCGAATAGAAAGACCTCTGCGATTTCTAAAAATGGTGTGTGTGCAGCGGATGCAGTCTCACAAGTAAAGTTTCGTCAGTTGTGTGAGCCTTGCTTTATTGCCGTTTTTCATTCACGCCACACTACCAAAAGAACGGCCTTTGCGACGGGGGACGACCAGCAGATAACAGATGTGGTCGCTTTTACCGAACATGTAGTAGTAAAGCATAAACGAACAGCGTCAGTCCACTTTGGAAAAGATAAAGATAGGGGGTTAGGGGTGCACAAACTCTCTGAACCATCTCCTACAAGATGATCGAGGATAACGACCAACCTTACCACTATGTATGCCATTTAAGTAATATTCAAATGATAATCACTTGTTGTGGTCTTGTGTCTTTTTCTGATCAGTTATTTTTTAAGAACAGTTGAGACTGCTGGTGTGTATTTTGGAGGCTTAATCGTCTAAATGTAAAGAACGAATGCGAGAATTCAGTATAGTGAACACGTTCTCTTCGAAACATTTACACCCAATACTTCCATAACCACGCATATATGCGCATGCCATCTATCACCATAGCCTTTCTCAATTCAATCCGTGATTTAATAACGGATTGGCGCCAACACAAGGAAATGAATTGGTACCTTGCAGGTCATGCTTTGAACCTATGATGTGATTATATGGTTCTAAATAATATATGCTTTTTGAAAACGCTAACTGACTCTCATCATACATAACATACAGAATATAACAATGCTGATTATAAACCATACACTACATTTATTGACTGCACAAGTTACTCGGCCGTAAAACGTCTGTTCATGTGTTCATAACAAACACGACAACACGATGTGCTCTATCAGATCGCTCAGCAACAACAGATCGCGCTGACCAGCCCACCTTTTGAAACAATGTCATTGTATATGAAATTATTAATATCATGGCTCACCAGCAGTTCATCCCATCCAAGAACGTCAATACCAACTCCAAAAGCAGCATTCCGTAAGGCCACGGTGCCACCACTATGTGCTAATATCTGGTGCCGTTTATAGCTTCGAAGTTCGCCCTGAAACATGCAACCTTTATAGCCACACGGCGCATGCCTCCGTGATGGAGCAACCGTCTCCCTTCTCACACAGCGACAGACTTCAAACTTGTTTTGCTATCGATGAAGCTGAAGCGACAAACTGCACAGCACAACACGACACTGACACCCCACGACGAGCTGCACAGCACAACACGACACTGATACCCCACGACGAGCTGCACAGCACAACACGACACTGACACCCCACGACGAGCTACACAGCACAACACGACACTGACACCCCACGACGAGCTCCACAGCACAACACGACACTGACACCCCACGACGAGCTGCTCAGCAACAACACGACACTGACATCCCACGACGAGCTACACACAGCACACACCGACACTGACACCCACGACGAGCTACACAGCACAACACGACACTGACACACCCCACGGACGAGCTACACAGCACAACACGACACTGACACACCACGACGAGCTACACAGCACAACACGACACTGACACCCCACGACGAGCTACACAGCACAACACGACACTGACACCCACGACGAGCTACACAGCACAACACGACACTGACACCCAACGACGAGCTACACAGCACAACACGACACTGACACCCCCACGACGAGCTACACAGCACAAACACGACACTGATACCCCACGACGAGCTACACAGCACAACACGACACTGACACCCCACGACGAGCTACACAGCACAACACGACTGACACCCCACGACGAGCTACACAGCACAACACGACACTGACACCCACGACGAGCTACACAGCACAACACGACACTGACACCCCACGACGAGCTACACAGCACAAACACGACACTGACACCCCACGACGAGCTACACAGCACAACACGACACTGACACCCACGACGAGCTACACAGCACACAACGACACTGACACCCCACACGGCTACACAGCACACACGACACTGACACCCCACGACGAGCTACACACAGCACAACACGACACTGACACCTACGACGAGCCTACACAGCACAACACGATACTGACACCCCACGACGAGCTACACAGCACAACACGACACTGACACCCCACGACGAGCTCGCGGTATGGCAAGCTTCAAAAACTGTTCTGTGCTGGTTGGTTAGGTTTTTCAAACGTTTTGTGGCTGGTTTGAAACACGGCGCCAAATTCGCTGCACCACTTCCCTCACCCTGCCTGCGGACCCGTCTTGGAGCTAATGCAAATTCAACGCGTCTGTCTCGTATAGGCGACTCGGAGGAAGCAGGAAGACGGCTACATACAATATCTACAGCTACATTCTTGAGGCAACCAGCCAGTTGACAGCTGATATTCCGCAGGGGAAATTGGCTGTCGCAGCTAACATGAATTGTTCTTATTATTCTTTGACATGCTGTAAGGGACTTTTTTTCTAAGTTCATCGAATATACCTTTTGAGGTGATGAGAAGGAATTAAAATTCTGTCGCACAAGGACAGCCTTCCACATCCTGTTCTGTCACTCGCATTGCAGGCAAGTAGGAGGGTTCGTGCACCTCTATGGTAGGCATCAATGTGCAGAAGCTTCCACCCATCCCCCGTTTGACGCGGGTACGCTGATGGCGAGCGTCCGCGTGAAAAAGTGGAACTTAAGTCGCCTGAATGTTGCGTGTCTGTGGGTCC
This sequence comes from Pollicipes pollicipes, assembly GCF_011947565.3. NCBI lineage: Eukaryota > Metazoa > Arthropoda > Thecostraca > Pollicipedomorpha > Pollicipedidae > Pollicipes > Pollicipes pollicipes. The sequence continues at coordinate 21,463,283 of NW_023596805.1, read as the reverse complement.
TCCAAAGGCTTACGATGCTATCCAACGAAGTGGTTGAATCTGGAGCATTGAATGCTTTTGTCGTTTTTGTTCACTGCGGCGAAAATATCGAGAAAAAACACTGATGCTTTGAGCATATATTGCAGATTAGGCAGATATTACATATTGAAGATACGATAACGGCCCACGGATATACCGCAAATAATCCGTGACAAAAAAGACACCGTGTTGTGATTTTTGTCACCAAACAAACAAGAAAAATGAGATCCGCACTTACCAGCAATTCACATAATACAACCTCCAGCCTTTACCACTATATGGACAGGTGCCGCCATTTTAAGGTGCTTTAAAGGTACTCCCTGAATTGGTAAATGGATCGCCATACGCATTTCCAGCCTCTCTGCAACTCTTCGATGGCATACAGTGATGTGATATCATACATACATTTGCATATATATATATATTATATCTATATATATATATATAATATAGTCTCTCTCTCTCTCGCTCGCCTCTCTCTCCTATCTCTCTCTCTCTATCTCTCTCTCTCTCTCTCTATCTCTCTCTCATCTCTCTCTCTCATCTCTCTCTCTCTCTGCTCTCTCTCTCGCTCTCTCTCTCTCTCTCTCTCTCTCTCTCTCTCTCTCTCTCTCTCTCTCTCCTCCTCTCTCATTATCTATCTATCTATCTATCTATCTATCTATCTATCTATATACATTATATATATATAATATATATATATATTATATATATACGGCAGTGTTGTTCTAGGCTACCAGGAAATGCCCGCTTAATCTTAACAGTCTTAAGTATTTGCAGGTTTGTGAGTGCTGACCATAAGCCTGCCGTAATCGGGCGGCTGGCCGTACAAGTACCATTATCAGATAAGCCAACCAACACGTCTCCATCCGTTGCTTCTCACACTCGGAACGCATGTGAAATCCTTCCACTGGAGTGGCGCCGCGCCTCCCAGCGGGCCGCCGCACTTACCCTTGACCGCGCTGTCGTCCGCGCAGACAGTATCATGAGCAGGCGTCAGTGGAGGGCTCTTGGCTTCTAGCGACGACAGCTATGCTCTACAGCTGGCATTGGCAGGCTGTGGGTTCGAGTATGAACGGGCCAACATCCCTGTCCCCTCGCAGCGTCGCCCGCCTTAGCCCAACGAACTTTTAGCCGAGAAAGTCCCATCATCTGGCTGCAATGCTATCGGTAGACATCTCATTGCCATTTTCAAACCGCAGTACAGGATTTGACATTCGGAAATATCATTGCATAGCTGTCGAGCCTGCCTGACCCCAAATCGTCGCAATCGAGTGCTGAAAAGTCGGGAACTGTAATAAAAACATTTCTTTCGTGTCTGCATGCGTCAGTCACAGAATAGGACAACTTTGCTGGAACTGATTTGGCCGCAGACAACAAACGAGACGTTTAAACATTTTAAGCTTGACCCAGTTGATAAAGACATGCCGTTTCCCGGAATGCGGGTCACAATATATCCACACTGCAGAAACACGTACAATGTGTGTCTATGAAGATGCCATTTCAGACCTCTCTCAGTTTATGTCATGATGTGACGTTTTTTGACATTATTTGAGGCTGGTTTCCGAAGAGGTGACATCGGCTGCCTACCGGTCTCCTAATGGCGTGCCTATGGGATGGAGTGTGGCTTTATGGTATATTGACAGCCACGTTCACTTACGCCGTGTAGCTGGCAGCGCGCCCCTTTCTGCTCTGACTGCCCAGCAATGACATCATTTCATACAAAACGATCAAAACGGGAAGACCTGAGGTTTCCCAGATTATACGTGAGAGTCTGCACACATTGACGAAAACACTATCGCAGTACGATCGTCCATTCTGCCTCCTGCCAGTGTCGCGTTAGTTTCACCCCGACTACGACACCTGTTGCGAATGCATGAACCCGTTTCTGCTAAATGGTGCTCTTTTGCTTTTTGCGACTTCCAAAATTTACGTCTCCGTGCTTGATGGAATGAGAGGTAAGGCAGTGGTGGTATTGTGACGCTTCACAAATGCATCGCAAATACCTCGCACCTAAGCGCCCTTGAAAATGTCACAGCCACAACAACGTTTGGAAAAGTGTGCTATTTGTCACTAAAGATGTCGTGTTTGTGTCGGGCTGCTTTGGACCACAGAAGCTACAGAAGGTAATTCCGGTTAGTTGACAGCAAAACGTCGCTCGGCCTGCCAAACTCACTCGCAGCAAACACCTGGACTGTGATGACAATTTGAATTACGAGTAATTGTTCGTTTAAAAACATACAACACGAACCCTCAACTCGTTGTTGCAATAAGTGCAAACGCTATGCGTCATCAACATTTCAAGGCGAGCTTTTCATGTTTTATCCACGAGGCAAGTCAGCTGTCACTTGCGCTGCATGGCAACTTACGATTACGTGATGATGCCTCTGTGGGACTGTCAGACCAGCATTGTTCTACTGAAGTGTTAAGCCCCGGCTTTCGCTACCAGGTACTCAGCCAAGGGTGGTCCCCCACCTCTCTGAGCTGAAAGCTACCCTAGATACTGGATGCTTTCGTAGGGAGGGTGGTTAGTTTTGCGGGAGTTTTGGGGAAACCAGACAACTGACACTTTAAGTGTATAAACAAGCGTCTTAAATAAACCCGATCATCGCATCGAATCGCTCCATCGCAGAGTTGAGATGGCGCGCCATCCTGTCATCGCCCCTGCGAAGAGTGTCCTCTCTCTCACTAGCCACGCTTTTGGATAATGGAGAATTAATGGAGAATCCAATATCGTGATAAAGGGAACACTTTTAGGTCAGGAAATTGGGGCAAAGTAAGACTGACATGAATGGTAATTGGTCTTAAATGAGAATACCCAGAATCGATACAGGACCGAATTTCAATTTCTGCACAGTGACCGAAAAAATCAGGTGATTGAGCGAAAGCCACATGAGCATGAATGTTGAAATCCCATGAAGACAAAGATGCTGGAAGAGAGAGGGAGTGGGAGATACAGCTGTTCCTCTCCGGCAAAACAGAACATTCAACGCCTGACGTTACGTGGGAAGCAGCTGAGGTAAAAATTGTATTTCGCATCCCCGCCCGTGAACTCTTCAGGACAACGGGCGCCATATGGCCATCGTAGTCCGTGCGCTCCAAAGCCTAAATCATCATCATCATCATCACAACACTTCATAGGATCTGCGGCTGCTTCAGCATGGATTGAGCCAAACGGCATTGTTTCACGCTGAGCGAAAATGCGGAACTAGTATTGCATCGCAAATGAACGGGTTAGTCCACAAAAGTGGGGCTATTCTCAAACCCTCGTCAAATTACACGGTCGCAGTGCAGGTCGCATATCACTAAAAACTCTTTTCCACCCTGCCACCCAATCCACTCATGCACTACACACAACGCACTCCCACTGAGGAGAAGGTTAAAACTGGTCGAAACATGCTACGAATCCTATTTGAATTGACGAATTGAGGCGTTCGGCATACCTTGAGTGAACGCTTTCTTGTTATACTGCAGCACCGCGCGATACATATATCGTCTCTTACCGTGGCCGTTTTTCACACGAGACAGGCTCAGATTGTGCGACCGTTACGTGTTTCGAACCGTGTCTCGAACCATGCGCTGGCGACTGTACACTAATGCGGGGCGTAGCACCACAGGGTTTCACGCAATCAGAACGCTGTCCAGAGGGCAGAGATCGAATTAAGAATTAAACTCATGTGCGGACAGTGAGCCTAATTGGTTGAGCACGCCCAACGTGTCATTATATTTTCGTCGACCCGAGATGACCCTGTCAGCAAAGTTTTGCAGTTTTGAGATGTCGAAGGAATTGCACTACCGTAAACTTGGACGCCACAGCGTGCTTGGGAGGGTATCTTGATATCGATGATGGTAGGTACCACGGTTCGAGGTGGTGTGCGCTTGGAACTCAAAATCGTACTACGATACCAATGCATCTGTTGGTTGCTTGATCGATGTCACAGCTGTACGCTAGAGATGGGTCCAAACGATTCCTAAATTTCGCGCAGTTCCTGAACACTGTAAAACCTGATCCGTGAACACTGTAGACGGATACTCTCGGGTCTGTCTTAGCTATAGACGGTCACCACACATTAACATCCAAGTTTTGGCGGCATCAACTATCATCCCATGTTGCAAAAACCACGCGCACGCTTCGTCCAACACGGACTCAGGTGGCCGCTGCATCTCAGCTAATCTGACCCGAGGGCCCGTAATGGCCAGCTACCGTCGTCAGCGTACCGGACTATGGCGACGTAGAGGTCGTTTATGTGTTGTGATGAGATGAAGCACGCGACGTCGTTTCTGAAGATGTTGTACAGCAGTGGCCCGAGACAAAGCCCTTACAATGTGTCAGTGGTGATGCGCTTCGGTTCTGACGGAGTCTGATCTAGCCTCGCACGCTGCGTGCCTCCCTCCAGGTGACATCGGATCTAGCCGGTGGATATCTGGAGCCGCTGCGGGTTTGTGATTAATATTGAGCGGTCCACTACGTCAAAACAGCGACACAATGCGGTCAAAGTCAGAAGTGTTGCTTCTGATCCGTCCATGCCTCCAAACACTTTATCGGAGATCGATAAAAGCGCCGTAAAAGTAGTGATTTTCCATGTAGCTATGTTGTTGGGAGCTATAAAGAAAATGATGTCTGAGATATGAGGCAAGCCGATGGATCAGTTTCGCCATTTTTTTACAGATAGCTGGTACGATAACGACTAGCCGAAAATTTAGAGCTTTTGATGGCTCGTTCTTTTTGTAAATGGACATAACAGCGGCGCACTTCCCGCTGAAGAGCACCATTTCCGTGACAAAACTAATGTCAAGGGTCTGAAGGTTAATCAGGTTGTGCGCAAGGTTGACACTTCTCGTGCTGCTGCGTCAGCCTCCCAGGAGTGACCTGGCAGCGCTAGCTCACTCGCGGCATTCGCTAGCTCATTAGCTCTCCACGGGTCCGGCAGGCCGTCGGCTTTCAGAACGGTTCGATATGATGACGTCGACCGAAGTTTCCGGTGACTGATGCTGCTCTGATGGTTACCTCCTGAGACTCGGGTTCATTGACCCTGGTAACTGTGGAGCCATCGTCCTCGGGCGACCTTGGCGGGTCACGTGCAGCGTCAGGGCTGCTCCGCAGGCGGGTCTCGTGCAGGGTCAGCTGGGCAGAGACCGCTTCCGGCCGGCCCTTCCGGCCGCTGCACCGCGTCCGCTTCAGGGGCATGGCGGGGCTGGTCGGCCGCACCACCTGAAGTGGACGGCAGATGTTTACGCCGACTTGCCTTTCCTGTCTGCGCCACGTCGAGAGAGACATCTGTGCAGACACACTGTGCTGGATCGCCTCGGTCATCTCTGGCTGTGCTGGGGCTCCTCGGTCATCGCTGGCTGGACTGGATCGCCTCGGTCATCTTTGCTGTGCTGCGTCGCCTCAGTAACTGGACGTGCCGTGCCGCCATCCAGCCGGTCCCGCATCGCAAGCAGGTGCGTCCAGCCTTGCTCGTGAACTGGAGGAGTAGTAGACGGAGACGGTAGAAGGTAGACGGAGACGGCAGTCCACTCTTTTTTCGACAGAAGGATACGGGCTCGTCCGACCGGCGTTGCCCAGGGCCACAGGTCACAGTACTGTGGCCATAGTATCCATCGGTTCGTGACTCCTGACTTTGATGGATGACTTTTAAGAACGTGAACGAGCCAGAGGCCCGTATTTTGCTGGTCATGCGTATGCCGTAAATGCAGTGATTCATTCACTTGCGGCTCGTCAGTGATTGATGTCGCTGGCATGACAACATTGTTGGGCTCAAATACCACTTGAACTTTAACTGCCTCACTTGTGCAAAGTCGGGCATCGCCGTATCGCGCAAATGGATCCCCGCTATGTTATCGAACGCACATCAATGTCATCATCGATCACGCATCCCGTCGACATTTAACAGGATGGAAACCATGCGGAAAATGTCAGCAATGTTCCGGTTACCGTCAGCGCCCGATAATATTTTCTCATGCGGATTATTTAGCTCCGGATTTCAGCAAATTTGCGTACTGTCAGCAGCATGACAAGACATGTTTATAGCTATGCATGACTTCACATTGAGACGACGTATCGCAATGCTACGGTCTCTTCGCCGACAATAATTTCGTTGAAAGTCGTCAAACTTCGGCCGCAGCGTGGCATCGTCTGCTGCGATAAAGCTCAGTCGACACGACTGCCGTCCCAAGTCGGGTCCGGCCGCGGCGATGCGGAAAGCGTTCGGAGAAACCTTATTTCCGCGCAAGCCTTAGTGACGCAAATCTGATGAACCCGCAAGCCTTAGCGGCCGCAAACCTGATAACCGCGCAAGCCGTAGCGACGCAAGCTTGGTAGCCGCGCAAGCCTGAGCGACGCAAGCTTGATGGTCGCGCAGGCCACAGCGACGCAGGATGACAATACCATCAATTATGCTGGTACCGCACGAAATTGGGTATTCGACACCGCAATCTGGTGTTCGTTTACCGCGTGTTGCATCATTAGTTCGTCACTTGGCTCATCAAGCGCAAAAAGCAGTCAGTTGTATCTAGCATAGGGGTGTTATAGCAATGGTGGACTGCAGGAGAGCCGATTACCTGAGATGAGCCCCGACGACGCAGATGGCCTGAACTGGACATCAGTAAGCCACGTGACTCGTAGCAGACACTGCGGAGTCACACGAAGTGTCACGTGTGGGATGCCGCTTGACCTACACCGGACCATTCGAGAACCACGTGACATGAACTGGAACATTCAAGAACTACGTGACATACATCGGACCGCCGGGGAACCATGTGACTTACACTGAGCCATCAGACCACCACGTAACTTAATTGGACCAAGCGTGGAGCCCGGGGAGTTACGGTACCTATGCTGGATCATTCTGCCCATCCCCCCCCCCCCCCATGTGTCAGCTGTGATACCCGATGTCCTGGCAGACTGGGTGAGATCACGACGGAGATAGGTCACGCCCTATGGGCCAGATAGGCCAACGGATAGGTCACAGCAGCTCGCGCGAACGGGTAGGAACCGTCACCCCACGCGTGACACAGTCAAGGGACGGTCAGGAGCCAAACTGAGGTGAGTTGTCCGGCCGGGTCAGGTCAGGGTCGTTCAGTCTGTGTTGTATCGGTTTGCGCTGCCGGTTGCACTCACCACCGCAGCAGGGAGTTGCGAAGGCTCGAGCCTCTTCAGTGCTTTAGCTAACAAGGTCAGGTACGGCTCATCACAATGGGCCACACTATGTTCTGACTTATCATTGATAATTGCCTTTTCAAACATGGCCAAGGTGTAAAGAAGGTTGGATTAATCATGTCCCACGCACCGCGCAAGACAGTGCCGAGACGCAGAGCAAGTGCCGTGAGGGCCACGGAACGTGCGGCCCTATTAACGCGTCGCTCGTGGTCTGCGAAACTCTCGCGCAATGCTGGTGCTCGATCACGTGCGGTGAGGTCCTATAACTCTGAGTACTGCGCAGGCGACGATAGCCCTTAAACGCGATGGCGAATAGCTCGCAGTGCAGAACGTAGAAGTTAATGCGCGTGGAGATTGAACAGGAATGACTTTTGCAGAACTGCGTCAGGATGCAATGGAGTAAGGTATTCGCATTTGTCGTCTGGATTTTATTCCTTTTTCATGCCGTGCACGTTATCGTACACAGCTACGTGCGATTCCAAGCTGGTGAAAGGCATGTGGTCAGAACTTAAACGCTGAAAGGCGTTTAAAAAGCTGTAAAAGTCCCTGCACGGTAAACCTTCGTGAAAATGGCACCTGCTAATAATCATAAATAGTATATAAGGAAAATATCTGACTTTGAGTATCTCTCTGATATGCTCCCTGCCGAAATGGCTCGTTCACTTCCCAAGCTAACTCTCAATAGTATGTGTATTTGTGTCCTTCTCTTGCGTGAAGTTCATGCTAGTCGCTTCTGCACATCGGTTTCCTAATTGTTCGGGTTTCCTATGTATGTATCATAATGCAAGCTACAAATTCCGTTTACAGAATCACACCGACACAGTGGAGAGCATGGCGGCTTTTCACCAAATATTTTATCATGCATTTGGACACATAGCATAAATTTGGCTATGGCTATGGCTGTGATTAGCCGACCAGCCTAGGTCGCGCACACTGCCGCCAAAGCTGTGCATGTATGATCTTCCTTTAGGGTGACATGGCATTTAATTCAGCTTTGCAACATATTTTGCAGAACCTGGATGCCAAACTATGCGCCAAACTCTTTGAAATTAACCTGAACTTTACACGACCTCATCTCAAAAAGGCAGCTGCAGTCTTTCAAGGGTTCAAGAGCAGACGACATTGTTCGGGATCTCATCTGTCAAGTAACGTAAAGCGCGAACACGTAATTAACACCGCCACTGCAGCAAAGGCGGGAAAGTAAAACACAAAATAAATTGCCACCAAAGCGAAGTTCTCGAAAAAAGAAACAGAACAAAGTTTGAACTGGAATACAAGTGTGAGATTACAGAGTGTCCGTTTCTTGGACTGTGTGCTGGAACGCTGCATTCAGGTTGATGACAACCGACAGCAGCACACTAAACGCCACCATCGTGACGCGGGAATACGTTTGCGGAATCCGTTATCTGCTGTTGCTGTGCTTGACATGGACGCAGAGGACTACTGAATAAGTCAGAGCTTCCAAACCTGGTGGAAACAGTTGCCATTGGCAGTGTCCTACAGAGGAGGTCAAAAACCGGATCTGGTGGAAACAGATGCAAGTGACAGTGTCCTACAGAGAAAATCAAAACTGGACCTGGTGGAAACAGTTGACAATGACAGTGTCCTACAGAGGGAAACCAAAACCGGACCTGGTGGATACAGTTGCCAATGACAGTCTCCTACAGAGGAAATCAAAACAGTTGCATAATCAGTGTCCTACGGAGGAAATCAAAATCGTACCTGGTGGAAACAACTGCCAATGACAGTCTCCTACAGAGGAAATCAAAACCGGACCTGGTGGAAACAGTTTGCCAATGACAGTGTCCTACAGAAGGAATCAAAACCAGAGTTGGTAGAAACAGTTGCCAATGACAGTGTCCCACAGGGAAAATCAAAACCGATGCTGGTGGAAACAGTTTCCGATGACGGTTGTCCTAAGGAGGAAGTCAAAGCCGCACATTGAACCAAGCTCCTGTGGCTCATACAATCGATTCCATGCGTCGACTTATGTGTGAGCAGGGAATCGTGACTAGTTGGAGCTGTCTGAAAGGGAGTATGCCACTTTCCAAAGGGAGCGTGTACTTTCCTTGTAATGATGGATCAGATGCGTCCGAAGTGGTCGGCGTTACCAGGATTCTCAAAATTCGTCCCATAGCTCGAATTTCGATTTGAAGCAGCCCCCATCCAGCGAGATAAATGCAACCGGACTCCCTGCTCTCTGCTCTGAAGAGAATGCATTGAATTGGCTTGCTTCTTCCAACATGTGTATGTTTACAACGCACTAATCTCTCAAAATATTTGTTTGACTAATGCTACGAAAGCTTGAAACACTAGGTCCAGAGAAAACAATATGCGAGCATGAAAGTATTATCCTGCCGATTAACAGAAACGTTACACCACGTCTCCAACTGTGCCGTTCAGTCCAGTAGCTCCTTTCGAAACGCACTTTAGCTTTGCGGATCGGAGTATTGCATGGTCTAGAGTGCACCACTTGTTCAAACTTCAACCAGTGCGCTTCTCGGTAACTGGCCCTTGCCGCCCACGGTGCCAATCACAAACTTTCATTCGTACCAGCATCATTCAGTAAAAGCTGACGACGGACTCCAGCCGATTCTGCCGTCGTCATGACGACGGCGGTTCGCGATTACACGGAGGAAACGTTTTGTGTTGCAAAAGCGTTGACAACGCAATTTTGACTAAAACATGATTTTAACTCAAACCCTTATGAGTATGACGTGTTGTCGCATCGTCACTACCCAGTGCTATTATTCGAAGTAGTAACTGGTCCGAGGTTTCCCTGGAGTGAATGTTGAATATGCCCCCCGAAGGTGCATTATTTTTGGCCCTTTGAGCTACCGGACCAATGAAATAAAACTGCCTTACTCAAATATTTTGACTAACTGTCTTCGTGGGCGGCTGCCATTTAGATGCCTTATAGCAGACCGACAATGTCAATTGGTATTGCAGCTTTTTGACATAGCGGAATAAACATTTTCACCTTTGTCACGCCCGTGTTAGAATAGTCACCGGAAAGTACCTAACGTGTTAAATGTAGTTTACAAAAATGTGAATACTACAGCCGTTTTCAACGTGGTGTCGCGTGTCAACCGTGTTGGGAACTTAAAACTCATCCAGAAACTGCATCATTCAACCAAAGCTGCATCGCATCGCAGCCACATTGTATTCATAAGACGAGCTCAACATTGCCGGCGTTTACAAAACATTTGCACACAAGTGGTCTACATACTGATGGAAACAAAGCATCGCTACGCTGTTTTTTTACCGTCTGGGTGAGCCAAAACGACAAACACGGTCATGGAGAGTCTGTTTTGCTCATCCAAATTCGTCATGCTAGTCGATGAAGGTAAATGCACGGCTTTGGAGTGGCTCCCAACGCTATGGTATAGACGTATCACGTTGGAACATTTTCTTTGTCGTAAATTAGAGTATCTTTGGGAGCAGATCAAGGTAAAATATGACCTCGTCCCAATTACTTTAACCTGTCATACGGGTGTGTAAATGTCACTGGTTAGTGCATGAACAGCTAGAATTTCTGTAAGTTAAGTGACATGTTGCGAGATTTTCTACATTCTGAAACCCATTTCGCCAAGGCCAGACTATTTTCGTACTCACAGTAAGACATGATATCAACGAGGTCAGTACAAGTACATGAGGTGGGACGCAGAGCGAGCAGTGACCTTAGCCCGGTCGACCGCTGCTGCCAGACCAGGGAGTGGTAATGCTCTTAGCTCTCTTGCAGGGCCGCTTCTCAGGAGATGACAAGGGGACGTGTTGCGGGGGCACGTTGGTCCGCCGCCGGTGTGCTTGTTTGCAGACGAGGATTCCAAGTGGACGTTTGTCTCCGCCCTGTTTTACAGATGGAGGGTTCCAATTGGGGACGGTTGTCTCCGCGCTGTTGCAGACGAGGATTCCAATTGGACGGCTGCCTCCGCGCTGTTGCAAACGAGGGTTCCAATTGACGATTGTCTCCGCGCTGTTTGCAGACGAGGATTCCAATTGGACGGTTGTCTTCGTGCTGATTGTAGACGAGAATTCCAATTGGACGGTTGTCTCCGCGCTGTGTGCAGACGAGCATTCCATTTGGTCGGTTGTCTGCTGCTCGGCTTGCCCTTCAGTCTGACGGCGGGCCTTTTTGGCAGCCTGCGTCGTCTTCGAGAAACCCGTTCATCCTTCCCAGAGATTAGCTTGCTATCGCACCATGTTGAAGCCTCGGCAGCCCGGCTACTGCTCGTCCCGAAAAAAACATCGTTTTCCTCAACTTTTTTCCAGTGCTCATGGACTCGATATGGACAATGCTAAATGGGCCTTTAAAGTTATCCTCCCCCCCCCCCCAAATTCGTTATTCTGCTCCATTTGCGGGATCGACCCATAGTATCGTTTTTTTTTTTAGGAGATCTTGATACTGGAAAACGTTCCTGTCGAATTTCGCAAGGACGCTCCGCACCGGTGCAGTGAAAGTGTGGGCATCGTTCACATCCACAACGCTCGAGAAATCATCAGACGGGCATTCGGAGCCCGGCGTGTGTCACTCGCAGCGGCGGCCGGGAGTGCAGACTGGTAGTGTTTGCACCGACCGCTCCCCTCAACCGTCTGGGCGCCTTATGGAAAATTGCTTGTGGGCTATATATATATATATATAGTATATATATATATATATATATATATATATAATATATATATCTCTCCGCTCTCTCTCTCTCTCGCTCCTCTCTCTCTATCTAATCTATATATACCTATCCATATATTGCATATATATATATACATACATATATATATATATATATATACTATATATATATATATCATGGTAGTCCTCAAACGCTTTTTATGTTGTTATGTATGTATGTATTGGCCCGCCAACTTCTTGATGGAGGTGTGGGTATGTCTGGAACACTTGAGTTGCATGCACGGATACTTTAAAATAGCGCAATCCTTTGATTGTTTCGACATTTGCGTCAATGGTCCTGCGATGACCACCAGGCCTTAGAATCTTAGCATCTATGCACCATCATCAGACTGTAAGAAATCCAATCGCATGTTGTTTTTTTCTGCGCAAGGCTGCCTCAGGTGTTGGCCGTCAAAGTTTTAACAGGCTTTAGCTGGCGTCCTAGGATTCCCAGGATAAGGCATTCACTGGACATCCGAATGATGTCTTCCATTTACAAGGGCGGGTCTCCGAAGCCCGGGCGGAGAATCACGTTGGACATATAGGTGGCGAAGGAGTTGCGATCAATCCAGACAGGGCGACACGTACATCAACCAGCTCACCAAAATTGTCATGCATGTCTGAATGCATTCGTAGGTAGTTTCGTTCACGTATATTGGAAGTTCACGTGGCCCCGTTCATATCCAGCCCGCCGAAGCTGTCCTATTGAGTGAGAAGAGGAGCGGCGGCCGTCATTGCATAGCAAGGAACAGGTATTTATTAAGGCCGTGCAACGTTGCCTAGATTTGGTGAGCACGACCAGGTAAAGTTGGCCTGAAGCAGCAAAGCATCACCATTAATCTGGTAAAAATGTAGTACTTTGGAACATTGCCGGAACGCTTGGGAATGAACGCTTTTGAAACAGTGCTCAGCATGACATTCTAGGACAGAAGTTCATAGCAACCAAAAATGTCACAAAACCGGTATCTTGCTCCTTGATATACCAATCGTGCGTAACTAACACAATTCCGTTATAATACACTGCGAAATAAACGCAAACCCAGCCATATGCATGCAGGCAGCTTGCCTTGCGACCACCCAGCACCAAGCACCGGCATCCCAGCCAAAGTCATCTCACAGACTTAACGAGATACCGGGCTAAACATAGTGTTCATGGGTGACATTACGTTCCATTCCTGGATGGCTGATCAGTATGGACCTCAGCGTTAACCCAGGGCAGATAACTCAGAAAGCCGGTGTTCAATTTTGAACTGAGGGAACTGAGGGGGGCGGGGAGGAGGAGGGGCGGGGGGGGGAGGGAAAGGAGGTAAACTGAAAAAGGGAGCCTGGCAGTGTGCTCGTTCATCGGTGTGTCCAACCCGTGCATGTACGCCAAAGAGCGTGAATTGTACCAACACGAAATGAACTATTCGCTGCCGTCTGCGTGAAAAAAACTGTACTTAACCCAGGCCGTGGGTGGCCGTATAGACGCCCGTCTTTTTCATGCATTCACTGCGAAACAAATATTACGCAAGATTGTGCTGCTTCTTAGGATTGACACTCTTCGGGACACTCAACGTTGAACTCGACGCTCTCCGCTGTTGAAGAGTCCAACCTGATTCTCTCCACACTCCGCTGTTGGGAGTCACCGTTGACCTTACCACTTTCCGCTGCTGGAGAGTCAGCACTGAGCTCGACTCTCCGCTGTTGGAGAGTCAGCACTGGATCTCACCACGCTCCGCTGTTGGAGAGTCAGTACTCCTCTCACCACTCTCCGCTGTTGGAGAGACAGCGCTGAATTCACCACTCTCCGCTGCTGGAGAGTGAAAGCTGAACTCACCAGTCTCCGCTATTGGACAGTCAGTGCTCCTCTCAACAGTCTGCTCTTGACGCAAGCACACGCGTGGAAGCCAGGTGAATTGCGGTCTTTGAACTCGGGGCTCTCCACTAAACAACATTGTACTCGCTGCATCTTGTATGACAGACGCATTCAGGTAGGGTCTTTGGATGGATTTCAGAACGGTGGGGAGATTTTTTTGCGGTGTATCTCTGGAACTGTGCCGAAGGGCAGCCATCCGAAAGTGAAGCCCCCCTGAAATGTACATGAATATGTGTTTTGTGTGGGTTTATCTGAATGCATGCTTGCCCATTGCTGGCTTGGCCTTGTGGAAGACAGCAAAGTGAAGGCCAAAATATTTGTGGCCCACACCAGCTCAGCAAGCAGTTATATTGTATCTCCAGCACAGACGCTTTACTATAAGCACTGTATCGATGAATGTCTGTTTACTCGTTCAGTGCATATCTTCGGCGGCCAGCTAGCGAGCGATCTGGAGTGGCTGATCGAGTCGAAACCTAAGTTGGCTTGTCGGAAAATAATGCAGCCTTTTTTTTTTAGCAGGCTTACCAGTGTGACGCCTTTTGCCTCGTCGGGCGAACCGGCTGACAGGGGGGGGGGGGGGGGCGAGAACAGGGGGAAGTAGCGCGGTGACCAGGGGGGGACGAGCGGGATGATAATTGGTGCGAATACTGCCTTCATCTAGATAAAAACCGAACGTCGCGAGTGAATCCGCTTGCCCTTTGGGATCCCGCGCAACTAGGTCTTGCCACTGTGGATAATGTCTGTCCTAGAACTCAGAATGCAGAGATCCGCTGATGTTGACTGCTTCCGTAAACATTTACATCATTAGGATGGAATGCAAATCTGATGGCTTTTAAACAGAGCGGGATTAACATCGCTGGTCTAGGACTCAGAGAATAATTGGTTGGAATATTTCCGTCGTGAATAGTGTTTAGCCCTATTTTAAGAGGGGATGGGAGGGTGGGGGGCGAGGGTGGGGGTACAAATGAGCCCGCTTTTCCCGCCGTTTCTTTTTTTTGCAGACGCATTCCACCTCGTTTGGCGCTAGTTCTCCTGAAACTCAACGCTGACTACACATTAACTTGACATAGTTTAGCGAAAGGATTGAAACGAAACATCAGTATTACGGATGGAATAATTGCTCCGACCACCGTTGTAACTGTCAAGTGCCTTATTAATCTACACAACGTTCGGCCACGTAACGCTCCGGTCGCCTTCAGGCGTATTGAATTCTGAAAAGATTGGATAGTGTTTGACCGTCGGCCACGTATGGTCACAACCGGAATTCCCCACGTGGGATTACCAGAATGTTAAACGCCTATAAATGGACGATGTTGCCCTAGCCTGCGGGGAGCACGGTCACTCGCTTTTGTGCACGCGCCATTACAACCGAATGCAACATTCCATATTTGGTCTCCCCCCCCCCCATCTCACTTAGATGCCGAACAAGCGACATCTGCATTCGTTATTTCAGCTTTTGAAAATTCTACGATTTTTTCTCTATATTTGTGTTATCTAATGGCAGATAAGATTCTAGAGAAAGCCTCCCCTGGTGATCGAGAAGCTTGAGAGAAAATTAAACTTACATACGGAATCATGCAGCTTAATTTCAAAATAATTACGGTTTTGCCCTCAAAAACTGCGCGAGGAGGACGATACAACGGTTCGTCAGCGATCAGTTCCAGTAGGTAAATGATCATCTCCTATTATGATTATGTTGCCTTTCGTTGGTCATATTTCATTGGCGTAGCCTCGAGGATGTTTGTAGTGAGCATGGGTCTTGGAGCCCAGGACAAGCACATGGAGACTGTTTACTGAAAAAATGGCACTGGACAGACACTGATGACTAGTTTTACTGAGCATTGCCCAGTGCTGTTGTTTTCTGATGGTTTTGTGCGCGCCGACTACAGTGGTCACTTGGCGTCCACATTCCTCAGTGTGTGGCTCTGATTTGTAGTGGACAATCGTAGGGTAATCAGAGGGTTAAAGCCGAGGCACCAAAATTCGGAACATTTGGCTGGCTTTTGTGCATCGTTTTTCGGCCGTCCACAGTTTTTAAATTACTGATAGTTACCTGAAGTGATCTTGTTAGCGTGGTTCAACATCCCTGTTGTTTCCAAATAGCTCGGTCCCTTCGCCACGTGCCGTGTAGGGTCAAAAACGTCACGTGCGAGACGTGACATGACGTTTGTAACAGAAATCTAGTCGGAGTAGAATGTGGTAGCCACCTTTGGCGCGGACACGCTTGTCCCGGCGCACGCGCCCGCCGGGGGCCGGACACACAGTCGGCGGCCGCCGCCCTCCAGTGTGATTCCGCCGCGCTGCCCGAACGGTCGTGCCCGCCCAGATCTGACCCAGGCGGGTCAGAGGTCAGCACGTGGACGTGCCCCCCGGCGACGGCCAGCTAGCGATGGCGGTAAGTCCACCTGGATCAGGCCAGCTTCAGTTTCAGGGCGTCGCAGACGCAGACCAGACCACGGTGGAAAGCAAGAGTCCAACAGAAAACGTGCGGAGGGCACGACAAAAAACATACCGCTTGTTTTAAGAAGCACAGAGGCCCGAAGAAAATCCACAGAATGCATATGGCGAATATGGTGGGAAAAGCTTGAACAAACACAACAACGGGGGTGAATAACAGTGAGCGACATACGTGTTAACGGCTGCCAGTCAGCCGACGAACAAATTAATTATGGCAATGATATATGGTCGGCGATGATGGGATCAGCAGGCGACAGATGGCCGAGGCAGGGCTCGGTACAATGGCATTCTCTATACAGCTGTACTCTCTCATTTCTTGTCACCTACGGCTGTCGTGTGGGCGGCGGGAAGACGTGTGCAAGGAGCAGAAATATCTTGACGATTTGGAATGCGATTGCATGCAATTTAAAACAGTGATTTTAGCCTCATTCTTCGTTGGATATTGAGGAGAAATTGAGAGATAAATGCATTAATATTTCGACTGCATGTTGTTATTGTATCCATTATAAGAAGAAAAATCACAATTAAAATTGCCTGCCATCCCACTCGCTTTTCAGGTATGTTTGTTTCTTGAAAAGGCGAGCCCAGGTTAATCACAAGTCACCAACATTCGGTGTATCAACAAGAAGCATTGATGGTCATTATTACAACACAATGTAATCTAACTAATGAATAGAAATAAGTGAAAGTACGCGTACATGCAAACAAATTCAATGTTCCCGTAGCGTTGTTTGCACAGTTTGCATATATTTTCGTGAATAAGGTGTTTTTGCTTGCCACTCGGACTTGCATAAATTACATATTGCCCCGGGCACTCAGGCTTTAGATAAAAAAATATAACCACAAATATGTTAGCATATTGGCGCCCTACCAGCTTTGCGTATGTGTAGGTTTGATTTTCTAACGACTCGTTCGATTTTCCAAAGCAAGTAGTTATAAATAAGACAGTACTACTAGGTTTCTTCCTCATGGAATAACCGGGAGAATGGGAGGCTAAATGTGTTCATATTTCAGCTACATGTCTTTATCCAAACGAATGTTAGCAATAAATTGCCTGGTGATCATACTCGATTGTTTAGGTCTTTCTGTAACAGTGAGCCGAGGTTTCTAGAAGCATCAGCGGCGGGGGGTAATTAAAAGGGAGCGGTTGCCGATCATTGCTACGATGCAATGTATATCGAACTAAGAAACAAAATGCACAACAATTAAGTGTACATGCAAACGAATTCAAGCAGACAAGCATCACCTACCATGCATGATTGATACATGCAATCGATTTCAAGTAAACAAACATCACACACCGAGGCACTATCACTTTTGGATAATCGGCCTGTACGTGAACGTCTGGTCACCGACTTCTTGTAAGAATGGACTCAATCACATTTATTCAATGCAATCGAATGCAATTTAACGCTCAGCTGGGTATACACTGTATTGTAGTGCTAGCTGACAGTTGTTATTTGTCTAGTCCTTTGAAGGTTGGTGACTTTGGAAGCCTGTGGGTCGTTGTTTCCGAAAAAATAACCTGAAAATCGAGTAGAGTTACCAAACACTTTTAAATCCACTGCTGATATTCTGTTGGCAAAGACATGCAGCCGAAATATCAATGGATCTATTTTCCATTTTGCTGGTCATTCTAACAAGAATAAGGCTGCAAGGACGGTTTATCTAACTGCATGATGTTCCTTACAATGCACTTAACAGCTTACGTAAAGCATGTGCTCATATACGTAAGGCAGTGTCAAAAATCCGACGTCCGACAGGGTGTGTTTCCATTTCCTACCATCCATCCTCCAAGTGTTTTATCTATTTGTCATCATCCAACATTCTACCTAAATTTCGTGGGGAGTATTCACTACCCAGCCACAAGACCAATATTTCGTATATGCTCTTTTTATATTTCAACTTGATTGCAAGTAGGGTACTGATTGTTCATGGACTCTAAAAAAACTTCACGGCCTCGCTGTCCGTGCATCCATGTTCCAGCATCATCATCGATGTGTCTAGCTAGAACAGTTGATTTGAAAAGGCGAGCGGCCATGGCCTTCATTTCAAATGGGTCAAAAAATATTAACGTCACAGGAAGGCGCATGGGTTCCCCATTGCTATGCCCAATTTATGTCGGTAGTATTCATCTCCGAACGAGAACACATCATCATGTGTAGGTGCTCTATAGACCGCAGATATCCTCTTTTGATAGACCAAAAACATTAACTTCATGGAAATGGTTGTCTACCTTCGCTTCCACGGCAGCGATAGCCTCACTGACTGGCGTATTACCACATAAATGGACAACATCTATACTGAAGAAAATACTGACCTCTGATGACCAATCCGCCGTTAAATAGTTGTAACCCGTCTTTAGAGGTCTCTCGTGGACCACATATCAGTGGGAACAAACCTCAAACAGTGGTCGCGTGTTTTCCCAAAAGACTCAAAGTTGTTTTCTGTAAGACCATCGCACGCAGATACGACGGGTCTAAAGGCCACTGCAAGCTTGTGATTCTTAGTTTGTACGTAGAGCACAGGCGTTGCACTGTGTGTAGATGTTAGGTCTCTGACGCGAAAGTTATGCGTCAACTGTGCTTCTCAGTGTTCTTTTTGTTAACCTCCACCTGAGGGGCAAGTTTCCTATTTCGCGATTGATTGTGTCAAAAGCTAGTACCTACGTACACATACGTTAGCGCACCTTTCATTCTCCAATAAAGGTGGGATTGATTGAAACAAGCGAGAACGTTGTTGTCCCAAATCGCTCTAAATCGTGAGCTTGCCGCTCGTGATGCCTGTTGATTTCAAATCGCTGGCATTTATGAACAATGGGTGACGCCTATTTACTTGAATTCGTTCGCATGTACACGAAATTTACACGCATTTTAATCTGAACTTAGATGTACAATGTATCGTAATAATGGCTGACAGCTGCTCCTTGCTTATTCCCCTGAATATCGATGACCCGTAAGAACTGTGGCTTGCCGAAAAAAACTTGAGATATAGAGTGGAATCGGTAGGTATGTTAATTTTGAAGTTACTGCTGATAACTGTTTTCATAGAGGCATGCACGGATATATTAATGCAGCGACTTTTCCTTTTCCTGGTTTTTCGATAACGAATAAAGCTAAAAGTGCTGTCCATGCATGTGTCGAATTGCGCAGATGCATTTAGCAGCGCACGTTAGCGTGCTAGTACACATTCACGACAGCTGAGGTATTTAGGAAAATGAGTCATAACTGTTTCCGGCCAGGCATTATTTTGCTTGTGCTGACGGTGGTAATATTGAAATGGAACCACTGCTGAGATATCTGGAACGGAACCTTGCCGAGCGCGTTATCTGGTATGGATTTGCCATCTGTTTCTTTCATACAGAAATGAATGCGCCGGCGTCCAATATGATTCCAGAGTGCAAGCACCTATTCTATTTTCGTTCATCATTGATTGTCGGTACTGATGACAATAAAGGACAAGCACAAACAGTATTTCGTGGAACGGTTGCTTTTATGCAAGCAGTAATGAGAGTCATCTCAGCAAGCATGATATACGCCTTCGGGACTCCGTTCTCTGTGCGAGTTGCTAACGTCGTTAAAAGCTATTCTTGCCGCACTCGATCACTACTTTAAACTTGGACTCACAGTTCTGCGGGAGAGTTCTAGCACTGCTGTGTTGGGAGCGGCTATCGTCCCTCTTCCTTTGTGAAAGCTTTCGGGATAATTTTCTCCATTGGCAATGAAAGTCCTGTCAACCTAGGCACGGTCTTGGACATTGTTGGTATTATAAATAGTTGTGCATAAGTATACATGTGTATACATAAACATATTTGTACGTGGTACATATATGTGTATTATATGTATATATATAAATGTAAGTGTTTAAAGTTAAATGCATAGCGTCAATTGAGCAAGTTTTTCAGAATTTAACGTCGTTATTAACGTCTCAAAGCTTTGCGACTCCACTCCTATGCCCAGTGTCTCCAAGTCCATGGCTTTTGTTACCTGTTGCCCGCTATGAATTGACATGGTTCACTCTTTGAACACAGTGACCAAATTGACTATGAACGAGAAAACATTTTTACCATAGCCAAAAGAAACCGGTGAACAATGCGCGCACAATCAGCGCCCCCAGAGGCGACCGAGGCGTGACTGCACAAAGGAAACGAACAATGAGGGTAGAATTAGGGTCTAGATTAAATGTCCCGAAGGCCAATAGTGACCACCGATATGATTATAGCATAGTGCACACACAGGCAGCTAAACCCATGCACTAGCAACGGCAGCACGTTAGCCAGTTTTTTCTCTCTCGCTGTCTTTCGCACCAGCGTCATAAAGGCAATCGTTTTACGTAAATTTTACGAACGGCCAAAGCGTAACTGATCATTTCGACGACATCACCAGCGAACGCCCATGGGAGGAATTTCAATACCATGGCTACGGCACCGCGGAGCACCGCCACTCGACAAACATCGTAGACCACAACGCCGGTGAAGCGCGTGCCGTCCGGGTCCAGCGGACACGTAACCTGGACGTGACGTGACAGAAGCTCACTGATGTAGCGCACCAGAAATTACTCTATGGACGTGTCGAACGACCGACAGGACTTGCCAGCATGCGGATGCTTGCGGCTTGCGAACGCCCAGACTCTCGTATTGACCCCACCACTCGGACCCGGAGTAACAGTGTTGTGCACGCAGTTATCTGATTTGTAATGCGTTTTTGTTTTTTGGTTCCACGCAAGGTCTAGTAAATTTTCAGTCAAAACGATGTCAAAGCTGCCCTTTCCATGCATCCCAGCGTGACCCCAGAACTGCAGGTCATGTGCCCTGCGTAATCCGTTAACCCGACCACGGCGGTCCAGTGTTCCCTTGGGGACCCGGTGACCCGCCCCCACAACCAAGTCAAAGGGGACGGAATTCATCCGCACAGCTTTGACAGCCCGTAAAGGCGCGCTCCTGGGGACTGCTGGCCTCCGACTCAGGAAACGAACACGACCCGGGGGCTGCCACCAGCTCTGCTGCACCCTCGGTGTTAGTACGTCGCGGGGGCCATCACCGGCCCTGCTGCACCGTCTGGAACATAACGTACAGCAGCCCTGCTGCACCATCTGGGTCATAACGTCCAGCAGCCCTGCTGTACCGTCTGGGTCATAACGTCCACCAGCCCTGCTGCACCATCTGGAACATAACGCCCCGGGGGCCGCCACCAGCCCTGCTGCACCATCTGGAACATAACGTCCCGGGGAACCCCACCAGCCCTGCTGCACCGTCTGGGTCATAACGTCCACCAGCCCTGCCGCACCGTCTGGGTTATAACGTCCAGCAGCCCTGCTGTACCGTCTGGGTCATAACGTCCAGCAGCCCTGCCGTACCGCCTGGGTCATAACGTCCACCAGTAATGCTGTACCGTCTGGGTTATAACGTCCACCAGCCCTGCTGTACCGTCTGGGTCATAACGTCCAGCAGCCCTGCTGTACCGTCTGGGTCATAACGTCCCGGGGGCCGCCACCAGCCCTGCTGCACCGTCTGGGTCATAACGACCTGCCTGTTGGCGATGGCAACAGGCGATTAGTAGGAGTATGCTCGCGGGAGGGGTGCCGGATCGACCAGAGGTCGATGGGGTAACGCAATTCGGGGGATGCGCCCGACAGCGGCCCGCGCACGCCGGACCTAATTGTCTTCCGGCCAGACGTTATGCAATCACCCGGTAGCGGCAGTCGGTATTTGACGGTCGTCACGGCACTGGCACGCACGCGAGGCGGCGCGGCCACGTGTTGACCGGCCGCTGCTGGAGCGTTCCAATCCGGGACGGGACTTCAAGTGTAGGCGCACGCGCCTCGCCGAAGTGATCAAACAGGCGTGTCATGCGATAGACGTGTGGCCGTCTTGGGCCGGGGCAGAGCTTGCTGTGGTCTGCAATGACAGGAAAAGTCATTAGCTCGCAAGTGAGTCCGTTTTCGGTTTTTATTTTTTATTAGTTTTGCAGTAATGCTTATTTCACCGTCTGTCTCAGTGCAGGCCATTAATTCTTGTGTGGATGCATGTTCTGAACTCAACATGCACGAAACCCCATAACAGCGGTTCAGAGGCCATTGTCAGAGCTGCAACTCGTCAGTGTAATATCATGCCATCATGGGGTTACTATGGTACATTTTAGCTCGCATCTTATTTGGCTAGTGTCTGTCCTGTTATCGTGTTTGCGTCACTTGCGTCTCCTGCAAAGCACCGTCATTGTACAATTGGCTCTATCTTGGTACGTTCACCATGTTTTGCACGTACCCCCTCCTAGCGTCCGCCGTTTATTGGGTGAACAAAGCGTATCTTTGCTCGAAATTGGTAAAGCAGCGACAATGAAAGAAAAGTGGAAAAATCGCAGCTCTCCAAAATTGAAAATGCATTGGGCTCTGCGTTTTGCTTTAATAACAAGCTGTTACTGCGAGGCCTACCCATTGCTCCTCCATATAGGCAGGGACACCAGCACGGCAGAGTGATAACCGCCGCGTCATTATCGGGGACGGCAGGTTCGCGGCGTTCTCAAGCGCTCTGTAATGATCTAGTTCTAATCCGATCTGGATCAAATCTCCGCCCCGATCTGGATTGAAGTTCCGTCCTGATTTAGACAGAGCCTCGCTGCTCTGTCCTAACGTTGCTCGATCCTTGGCACGCCGTGATTTTCTTATCTGAGTCTGCAACTTAAACTTTATCTAAGTAAGCCGTGAATCTATTTTGACCACGTGGGTGCGGGCATTCGTATGACTTTTGGAACGCTTGAGGATGCTCTTCAACTTCCCATTATTCGAAAGAATCAAAACAGGTATCTACCACATAACGGCGCTATATCATGACCGTTGGCAACCTTCAGAACAACGTTCGTCACGGCAGGGCTGGCCTGCTGGGCCATGGGCTGGGCAAGGAACAGGTCCAGGGCGGGCCTTGAAAGCTGGGAAGTAAGCGATCTTTGGACGGATCTGGCTCCTTGGCTCGTCCATGTTGCTCAGACGAGTAGTTGCCACCTTGGACTCCAACGTCGGGGCAGGGTTTGAATCCCGGCTGCAAACGGCGGACGCTGGTCGCTGATATGACCAGTGCTGTCGCTGGTGTACCATACAAAGGAACAGGACGACTTGAGTGGCGTATCGTTGTTTAAAACAAAAGGTTTTTGTTGCCGATGACATAGAAGCCTAGGTACTCTGCTTGTACTGTACGTGGGCTGCTTTACCATGGTACTAGGTACTCTAGGTACTACACGACACTAGGTACTCTGCTTTTACTGTACGTGGGCTGCTGTACCATGACTTATGACGAAGGCTGTGATAAAACATTGAAATATTTCATGTGCTGGATGTGACTGTGATGTGATATGAGAAGACAATGCAGCTGTTTGCCATGGGCGAATATCTGCATGGTTTTTAGATGGTTAATGCAGTTTATCGCTAGTGTTAAAATGCAGGGCCTGATGCTCCACGATTTGTTGTGCTGTGCCATCAAAGAAGCTGGGTTAACCAGCACTTACCCAGCAACAGACATGACTTGTCTAATATGTTTGACATGGGTGTTCAGAAGTAATAAGTCTCCATAAATGGATTGCCGCAATGGATCAAAAACTCTGTTTGTGATCTGTGCTGCAAGTTTGAGCAATATGAATGACGCCAGTGCTGCAGGCAATTATGCCATCAGCATAACGAAGAGCAACGACAGAACTTTGATCCGCCCCTGGTAATACCACGACAGATAGCGTCTCCATGTTTAGAACTCAACGACGCAACAGTACAGCCATCATCATGTCGCGTCAAGACACCGCGCTGCCCCATCAGAAATGCTGTAAAGCAGGCCAGCGAAGTTTGGGTACTGCGACACGAGCAGGCAATTGCTGGATTATGTCAACTTGGCGAGCGCCGTCCAGCGCCGGTTGCTAATAGGTGGCGGCGTTACTGACTGCGTCCCTGCATGTCTGCGAACAGTGTGTGGTGAGGTGCCGTGAATGAAACGACACTAATGGTTCTATCGCAGCATTGGATGTATGTGGGCAGGTGTGTGGCGAGCTGTGGTGAAAGAAGCTGCACGTGCCACAGCAGAAAAACAGCATATGATTGTGTCACCGCATGGGTGTATGTGAGCAGTGTGTGCGAGCTGTGGGTGAAAGAAACAGCACGTGCACAGCAGAAACAGCATATGATTGTGTCACCGCATGGACGTATGTGAGCAGTGTGTGGCCGGGGCTGTGGTTGAAAGAAACAGCACGTGCACAGCAGAAACACCACATGGTTGTGTCACCGCATGGGCGTATGTAAGCAGTGTGTGGGTAGCAGCTGGGAAGTAAGATTATTATTTTCTAATAACTAAACAAGATTGCTTCAAAATGAAGATGTTTGAAACCCTGCATCTATGCAGCAAATGGTAAGCACTTAAAACTACAAACTGAAATGGTAATTAAAATGCACCACGCAGCCCGGCAGCCCGCCGCTGCCGGCGCGCTACCCCCGCTCGGTGTGAGCACTCCATACGTGTGGTGGGATACACACCTTACCACACTTAGAGGACAGGGACACCATTGTCGAAGAGGGACGAAACCTATGCGCGCGGCAAGATACGCGAGGCGACATTCCCCTCGTCCAGTGGCCAGAAGTCTCGTTGTGTCTAGGCCAGTCGAGGAGTAGCCCGAGGGGTCATTTCCATTGGGTGCATAGCTGAGATCATTATTTTGGAAAAAAACATCAAGCAAAGTTATCGTGATGACATCGAAATAGCACCCAAAAAAACGGAGGAAATGTTTCACTTTTCAGACTATCTCAGTGCACGTTGTTTAAGAAATCATTTTGCAAATTAGCGGGATTCCAAATCAAGTGCTTTACCCCCAGGTCCGATCTCATTGAAAAGAAGGTTTAACTCTAAACCATGTGAACTTACACCAGGGAGTCACACACCAACCATGACAGATCGGTGTTATAAACGCGCATGCTGATGATGATGATGATGATGATAATGAGAAAACGCTAGGAGGACATCATACATGGCGAATGTAGCTTTAAGGTTGGACGCTGGCGGGGTGGCGGGTGGACACTGGCAGGGTGGTGGGGTGGACACTGGCAGGGTGGCGGTAGTATGTACCAGCTGTTCGCGATGTGTTTAGGTGAGGTGTGCAGTAAACACGTGATTTAGGCCTGATCGGTCCGCATCCTGCATACCCCCTCGGCTCGCCCATTATCACGCAACGTCTCAACACACTGCGAGTAATCCGAGAGATCGAAGCTCTGTTTGTCCCAGTCACCAAGCCGGCGCGTTAGCCCGAGCGATATGTCACGCTCTCACTGCCATCCCAGGACCACGTGTCTTCGCTGCACCCACGCCACCCGACCCTCATACAGTGTAGCCCCCGTGGTGGTTGCCACGCTTCGGACACGTGCTACATCCTGGCGGAAGGTCTTCATCGTGGGCTGGCAGGAGTATCGGAGACTCGGGCGTCTATCCAGCGGGCAGTGCGGCCCAAGAGGCTATGCTTCAAATGCAGGAAGTGCTGCTGCCTGGATGCGGTAGTTTGGCACCCACGAGTCGCGAAATTTGCACACCGAAACAGCTTTGGTCGTTGCGGGTGAAGGTTTTGCTGCATCATCCTGTCGCTGTTGGCCTTCTTCCAAGCACACACTTAGCGGGCCGGCCGTGAATGATACGCATTACTTCATCTGGGATCGTTAATTATTCTTCCATGAACGTCCGGGTTAAGAGAGGTCGAGGAGATCGAGGGAGGCCGAGGGATCTTAGCTCAAGGGAGCTTAGAAGGAGGCTACAGCGTACACATGTGAACCAGAAACTCTGAGAACTGCGAGTTCCTCCACGTTTCAGATTGCAGAGACGGGGTGGGGTAGCATGTACTGCCAATGTAAGGGGACGATGCCAGTTTTCAAAGCCCGGCTTCAGCGCCTCAGTTAGTCAGAGGCAGCTAAGAATGTCTGATGTGCGACATTATTTTTCAATATGCGCGCGGGTAAGACAGTATTATTTAAACAGTGTTAAAGGGGGCAGAGCTGTGAAGCCAAAAGCCGAAAGATTCGCTGAATTGTGTCGCTTTACCTTTCTTAAGACATTAATTTCTTGGATTTTGTAAGGTGCAACGGTCAGGAAACTATAACTTCTTCCGGGTTTTTCGTGCAATTTGATTTGCAACAGCGTAGTCCAAACGTATCTGACTTTCATCTTAACATGTGGAAAATGTACGTCATCAAGAACATTTAAACGTATCGCGCTAGTGTTGTGTGAAGGCAGTCGCACCGTTGCCAGTTATCGATCACTTAGCTCACATTTTTTTCACATTTTTCACATTTTTCTGGTGCGGCGATGGCTCACATAATAACGAGGGCCTAGCATAATCCCAAGTAACAGTTCGCGAAGGTTAGCAAAGTTACAGTTAGCGAAGATCAAAGAGCCCTCGGAAACCTCTGTAGCAATGTTTGCCCTCCACCGCATGAGCTGCGAAGTAGAATACATGCTACGAAATTGGCAACTGCGTCAAGTTAGCAGCCCTGAGCAACCAGACGTCGCTATTTCTCTCGCTGGTCGCGTGTGAATAATTAGTTTCGTCAGCCACTGAGAGGATGAGTGAAATGAAATGCCTTTCTGTCTGTGGGCTTTCGTGGCGCAGGCAGCGTCATTGCCATCATGCTCGCTATCACTGCTGGTGCGCCGCCCTCCCCACAATGCGAGTCTCGGGAAACCAGGACCGACTGTGCCCCGGCTCACAGGAAACAGGACCGACTGTGCCCCGCGCTCACAGGAAACCAAGACCGACTGTGCCCCGGCTCACAGGAAAAACAAGGGCGAGCTGTGCCCCGGCTCACAGGAACTAGGACCGGGCTGGTCCCGGCTCACAGGGAAACCAGACACGACTGTGTCCCGGCTCACTGGAGACTAGGGCCGGAGGTGTCCGGGTCATGGAAGCTGGGGCCGGCTGTGTCCCGGCTCACAGGAAACAAGGGCCAGGTGTGTCCGGGGTCACTGGAAGCTGGGGCCGGCTGCCCGGCTCACAGGAAACAAGGGCCAGGTGGTCCCGGTCCACAGGAACTGGTTGGGGTCGGGTGTGTCCTGGTTCACGAAGAAACAGGGGCCGAGTGTGCCCCAGCTCACAGGAAACGGAGCCGAGTGGGTCCCGGCTCACTGGAAACTAGGGCCGGGTTGGTCTCCCGGTTCACAGGAAACTAGGGCCGGGTGTGTCCCGGCTCACAGGAAAACTGGGTCCGGGGTGTGTCCCGGCTCACAGGTAACTAGGGCCGGGTGTGCCCCGGTTCACAAGAAACCAGGACGGGCTGTGTCCGGCTCAAGGAAAACTGGGTCCGGGTTGTGTCCCGGCTCACAGGTAAACTAGGCCGGGTGTATACTGGTCCTAGCGATACAGCTTTGTGGATGGCGTGTGTGGACAGACTAAGTGCGGAGATGTCGGACGAGCCCTGACGTGTCCGTCTTTCAGAGATGGTTTCTGGACAAAGCGCATCCGACTAGGTTTTGCATAGGAAGGGCGACTGGCTACCGCAGCTGCCATACACTGTCTCTGTTTATCCCGCCTGCTGTTTGTTTGTACTAGCTCTTTGCACTGCCGTCACTCTTCGTTGCCGGCCTAACCACCCGCTACACACGAGAACTGTAATGCCATGTGCATGGTAATCATGGTTGGACATCTCCTCTAAGAGCAGTGATTAACGCCTTCCCAGAGCAGAAGTATCTTTCTCACGTCGCATGCCTCGTGCTTTTTGGTTTTTAATCCCGAAAAGGTTCGCCCCTCCCCCATCCTGGAGATCTCCAGCCCAAGGGGACCCCTGGGGGACTAGGAGGGATCCAATAGCTCAGCGGCAATCCTCGACGATACATTATCAATGGTACGGTCAGCTCAACCCTAAGCAAGAAATATAGTTGGGTTATTTCGTTTTTTTACTTCGTTTAATGTAACCACGTAGTTTACCCCTGCTAAATCTTTCTGCGTGTAGGGCCATGCCTTGCTAGAAGGTTTTTAACTGTATTATCTAAGGCTTTTAGGAGGAGATCTTGAAGCATGGTGCACCATTCTAAACCACCCCTTTAGCATACACCTTAAATTTTAAGAGCTCGTTTCCATAATGATCTTCCTAGATTATCGCCTTACAAATCATCGTTTTAAAAGTCTTTTGGGGGGCTTTGCCTATCCGTCCCTCCACTCATTCCCTACGAGCTTGGCCCATCCGCACCTAACCTTTGACATGTTTAAGGTTGTTGTGTAACAATATTGCAAGGTAGCTTTATGAGGGGCTTCAAGAAGCGATCCAGCCAGCTAAATTCACACCTGGGCATTGGAGCAGATTTGGTTACTTTTTATTATCCTACATTTACGTCATTGATTTTAATCATGAAGTTTTTGCCATGGTCACTCATATAGTTTTTGTGCATTTTGGCTCAT